>NW_027518701.1:10142500-10475000 GCF_043159265.1 Tasmannia lanceolata | reverse complement strand
AGAATCCAAATGGTGGTGAAGATGATCTTTGGCCTGATTCGGGTAAAATTTATCACCACAAAAGTCTAGGGTTTCCACTGTTATCTATCTCGGGTAGGGAAGTGGATGTGCGTATGGGTTCCCTAAGAGCTTGTCCGATAGGGAAAAAGAAAAACTATAATGAGACCTTGTAGGAGTTCTGGAAATGGGCACAAGTGTCCTGGGAAATCCCATTTTACATTGTCCCTCTATGTTGGCGAAGAATGAAGTTCTTTTTATGTTTGAAATAGAATTACAAGCATTATAGATCTTCGTTAAGGGATCTGAGGCCTTGGATAATAATTTTCTTTCCCTCTCACCATGAAAAAAGGAATTTATTCAAGGAGATGATGCTCATTGGGTTCATTTTTATGGCATCTCATTGCACGGCTGGTCTGTTTCAACGGTGGAAGCGTTAGGGGGCTTTTTTGGTAAGGTTGTATAAATCAAGATGGAAGGCAACAACCAGAATTGTATGAGTTATGTCTCGGCCAAAATTCTAGCCCCCCGCTGGCTTTTCTTTAACTCCTGCGTTAAGCTCAAAATTTTAGACTAGATCTATACCGTTGGGGTTGATCTTCTGAAGGAAAATCCTGATCCCGCTATCCCAGGATTAGGTTTTCATTTGCCGGCGGATCAATCTCCTACGAGTAAGGGGCTTTTGCCTGGTGAGCCGTTGGGCTCCGTATGGAATTCAAATTGCAAATCTAACCAACCAAATCTTCAGGCGGGGTTGCCCAAGAAAGTGCCTTTGGTCTGCCCTGAAAAAGGTGTGGTGGAAACTAAAAAAAGGAATTCAGACCATTTAGGTCTACCGTTGATGAGTCCCAAGATATCTAAGCCTAACCTGCCCCTAGGCAAAAAATTGCTTCGCTGGTTGCACCCTTCACGAATATCAAGACAGTTGGCCTCCATCCTAGAGCCAGGAAGAGCTTTGATTATCGAGCCCCTGGCGGTGTCTATGATGGTTTAAATCCCCTAGTCAGGGCATCAAGATCACAAGAAAATTTCTTTATGAATATATTGGAGAATATCTTGGCTTCAAAACCAGGATCAAGGAAGATAAACAGCAGATTATTGAAGCTCCTAAAATTTTACTCCCAATCTGGTACGATAGGCCCTATCTATAGCTAACTCAGTAGCCTTGGATCCTGGATGGTTGTAATTTTTTTGGGGCTGAGGAAGATTATAGCGATTAAAGCGTTTGTGGGTGCATCCATTAACTTACCCTCTCTCGGTAGTTGGGAAGTTGGTACTTCATCTCGCGTCTTTTTCAGTTTTCTAGCGCTCTCTTCTAGAAGCAGATGGTTCAAGGCCCTGGGTTTGGTATTAAAAGGTACACTCAACCTCATATTTTGAAGAGACTCTCAAGCCTAAAGAAAGTTCTTCTTCCAGGCTACCATTAACAAAGGAGGAATGGTAACTCCTGATGATCCAGGAGAATCCTCTTCTTGCTCTGGAAGACAGCTATTCGCTTTTTGTGCTTTCTGGAAGCTACTCAGGCTAGAGTCTCAAGTCGGGCCGATCACTAGGTATAGACTGTCGGATTATTCTGTTAAAAGACACCCATTTACCGTTACACAAGCACTCTTTCTTTAAGCTACTTGGGTTCGGAAAAAGGGTTGTGAGGAGGCAAAAATGGGATGAGACTAAGGTGGTGGGTATCCGGCTGCTGGAAGAAAAGCCTACGAGTAGAAAATCTCTGGGATTCCTGAACAAGATTCCGAAGGTTTTTCTCCTTTTCCTACCAGTCTCAGATCCAGCATAGCATGGAGGAAGTTCTTTCGGTTTGACAACTTGCCCAAAAGCACAAACTGAATGATTATCTAGATGATGATGACAAGTCTGTTTTGATGAATGCCTTGCCTCTTCCCTGTCTTTGAAAAGATGAGAGCGGGACCTCAAGAAATAAAGGGTAGTAGATGAAGAATTCGAAAGGGAAGTGAAATAGTTATTCGACGGGGTGGCATCGCATGAAAGTGTAGACCTCACTGTAATGGTTGACCCTGAAGATCATTTTTTGGCTTGTTACTAGCCTAGGAGTATGCTCCTAGCCATCCTTATTTTATATATAGCTTTTAGAGTTCGCATAAAATTCTGGAAAAATCAACATGAATCCAGGCTTAAGAAATGACAGGCTAGCCCAATTTTGAGCTTGTTTTGATATGTTGGGTCCACCTAGTGATGTTAGAAAATTAGGTTGAATCACCACCCTTTTGTATGGCAATTCCTTCTTTCATCTTCAATTAAAAACAAAGATTAGTCCAATGCCACCAACAACCGTTTCTAGTGGGGCATCTAATTCAAGAAGAAGTGACAACGCAAGGATTGAAATTAAATTTACAGTCATAAGCAAGCTAATAAATCCCACTATATTTCAACACTTTGCTAAATGTCTTCTTCTAAAAATTTGGAATTCTAAACCTTCTTTAACATTCTAAAATTTCTACAAACCTTCTGATCAACCCAAAAGAGTATAACCTTCAAAATTTTCAGGGGTGTGCAGTCTCACATTTCTAAGAAATTCAGAATTGAAGGAAAAAAACCTAATATGTTTAGGGAGTTTAAGAGAAAAGAACATATTATTAGATGTTATATAGGGGTGCAACTAGGGTCAGGTGGGGGTCGGGATGAGGCCAACCCGACGTGACCCGAGGAACCCATTTTTCCAACCCGAACCCGACATGTTTTCCAACCTGACGAGGTTCAACCCGATCCGACCCGAAGAACTCTTTTTCCATCCTGGAACCGACCCAACCCGAGTTTTTAATCTTACAAAACAAAATTTTGATAAAAAAAAAATGTCGGATTTCAATCGGGTCGGGTTGCCCAAACCCTCAACCTGAACCCGACCCGACGCGACGGGTTCAGGTTGCACCCCTAATGTTATATGCCTCGTATCTTGGACTGAAAGTCCAAAGAGCAATCCAAAAAAAAATCAGTTACTGAGATTTAAAGAACACAGATTTTCTGATTCTGGAAATTTTGCGCCAAGAAAAACCCGATAAAGAGCATGCCTTATTGGTATCTACAAGACAGCATCATATAAAGAAGAGGGCACAACACATCATACGAATTGAAGAGGAAAGCACAGCAGAAGATCAAACATCTAACACGAACGCTCTGCAAGTGCAATCTATTCGGACAGATCCCTTGAATGTCGGAAAATTGGAATGAGAAAGAGACCCTATGTGATGCCATGTTGGAATGAGAGGAGAGAGAATCTTGGTGATGCCACGTAGGATGAACTTGACAGTGAAACTGTTCAGCTCAGAAGTGAACATATCTCACCCAATTGCTATTATATAATAGATAGTAAATAGAATCGGAAAACTTGGGTAGCCATGACAAAGAAAGGTGGCTCTAAGCCTCATGATCACGAAGTACATAATCAAATCATCTGACCTACCGGGGCGTGAACTAAGGAATATTTAGGGGCAGGGACAGAGCCAGGAATTTCCTCTAGGGAGGGGCAGGGGCAGAGCCAGGAATTTCCTCTAGGGTTGTTATAAGCAAGGTTTTAAATTTCGGTTTCGGAATGCGTTTCGGTCCTCACCGAAACCGAACCTAAATTTCAGCCAAAATTTCCGGAAATCTGACGAAATCTTCTAAACGCCTATTTTATAGGCTATATAATTTTGACGAAATTTCGGTAATTTCAGCTGAAACTTCGGGATAATATTAAATAATGAATTAAAATCAGATTTTTTGGAGATATTCCTTAAATTTCGGGGAAACAAAATTTCGATCGAAATTTCGGTCGAAATTTTGTAACGTTTCGATTTCACCCAATTTCGGTTTCGGTCGAAATTTTGTAACGTTTCGATTTCACCCAATTTTGGTTTCGGTCTCAACCCGATATTTTGGACTGAAATTTCGGATTTCGGTCGAAATTTAAAACCTTGGTTATAAGGGTGGCGATCATTTCCACTTGGCTATTAAAACCACTGGCAAACTTTTTTTAACAGATTTTCATGGGTGATGAGAAAGTTGCAAAGCTTTGGGCTGACTCTTGGGGGGGTGAATATTCAACTTACCGAGTTGCCAAACAATCTCCAAGTTCCTAAACTTTCTAATTCTAATAATGAGAGAGTGGTAAGCCTTATTCGACCATATACTAATTGTTGGAATGAAGAGGTTTTCTATCTATCCAGATTGTATCTACTGTGATACTAGACATCCCAACACACGATATTGGTACTTCTTATGTAAATCGACCATCTCGGTCTTTATTTTAATAAAATTGACGATCATTCAAAAAAAAAAAAAACACACGATACTGAAGTTTGGAAGTCGTGCTAGTAGTGGGAAGTTTTCTATAAGGTCTGAATATTATTCCCAAATAACTCTATCTATGAATTTCAGCATGCTACTAGTGGAAAATTTTCTGTAAGGTCTGCCTATTATTCCCAAATAACTCCATCTATGAATTCCATTTCCTGTACTCAAACCTTTTAACTTTCTTGAAATCACAACTGTTCCCCTCAGGTGGAACAATTTGGTTTCAAAGAAAGTATTTATTTCATAAACAAGGATATAGGAAAACTTCTCTTATGGCCTCATATTTGAGCCCAAGTAGCATATAGGGTGAATCAGTCTAGAAAAAATGAATACTCGAGTCCTTACAAGTAACAAGTTCAATGTTCTGCTTCAATGACAGCAGACTTTAGTCTTTAAAGTAGTGAAAAAAAAAAATTCAAGTTCAGGGGACGGGAATGCCAAAGTCAAGTTCAGGGGACGGGAATGCCAAACTTATTATTAGTTACTTGAAACTTCCTCTGATAAAAGATGTTAGAATTTAGAAATATTGTGACCATCCATGAATGGGTCAAACAGTCTAGTGGTCTGAGAAAACAATTACGAATGGTAGCTCTCAAGACACAACCTCTATAAGGAGTGATATAGATTCGAAGCCGCATAAGCAAATCACAAATCTTAAGAATAAAATTAGTTGTGTCGTTAGGAAGTTAAACAAAGAAATATTTCTGAGCTGATGTTTAGGATGTAAGACAAACAATATAAGTGGGAACTTTCAATTGCATTGTAGTGATCTCTGGTCTCGGCTTGCTAGGATAGCCACAGGTGTAACTGAGATCCGAAAATTACAGATATGGAGCAGGAAGAAAACTAAAGAGCACATTGCTGACGACAGAGATAATTGTGTCAAACTAGTGAACAGAGGTAGGACCTATTCTTCCAAGTGTTACTCGAATTTCAATAAGGAATCTATCCAGGTCAGTTCATGTGTGGAAGATAGATACAAGTTACTCAGAGGCTTGAAATCAGATTAGAGATCATTACAGAATATGATCTCACAGTTCCAACATAGATGAAACATGAAGTTAAGCTGAGATCTGTTCTAGAATTTGCACATAACTCTTCAAATTTTATTTTAGCTATCAACCACAAGTAGATCAGGATCCAAGAGGATCAAAAGGAATACTCGGGACAACAAGGAGGGGCTTCTATGCAGGAATGATAGTTGCTAAAAATCAAACAGGATCAGCGAATTTCACTCAGATCACTAGCAGATCTCAATATCTTCTTGTGACCTTGAGCTTTCTTTTCTTGCTTAGTAAGTCCACCAGTATAACTCTCAGATCTCTAGTTAAAAAAAGCAGTAGAATCCATTTCAAAAAAAACAAAAAAGGAGTAGAATCTATCTTGGATTAAACTAGTGTTGTGACAGCAAATTCTCATAATCAATGGCAAAATTTTAACATGAGGCAGTTCGAATTTGTGATGAAAGATCACACTTGACTTTCAAGAAATTATAACAGATTATGAAGGATTATTAAATCAACAAATAACAGAATTCAGGATAGGATGGAGCTTCTTTGGAACAGAATTTGATGCATATGACTAAACAGTCAAAGTTCATTAAAGAATGAAGGAGATACTGCTATCCCACAAAAAAAGAATGCTTTTAAAACTTTCCTCGCATAAATTGGAGGGCCACACCGGTGACCATAGTTAAAAAACTCACTCAGACAATAACTCGGCCAAGGTAAAAAGGAATTGAATTGGATGCGCAAATGATTCGCACAATTAACTTTTCATTAACTTGGGTAAGGGAAAGGAGTTTTTGATTGATTTGATAGGGAAAAACTTGGTCTTGGATCAAAATTCATCCAAGGAAACCAAATTGATTTGGGCGGGTCAATTTTTGACTCTGAGAGTTTTTAAACTATGTATCTCACAGTTTAGTGGTCCAAAAGAAAAGAATCAAGGACAAATTGTAGCTCTCATAAGTCATAACATAGAAACTTTGTGAGGAGTGCCACCGTGTCGAGACTTAAGGGGTGTGACCTTCAGGACCGAATCAAATTCTCAACAATGAAAGTGCGATACTAAATCTCCAATAGACCAACATGGCAACATACCACCTCCATTCAGCTTTCCTAATATAAGAATAACAACATCTCATGGATAAATCAAGATATAACCACAATTATATATATATATATATATATATATATATATGTTTTATTTTTATTTTTTTTCTTAAATCAACATGAATACAACATATCCACGTAAAAGGTGACTTTTAAAAAGTAGGACGAAGTTTACAACCTTACTACACCATTCCAAAACAGAGCAATAATAATCAAACATGAATACAACATATCCGTATGAACTTTCTCTAATAAAACATGTTATAAAAAGTGACTCTAAGACCAGTCATATGCAGCCAAATTGATATCTTTTCTATTGCAATCTAAACCAAAACGAAGAAGACCAAACTTGTTTATAAGGACCTTGCAAAAAAATCTACCTTACGTCAGTTGAGATGTCGTGGCAATAACTCATTTGTTACCGTCTTACTCTAGATTCGCTATTGATGGAAGGCAAATGGGGTAATTTGACATCAGACGATGATTTTAAACGGACGGTTTGGATCATCCAATGATACAAAAAACCCGGTATTTTCTAAAGGGTGCACCCTAGGTTGGCATTTTGTTGGGTTTGGGTTAGGGTTGAGGCCTTGGTCAATCCTTCGTAACATTTTCGATTTCACACGCATTCTTTCCGCTCTAGCTCTCTGTACACGTGGCCCTCGAAGCGAGAAACGGGTCACCCGCGCGTTATTTCTAATAATTTTGTGTGTTGGATTTGGACGAGATGGTGATAGTTGTTTAAGCAGGTGGGTTTTAATTCTTTCAAGAAAGAGTCAAGTTCTTACCATGGATTCACGTCTCTGTTGCAGAAGGTAGGGTTTGAGGGGTAGGTCTTCTAAGGTTTCATTTTAGGGTTTTTGGGTTTTCCTGTTTTTTTTTTCTATTCCCTTTTTAGGTTTAATGAAAGAAAAGGGTTGTAAAGAGGGAGATTTTATATGGTGGCCGACCTTTACATGTAAAGGTCAGAGAGAGAAACCACCCTCCACTTTGGATCGAAAATCAAGGGTGGCAGGTTTCTCTCTCTCTCTCTGCCCTTGTTACAAAACGGTCGGCCACCATATAATTTCTCGTAAAGAGGAATGCAGTGATCTCTAATCATCCATGAACCCAACTTTTTGGGTTTCAATGAGATGCTAGCTGTTTATCTTTTTTCGTTCATTGGATTTTGAGGTCATGTGAGTATATTTTGGAGATGAAGAAACTAATGATAATTTTAAATTAATGGAAATTTCCTGTAAACTAATTGTAGTCCCGTGCGATGCACGAGGCGGCCCAAAAAATAAAGATTTATAAGTTACATTTTTTTTTTAGAAAATTTCTGCAATTGAAATTTTGGTAAATGTTGGTTTGCTATTTGGAATTCTTGGTAACCATTTTGTAACAAGGGCAGAGAGAGAGAGAGAAACTTGTCACCCTTGATTTTCGATCCAAAGTGGAGGGGGGTTTTTCTCTCTCCGACCTTTACATATAAAGGTCGGCCACCATATAAAATCTCCCTCTTTACAACCCTTTTCTTTCATTAAACCTAAAAAGGGAATAGAAAAAAAAAAAAAAAAAAAAACAGGAAAACCCTAAAATGAAACCTTAGAAGACCTACCCCTCAAACCCTACCTTCTGCAACAGAGACGTGAATCCATGGTAAGAACTTGACTCTTTCTTGAAAGAATTGAAACCCACCTCCTTAAACAGCTATCACCATATCGTCCAAATCCAACACACGAAATTATTAGGAATAACGCGCGGGTGACCCGTTTCTCGCTTCGAGGGCCACGTGTACAGAGAGCTAGAGCGGAAAGAACGCGTGTAAAATCGAAAATGTTACGAAGGATTGACCAAGGCCTCAACCCTAACCCAAACCCAACGAAATGCCAACCCAGGGTGCACCCTTTAGAAAATGCCGAGTTTTTTGTATCATAGGATGATCCAAACCGTCCGTTTAAAATCATCGTCTGATGTCAAATTACCCCCCCCCCTTTGCCTTCCATCAATAGCGAATCTAGAGTAAGACGATAACAAATGGGTTATTGCCACAACATCACAACTGACTTAAGGTAGATTTTTTTGCACGCTCATTATACTCTCATTCGCAGCTTGTCTCCCGGTAGAAGTAGGGCATCAAATACCTACCAAAAAAAGAAGTAGGGCATCTCTTTTGTTTCCAAAACGCATCTCCCAGTTGAAGTAGGGCAAGTCTTTTTTCCTTCCTTTTAAGCATCTCAATCAATCTCTCGGTGTCTCTCTAATCTCAACGTATATTCGAACAACCTCAGATTCACTGGAAGGAAAGAGGAAGCCATGAAAGTAAAAGGTCAAAAAAAAAAAAAAAAAAACAAGTTTTTTCTTCTTCCTCTAATTTGGTCTTCTTCGTTTTGGTTTAGATTGCAATAGAAAAGATATCAATTTGGCTTCATATGACCGGTCTTAGAGTCACTTTTTTATGACATGTTTTATTAGAGAAAGTTCATACGGCTATGTTGTATTCATGTTTGATTATTATTGCTCTGTTTTGGAATGGTGTAGTAAGGTTGTAAACTTCGTCCTATTTTTTAAAAGTCACCTTTTACATGGATATGTTGTATTCATGTTGATTTAAGAAAGCTATATATATGAGAAAAGTGTAGCTATATATATATATATATATATATAATTGTGGTTATATCTTGATTTATCTATGAGATGCTGTTATTCTTATATTAGGAAAGCTGAATGGAGGTGGTATGTTACTATGTTGGTCTATTGGAGATTTGGTATCGCACTTTCATTGTTGAGAATTTGATTCGGTCCTGAAGGTCACACCCCTTAAGCACCCCTTAAGTCTCGACACGGTGGCACTCCTCACAAAATTTCTATGTTATGACTTATGAGAGCTACAATTTGTCCTTGATTCTTTTCTTTTGGACCACTAAACTGTGAGATACATAGTTTACAAACTCCCAGAGTCAAGAATTAACCCGCCCAAATCAATTTGGTTTTCCTTGGATGAATTTTGATCCAAGACCAAGTTTTTCCCTACCAAATCAATCAAAAACTCCTTTCCCTTACCCAAGTTAATGAAAAGTTGATTGTGCGAATCATTTGCGGATCCAATTCAATTCCTTTTTACCTTGGCCGAGTTCTTGTCTGAGTGAGTTTTTGAACTATGGTCACCGGTGTGGCCCTCCAATTTATGCGAGGAAAGTTTTAAAAGCATTCTTTTTTTGTGGGATAAGCAGTATCTCCTTCATTCTTTAATGAACTTTGACTGTTATTAGTCATATTCATCAAATTCTGTTCCAAAGAAGCTCCATCCTATCCTGAATTCTGTTATTTGTTGATTTAATAATCCTTCATAATCTGTTATAATTTCTTGAAAGTCAAGTGTGATCTTTCACCACAAATTCGAATTGCCTCATGTTAAAATGGTTGGGCCTGTAGCTAAATGGTTGAGGCTCTGTATCACAACCTTAAGATGGCAGGTTTGATCCCAGCTTAACTATAAAAAAATGTTATTGCAAAGAACGGTCCAATAGCCCTAAATTATCAGAATAGTAAATTATATATTCCATGCTTCCCATGAAAAATTGTGTCAATCCAATCATTCACATTGATAAGCTCTAGTTTCTTTGAATATAAATAAAAGTTGCATACAAAAGCAAAGGGAAAAAAAGGAATGTAGAACAAAAAGAGTGGCAACTTTTCCCCACTTTCCCCAAATTTAATTACCAATTCAAACAATATAATTCCCACAGCAATCTCGAAAATAAGAAATATGAGGTATTTTTTTGAATCGCGGTTACAATCTACAACAAATAAACAAAACTAAAACCCTAAAATTCATACAAAGAAACAAAAAAGACAAAAAGTGACTGCTTTTCCCCAATAATAAAACCCATAAAGAAAACCATTAAAACCCTAGAAACAAAAAAAACCCTAATTCAAACCCTATAATATGAAAAGGAAAGGGAAAAAAAGGAATGTAAAACAAAAAGATTAAAGTATTACCCACCCCTCCAAAGCCCTCTTCCATTTCGAAGCAAAATAAAAAAAGCCCCACCCACAAAACCCTCTTTGGAAGCCATTATTTGAGCCCAAACCCCAAGTTCGATAGGGGTAGGCTACCCAAAAGAAAAAACCCCAAGTTAGACAGGCGTAGACTACCCAAAAGAAAAAACCCAGGAAAAAAATATCCCAACCCACCAAAACGTTCTCCCACAAAACCCTATTTTGCAGATATGATGTGAAAAATTACCTTATCCAACAAGAGATTTATTCGAAGGTGGGGAATCCTCTTCTTTAATGGCAGCTCCGTGCGATTGTCGTGAGGAATGAGAGCAGGAAGGGTTTTGAAACTGTGGGGACGGAAATAAAGTAAGGGACGACGACAGGACTCTTGCAGGAAATGCGTGGCTGGGAAAGGAAAGGTGGGAATTTTTACAAAGCAAGGGTATGTAATTTCAAAAAACAGACGCAGATATTTCCCAAATCAGTGAAATCTAAAAAGATAGATTACTTTGGAATAGGAAACATTGTGTGGTTTTAAAGGCCCAGCAAAAAAGGAAATTTATTAGAAAGCAGAAAATTTATTAGAGATGATGGCCAAAGATGTCTTACTATCTCATTTGAAAATATGATTAAATGAAAATAATCATATTTGCAAGGGATTTGCTAGGGACTTTCACAGAAAGGCTGTTATAAGCAATTTAAAAATGAAAATATAAGCTGAGCTTGCAATTATTAAAACATGGTAGCACCAATATCAATAGCCTTTTAATTTTTTTTATTCAATACTGAGAAAATATTTTGTATAAAAATCTTGGCTTCTTTCCAATAACCCTAGATACTATTTGCCCATGTAGATGTAATTGCCGATTAGATGATCGAGTTCATCCATATTGTGGGCCATATTTGGATGGACCAAGTTATAAAACCACATGCATCAAACAATATTGACCGACTTAGAGGTGGTAGGTCATCCATATTGTGGGGCATATTTTTGGGTGGATCGCATTAGAAAACCACACGCATCAAACAATATAAACCATCTTAGTGGTGGCCATGAATCAATTGAGATATTATTGTTGGCCATGAACAAATTGATATAGGTTCACTATTTTTCACCATCATATATGTGGTTGGACAATAGGTAATTCAGATCATCCATATAGTGGGGCTATAACCACATGCATCAAACAGAATAAGTAAGAATATGATACATATAGTATAAATACGCATTACTAAAATTTATAGCATGTAGTATTACACTGTTAGAACACTTTGTTGCTTACAAGCTTTATGCTTATGCAATGTTGTTGCTTTGTTTTCATATACTGAGTAGCTGGTGTTTCTTTTGAGATCTGTAAAGAGACCATGCTAGAGTGTGAGTATGGGTTGTATATACTTTTGTTTTATTTGGTCAGATGTTCTAGACTCAAATGTATATATGAGAGAGAGAGAGTTTATATTATGTACATCTAGATCAATGTGGATATTATGTTTATTATCATCCTTATATGGATAAGTTATTTGATTCAGAGGCCTTACACGCATGCCGGGTTGGCCTAGTGAGTGTGCGGCACCTGTCACGTGCCCTGAGGGTCGGGTCGGGGTGTGACAATACACGTTTGGGAGATGAGTGGGGAATGAACCGAAAATAAAGGAATACTAAACGATTTTGACCAAATCTTTTTCTGTATTTTTTCTTTAAAGGCTTTCTGTGCATGGGAATGCCTTGGAAACGTGGGGAATACGAAGAGAGATATTCGCCATAAATACGGAATACAGCTAATATATATTAAATCTCATTAACGCATAGGGATACGTTTTTAATTACTTCTCTGAAAGCAATTATATGTGTGTTATCTAATATTAGAGATACCACACATATAATTGTTTAGATAACACATAAATACGGAATATAGCTTGAAATACCGTTATTTAATTCGGTATTTAATTTTGGGAAGCTGTGGGTGTGACACGTGGCACAACCTCAGCTTCCCACATTCAACTTTACTTATATATATATATAGAGGAAACTGTTGGTGAGCTTAAGCTCACCAAACTTATGGTGAGCTAGCTTGCCCAATCACATGGAGGCCCACTTTGTTAGGATGATCCAAAGCATTCATTTGAAAGTCCCTTACATAGATGGGGGGTGTACTAAAAATCAGTTCCATAGGATCATCCTAACCCCTCCATTTGTGGAGGACAAAAATGGACAGACACAAATCTGCCCCATTCTTGTCCTCCACAAATGGAGGGGTTAGGATGATCCTATGGAGCTGATTTTTGGTACACCCCCTATCTATGATAAGGCCTTGCAAATGAATGGTTTGGATCACTCCCCAAAATGTGGGACCCATGTGATTGGGAAAGTTAGCTCACCAACACTTTCCTCTCTCTCTCTCTCTCTCTCTCTCTCTCTATATATATATATATATATATATATGAGGAAACTTATGGTGAGCTATATATATATATATATATATATATATATATATATATATAGAGGAAAGTGTTGGTGAGCTTAAGCTCACCAAACTTATGGTGAGCTTAAGCGCCCAATCACATGGAGGCCTACTTTGTTAGGATGATCCAAAGCAGTCATTTGAAAGGCCCTTACATAGATGGGGTGTGTACCAAAAATCAGCTCCATAAGATCATCCTAACCCATCCATTTGTGGAGGTCAAAATGGACAGACATTGTTTGCCCATTTTTGTCCTCCACAAATGGAGGGGTTAGGATGATCCTATGGAGCTGATTTTTGGTACACATCCTATCTATGATAAGGTCTTGCAAATGAATGGTTTGGATCACCACAGAAAATGTGGGACCCATGTGATTGGGGCGCTTAAGCGCACCATAAGTTTGGTGAGCTTAAGCTCACCAACACTTTCCTCATATGTATATACTAGTAAAAAAACCCGTGCCGACAAAGAATTGTACGGACCACATAATAGGCTGATCCAAACCGTCCATGTGATGGAACACAACATAAAAATATTGTGCCCCAAAAATCATTTCCATAGGCTGATCCTAGCCCTCCAATCTATAGAGGTTTCAATAATATGTTGTTCCTCTTAAATCGGATGGTTAAGATCACCCAATAGATTTTTTATTAAAAAAGCATAAAGGAGGGGGGTGGGATTGAAATTAAATGGCTTTAATGGGTTCCTTTGTTAAAAAGCATAAAGGAGGGGGTAGGATTGAAAATATGTGGTTTGAATGGGTGCCTTTGTTAAAAAAAAGTCAAAAAAAGTGATGTGTAATTCTCATAGAATTTTCCAAAAATTCAAAAAATTCTCTTCTTTTCTCTTCTCCTATATTAGGGTGATCTTCTTCTTTTGTGAGCTTCGCTAGTTCATTATTTATTACTGACAACAACTTATATTCTTGTATTTTAGTCTGCCACAACAAGCATCGAGTTAATATCTGTACATCTCCTTTAATCACTGTGTCCACTTGTTGCAATCTCATTATTCAAGCATAACTAAAATCCTGTCTTCTGTCATAAACACACAATTATTTCCAGACACATATGAGATGCTCTGTTTCTAATTGACACTTATATCTATTCATTGTCTGGATTTTTCATGACTCGTCTGAACTTTCAGAACATGTTCATATTATTGTAATTAAGTTCTCTGAACGCATAGTTACTCACTTACATTGCAGGTTCGTTTTTCTTTATCAAATTTTTATAAGTTTTCAATAGTCTTGATGTTGCTATAACCAACATGAAGTTCTTATATGTGTTCTTCTATGAGAAGAGAACCTGTAGACGACTGATTCTATTTAACTGTATTTTTAGCTTAAAATCAGTCTCTTTCCAATAGCATTTTAGTGTAGAGCCTTTACTGTATATCATTAAAAGGTTATTCAAATCATAATGCATTGATTTACCAACTCATCTGAAAAAATGTCATGAATTTTGAAAATCAAGATAAAACCTTCAATGTTGTCACTCAACGCATGGTTTTTTAAAGGCACATGCCCAAAATCATTACAATGTGTAAATAATAGAGCAATTACTTAAAAACACTCCTTCCTCAATTTTTCTTATATGTCTAAAACAGTTTTACAGCATTTTTTTTATAAAACATTTTTTTTTTCTTCCCCGTGCATTGCATGGGGTGTCCACTAGTATATGTATGTATGTATGTATATAGAGAAAACAGTTTCGCATATGGCCTATATGCGCTTGAGTTTTGAAGCAGAATATGATTGGTCCATCATAGTGGGTCCAGCCGTTTGTGCTATTTTACAACTCAAAGAGTATTTCGAGTATTGAACAGCACGTTCTGCGCTATTTGACAAAAAGCCATTCGAAGACTTCTCCTAAAGTTGTTAACAAAGAGAAATCCCCCTTACGGTTGTCTCTAACAAATCTTATAGGTACGAGTTGTAGCACAGCTAGAGGACGTTATGCATTTAAAGAAATATAGGACTTTGATCCACCGAATATGATATGTCGAATACTTTTAGCCTAAGGTAGTTATGCTTTTTTCATTTATGCAGCGGGTGTATGATGTGTGTTGTGTATGTAGAAGTAGAGGTGCAACTTGGGTCGGGCTCAACCCGAACCCGACGGGTTCAACCCGATTTTGGCTTGGGTTAGATTGGCATTTTCTTAGGTTGGGTTGGGTTAGGGTTGGGAAAAGCCAACCCAATTTAGTTTCGGGTTGGGTTAGGGTTGAGGCCTTGGCAACCCGACCCGACCCAAACCTGACCTCCATCCTCTAATTTTATCATGTTTTTCTTAGGATTATATTTTTTTTCTTGTATTTTTCTATTTGGCCCTATATGAACCCGAATCCAACACGATTCAACCAGAAACCAACCCGATTTGGAGTCAGGTTGGGTTAGGGTTGACCATCCTCAAACCGACGCTTGGGTCGGGTCGGGTGAGGGTTGTGGGAATGATATCTCAGGTTGGATAAGGGTTGGCATCAACCCAACCCAACCCGACCCAAGTTGCACCCCTATGTAGAAGCCCCAATGGACATACATGTGTGTGTGTGTGTGTGTGTGTTGTAATAGAGAGAAAGAGTGAATATGGTATTTGAGGGCTGGCTGTCTGGTAGTGTGGTGTAAGGAGAAAATGACGTGTACAAATGCTATGTGTGTGCTAGTGTATGTGCAAGGAAGATGTTGGTTGTGGGGAGAATGTGAAATGTGTACAAGTGCATGTCAAAGGAAGATGTTGGTTGGGCTTGAAACTACCCAAATTACTCTCTCTCTCTCTCTCTCTCTCTCTCTCCAACTTTCTGTTTCTTTCTTGAAGGTAGAAGGAAGGAGCAAAGGCACGGGTTCAGATCAATTGGGTGACTTGTGAAGACAAAACAGACTTAAAAATGGCAGGGAATTATCACTCCAATCTAAGTTCTACACTAAGCACATGGAACTGTCGGTGAAAGCTTCACATGTAATTGTCTGGTGGAAGCTTCCCTTTTAGGTGTAGCTTTCTACAAACATTTCCAATAATGTCAGGCTTTTGGAAAAGACCTTGGCTATAAATTTCTTTGCGAGAGTTATAAATCCAGAGGTGTTTTGTTTTTTCAAGTTTAGAATTTCTGGGAATCAATCCAATCTGAAACACTATTGCCTATGAGGTGCAAGCACAGGTGGTGAATTTTAGACCAGACCGTGTTCTGCATCCAGATATTGATAGGTCTACACCAACAGAGAATTCTGGGGGTTTTAATTCTAATTCAAGGGCTTTGTTTGAATCCGTGAAAGCTGAATTTATGACTTTTGAAACCAAATCTGCTAGGTGCCAGAAATAGTAAATTTTGCAGTTGTTATTTGCCACTCAAAATGTTTTGCATAACTGATCATTAGAGGTCACAATTCAATTCTTATATTTCTATTATTTGCACTAACAATATTTGATGATGCATTGTGAATTGAATTTATGGCCATTCTGGCATTTGTACCTTAATTTCATCAGGATGTATGAATTATAAGTCATCATGCTACCAGATTTCTAAGGAACAAATATTCCTTTGCATGTGATGGTTCTTGTTTGATGTGGGTCCTGATGAGGTATCTGAACTGGTTCCTCCGTAGTTTCTTTTACTAATGGTCAGTTTAAGTCACAGTTCTTGCAGCTTCTTAGAGCTCATATCCTTCAGAAGTCTTTTAATCTTTTCTGTTAGTTATTTATTTTTATCTATCTACCTCCTTTGTTTTTATGCCTTGTTGTAATAATGTCACTGCACACTACATTAACCACCTTTTTTCTTGGATGTTAACAGCATTTGAGAATGGCATTTGCCTGCAATCCTAAGTGTGCAATGCAACATAGATAAAGAATCACCTCAACATATCCATAAACCATTTCCTCTGATCCCACAAAAAATGTTTGGCTTTTTTATCACAACACACAGTAACAGTAAAAGAAACCCTCCAGAAGGCATTTTCCACATTCAAACAAATCCAAATCTGCAACACAAGTGCATCAAATCAAACCAACACCCCACACAAAGGTAAAATCAGGATAAGAAACTATACAAATGGGCCAACTATGTTTAATGTACTTTCTGAACTGACGAATGGACCACAAAAAAGAGCAAACAAGAGAAGGGTAAGAACATTAATCTATGTTCTCCAGCATATTCATCAATCTCATTCTTCATACGCAATCAAACACCTGCATTGCATTAATAAGTAGATTAGATTAAAATTACACACACACACACACACACACAGGCGACAATTATCTGATCTAGCAAATTGAAAAGCCTATATTAAAATGGAGTGCATGATATAAGAGTAGAATTTTGATGGGTTTCCATTGCAATGGGTTGTATAATCAACAGATTAAAATGGTGGGTTTGATGAAGGATTTGTTTGTGCTTTTGACTTGGAGTTCCATGTGACGGTCTGCGTTGTGAGTGTTCTTCCCAGAACCCCAAACCCTAGATTTAATCCGTCGAAAGGGGTTTCTCTTCGAGAATGGGAAATAGGGTTTCAGGGATTTCTTCGAGTCCAACTTTAGGGTTTCTCTTCGAATCTGCCATTTAGAGATTCTATTAGAATCTTCTCCTCCTACGGTTTACAGATTTCTCTACGTCAACAACTTTAGGAGAAGAAGTCGAATGGCTTTTTGTCAAATAGTGCAAAACGCGTTGTTGAATACTCGAAATACTCTTTGAGTTGTAAAATAGCACAAACGGCGGGACCCACTATGACGGACCAATCACATTTTGTTTTAAAAATCAAGCGCAGATAGGCCATATGAGCTCGAGCGAGCGCATAAACTATTTTCCTTATATATATATATATATATGTGTGTGTGTGTGTGTGTGTGTGTGGGGGGGGGGGGGGGGGGGGGAGGGGGGGATGCTAGCGTCCATCGCAAAAGGCATTTCACAGCTGGTTTGTTGCACGCCAGACCACCCACCTCGTGAATGGAGACAAAAGTTGTTGTCTTCGTTCACGAGGTGGCTGTTGTCACATGCAACAGACCATCCGCAAAATGCCTTCTGCGATGGACGCTAGCAAATTCCTATATATATGAGAAAACGGTTCCTACACACTTGTGCAGATAAGTTATCTACACACTAGCTTAAAATACAGTGGGGGCCCACATTGTTTGGTTGATCCAAACCATTCATTTGGGAGGCCCTCACATCGATAGGGTGTCCACAAAAAATCAGATCCATAGGATCATCCCAACCCTACGATTTGTGGAGGTAAAATGGACGTGTATAAACCTTCACAAATTAGTCCATTTTTTGCCTCCACAGTTTGAATGGTTAGGATGATCCTATGGATCTGATTTTTTGTGGATAGCCTATCTATGTGAGAGGGCTTTTCAAATGAATGGTTTGGATCACCCAAACAATGTTGGCCCCCACTGTATTTTAAGCTAGTGTGTAGATAACTTATCTACACAAGTGTGGTTAGGATGATCCTATTAGCTCACTAGGGCTGCAACTCGAGCCGGGTTTTACCCGACCCGCATCGACCCGACCCGAAAATAGCTTGGGTCGGGTTCAGGTTTCATGGGTTTCGGGTCGAGCCGGTTTCAGCATTCAAAAGCCCGCATGAATCTCGGGTCGAGCCGGGTTTGAAGGGGCCCGACCCGACCCGACCCGAGTTACATAAGTTATAGTATGTACATTTTTTTCTATTGGTAGTTAAAAGTTAAAGGGATAATTACATTTACACCCCCTCTAGTTTCTGACACATCCACTTCCACCCCTATAGTTTAAAACGTGACAAATACACCCTTGTAGTTTCAATTTGTTTAAGGTAGGTCCCCTCAGCTGAAGGTTCGTCCATAGATTGAAGAGTTAGGATGATCCGATGGAGCTGATTTTTTTGGGCACACCCTATCTATGTCAGGACCCATCAAATGAACGCTTTGGATCATCCAAACAATGTGGGCCCACATTATTTGGATGATTTATTGGTAGTGTTTGGATTCGGGTAGGGGCCCACATTATTTGGATGATCCAAAGCGTTCATTTGATGGGTCCTGACATAGATATGGTGTGCCCAAAAAATCAGCTCCATCGGATCATCCTAACCCTTCAATCTATGGACGAACCTTCAGCTGAGGGGGCAAACCTTAAACAAATTGAAACTACAGGGGTGTATTTGTCACGTTTTAAACTATAGGGGTAGAAGTGGATGTGTCAGAAACTAGAGGGGGTGTAAATGTAATTATCCCAAAGTTAAAAGTGAAAACCCACTGTTACTGTATGTGAGTGTAATTTCTGCTTTTATGAGTTGAGTTGATTCAAGTGTTTGATTCAACATTGTTTGATTGTAATTACAACATTGTTTGATTACAACATTGTTTGATTCAAGTGTGATGTAAGTGTAATTACATCATTGTTTGATTCAAGTGTAATGTGAGTGTAATTTCTACTTCTATGAGTTGAGTTGCCTTGTCAAACAAGAATTTTCCTTAAAAATTTGCGTCAACGTGAAAAAACCCGACCCGACCCGAGATTTATCATGGGTAGGGCCGGGTTTGGGAATCGTGGGTTTTCCGAAAAAAAACCCGACCCGACCTGACCCGAGATATTTCACGGGTAGGGTTGGGTTCTCCAAAACCCGACCCGCCCGACCCGAGTTGCAGCCCTATAGCTCACCATATATATATATATATATATATATATATATATATATATATATATAGAGAGAGAGAGAGAGAGAGAGAGAGAGAGAGAGAGAGAAAACGGTTATATATATATATATATATAGGAAGAGAGAAAACAGTTCCTACACACTTGTGTAGATAAGTTATCTACACACTAGCTTAAAATACATTGGGGCCCACATTGTTTGAGTGATACAAGCCATTCATTTTTACGGCCCTCACATAGATCGGGTGTCCACAAAAAATCAGATCCATAGGATCATCCCAACCCTACGAACTGTGGAGGCAAAAAATGGACTAATTTGTGAAGGTTTAAAGACGTCCATTTTACCTCTAGCAATCGTAGGGTTGGGATGATCCTATGGATCTGATTTTTTGTGGACACCCAATCTATGTGAGGGCCTTTAAAATGAATGGCTTGGATCACCCAAACAATGTGGGCCCCCACTGTATTTTAAGCTAGTGTGTAGATAACTTATCTACACAAGTGTGTAGAAACCGTTCTCTCACATATATATATATATATATGAGGAAAGTGAAGCTACACCGCCGGCTTAAAATACAATGGGCCCACATTGTTTTGGTGATCCAAAGAACTCATTTGATTGGCCCTCACATAGATAGGGTGTCCACCAAAAATCAGCTCCAAATGATCATCCCAACCCTACGATTTGTGGAGGCAAAAATGAACGTGTAAAAACCTTCACAAATTTGTCCATTTTTGCCTCCACAGTTTGAAGGGTTGGGATGATCCTATGGAGCTGATTTTTGGTGGACACCCTATCTATGTGAGGGCCAATCAAATGAATGGTTTGGATTACCAAAACAATGTGGGCCCATTGTATTTTAAGCCGGCGGTGTAGCTAAGTTAGCTACACCGGCGGTGTAGCTTCACTTTCCTCTATATATATATATATATATATATATATATATATATATATATATGTGAGGAAACTGTTGGTGAGCTTAACCAAAGTTATGGTGAGCTAGCTTGCCCAATCACATGGGGGCCCACTTTGTTAGGATGATCCAAACCATTCATTTGAAAGTCCCTTACATAGATGGGGGGTGTACCAAAAATCAGCTCCATAGGATCATCCTAACCCCTCCATTTGTGGAGGACAAAAATGGACAGACACAAATCTGCCCCATTTTTGTCCTCCACAAATGGAGGGGTTAGGATGATCCTATGGAGCTGATTTTTGGTACACCCCCTATCTATGATAAGGCCTTGCAAATGAATGGTTTGGATCACTCCCCAAAATGTGGGACCCATGTGATTGGGCAAGCTAGCTCACCATAAGTTTGGTTAAGCTCACCAACAGTTTCCTCGTATATATATATATATATATATATATATATATATATATATATATATATATATATATGAGGAAAATGATTATGAGCTTTAAGGCCCAAACACATGGGTCCCACATTTTTTGTGGTGATCCAAACCATTCATTTGCAAGGCCCCATCATAGATAGGGTGTGTACCAAAAATCAGCTCCATTGGATTATCCTAACCCCTCCAAAAGCGGAGGGCAAAAATGGGCAGATTTGTGGCAAACGGTGTCTGTCCATTTTGCCCTCCACTTTTGGATGGGTTAGGATGATCCTACGGAGCTGATTTTTTGTACACACCCTATCTATGTAAGGGCCTTTCAAATGAATGCTTTGGATCATCCTAACAATGTGGGCCCACATGTCTTTGGGCGCTCAAGCTCATGTAAGCTATATGAGCTTGAAGCTTACAATCATTTCCCTCTCTCTCTCTCTCTCTCTCTCTCTCTCTCTCTATATATATATATATATATATATATATATATATATATATATATATATATATATATATATATATAGGATGGCTACAAATTATGAGTTATAGGGAGGATTATGGTTATGGTTAGGGTTATGAGTTATGGTTATGTTTATGATTAGTGGAGGTTTTCAAATGGATGGCTACAAATTAAACTCCTATAAATCGAATGGTTAGGATTATGGTATGGAGGTGGCTTCTTAGGGACACCCTATCTATGTGAGGTCCTATAGAATGAGTGGGTAGGATGAGTCAAACAACATGTAGGTAGTGTTATATAGAGGCTTGCTGTGATACCTTATAAAATAATCAAATAAGTAATAAGGCATGTGAATTGTTATCCCTGAAAAATAAAACCACACCAAATAAATCCAAAGAAATTGGCAGACATGTACATTATGAATATTATAGGCAGAAATTTTTTCACGTC
Source organism: Tasmannia lanceolata (assembly GCF_043159265.1). NCBI lineage: Eukaryota > Viridiplantae > Streptophyta > Magnoliopsida > Canellales > Winteraceae > Tasmannia > Tasmannia lanceolata. Next base: position 10,453,247 of record NW_027518701.1, on the reverse strand, counting down.
ATTGTAACAGAAGAAAATAAAAAAATTAAGAAAGCAGGCCCGTTGAGCACTTCATAGAGAAAGCCATATAGAAACAGAGAGCCCTTTATAAAAAGCTATAGGTGAGGAGAGGCAGAAAGCTCGCAAAGAGAGCAAGTAAAAGTAAAAGAAAGGAAGAGAAGAGCAAGTGAGAAAAGTATAGCCTTTGAATTGAATCTGATCTGAACCGTGATTTTCTTTTGCACAAACGTTGGGGATTTCATCAACATCACCAGGACTCGGAGAATACCGGGATGTATCATGCAATGGAGAAGAAAATTCAGTCTCTAAAATGCTAGAAAGTAAAAAAGCAGGCGGCAACTGAATCTCGAAGAGGCTCGATACATTGGTATGGATTAGGGTTCCTTCAAGTATCTACACAACCCAGATTTTGAGCAAGAGAATCCTACACCCTAAAAACAGAAGCGAATATAAACCCTAAAACTGAGAAACCCAAATAAGAGATTGGAATGGAATGGCGGGAAGAAATTAGAGCCGGTGAAAATGGTGTAGGGTTTTGAGAGCTGGAGAGGTAAGGGTCACGGTAGGAAAGGGAAGTGTGTGTGTGTGTGTGGGAGAGAGAGAGAGAGAGAGAGAGAGAGAGAGAGAGGTGGACACTATGCATGGAAACAGAGAAACGCGTGGAGAGGATAAGAAGGGAATTACATTGTATAAGCTGGGATCGACTGGCCCAAAACTGGTCAAAGTACAGTTGTCGAGTTAATAGTTTTTTCAAAAAAAAAAGAAAAAAAACATTCGAGACTTTCCCGATCTGCTTATATTTCACGGCTGGTGTGTGTGCGTGTGTGTCTGAAAAGGAGAATCTGCAAAAGGTAACTTCATCATCTTATAGTTGTTAACCGTAATGTTAAAAGCTTTACTTATTTTTCAAATAATGAGATTTTGATGGTCAACTTGTAGGATCTTTCCCGATCTGCTTATATATAAAAGATATATATGGGATTAGCTACGGGACTTTCGCATAAAGGCATTTCACGGCTGGTGTGTGTGTCTGAAAAGGAGAATCTGCAAAAGGTAACTTCATCATCTTATAGTTGTTAATTGCAAACAACAAAACTTGTAGGATCTTTTATAAAATCATCACTTTATTGCAATGAGCTAGTTCAGTCAAACTCTTTAACAGAAACAATGACGTCCATGTTGTGACCTAGGTTTTGAAATCATTATTTCCTGTTCAACAATGTTAACTGACCTCATATCCAAAGCAACAAAGAGCTTCTGCATTCCAACAAGCATGCTTTTCAAGCAGGTAATCCCAGAAAGAAGTACATGAATTGCATTCTGCAGCTCCAACTAAATAAAATAAAACAAGACTGTTAGATTCACTTCCATCCATGTTAAAGCACTAATGAATTGCTAGCAAACTTTAGCACCTGAAGGCATGAAAAAATTGTGAATAATAAAAAGAAGTTAGAACATTGGAAATCCTGCAATTTCTCGTTTCCCATACCTTAATATGAGGGACATTAGAAGAAAAGGTTCCTATACTATACTCCCCATGCTCCTTTTCCTGGAGAACATCAAATGCTTCCCAAAATTGGCCGTAGCACATTTGTAAATCACATTTATTTTTGGTTTCAACCTGTATATCCTCTCCACACCGAATCACTTTTGTTTTTATCAAAAGGGCATTTGGATGCAAAAAGTTTGCAGAGTTCATTTCGGAATCCACAACCACTAAAGGATTTTCAATCATTTGAAGTGCTTCAGCAATGATGTTGAGAAAATTAGGTTTCCCTGCTGTCCAAAGTTTCTTGCAGAATGCTGGTGTAAGTTCTGATATAATATCAGTCCTTGTCATACGATTTGCTAGTAAACCAAAATTCCGACCAGTGTTCAGATAAGCTAAACTAATCATAAACATCAGTCGCAATACCAACAAAGGAAAGTGGTCTGCTGCATTGATTTTGGATCTCCTAATCCATCCTAAAGTCTCATTTCTATTAAGCATAGCATTTTTTACCATTTCCACCACGGAATCAAAGGCCTCAATCAAAGAATTATGTCCAATAGCATCATTTACTAAACAGGTGACCAAGTTTGCTTCCTGGAATCGAAGTCTTTCCGCACATGAAGATCTCGTCGTGAAAAAGTAACCTTGGCAAGAAGATACCAGAAAAAGAAGTCGTTCAGCAATATATACATAACAGTGAGGTGATATACATCCAACTTTTTCCTTCCAGTTGATATTAAATGTACATTTCAAGGCAGCTTGGGGCTTGCTGCTGACCAGAGAGATATGCCCGGATCCTGATTCCATGTTCTCATTCAGTGGTTCAATGAAATGTTTCCATGGTGCGATCTGAACAAAATGATTACTGATTGACTGATACAATTCATCAGGTACCATTCTAGACATGAATAAAAGAATCACCACCCTCCCAATTTCCACATGTGTTAGCCTACCCTTTATCAAGTAAATGTTTTCAGTAAGAACTTCTAATTCCAGACTATTTACAGCCATCACAGCAAGAGACCAGCATCGTGTAAAACAGTAGCCAGCATCCTCAAGACTTGACGCGCCACATTTTTCCAGATATAGTGTTGTACCAGCATTAATAAAAAAAAAATCACACACAATATATTCTTCACAAACTCCAAATAGCTGAATATTATACCTCTCAAAATATCTAATTTCCAAAGACGTGTCAAAATATGCTTTTAAATGCTCATTCAATCATTAGAAATTTGAGCAGATCACCCACTAAAACACACAATATTACAGCAAAGAACATTTCTTGTTAATGTTATGATAGAATTATAACTTGTCACTAGTTAGTGTTCTGAAGTAGAGGTACAAACCACTTCTGAACTCCATGGATTTTGCATGAGGATTTCTTATACGGAAGCCACCACATGAGTATAAAAGTAGCTGAAATTCTAGGCGACGTGGCAGTTCCCATATGCAAGAGCACCATAGGAAGTAGCGAAGTGTGAAAGCGACTAGAATTATTGATATAAAATATAGATCTGAAGGGTACACAAACATGAGACAACCATTGTTTCCTGGCCACATGTCCTCCTTCCATTAATAAGCAGCCTAAAGCAACCAGGACATGTGGTGGAAACACACTGGCTGTCCCAAGCAGGGCATTCTATTTGTATGTCCCTTTACCATTATCCTAAAAAGAATAACAAATAAAAGCCATTTTCCGAATCACTATTGCCCCACATCTGTTATGTGAGGCCAACAGTTCGATTCAGATACTGAGCTTTATCAGCAATCAGACCATTACGGTCACCCCCAGTGGGAATATTTTTGGGGCATCTCATAGGTGTTACTTTTCAAATACAATCACTTGCATCATATTGGTAAAAATGGGTAGGAAGATTAGCATAAAAACTTTTAAAAATGGAATACATTTCAACTTTATGATGTATCAAATAGACCATGTAAGTAAATATATTCAATTCTAAAAGTGATCGGACTGGATCTCCACACATTAAGAGTGCACAAGAGAAAGAGTAATAAAAATAACACATATAGTTCAGATTTTTTTTATAATACTACTAACGCGGTAAGTTATTACCTTTGACATGTGGCTCAACAAAGCGAACCCCGAGGAATGGGAACTGCTCTACACCCAAGACCTATCAGAGAGAAATTGTAATTGAATTGGTAAATTTCCATTGTAAGATGAAGACAAAAGCAATTGCCTTACTATTAACAATTAACAAAAGATCAATGATTTACCTGAGACACCGATGAATTATCCGCCTGGCCGACGGCCTTGCTGGACGACTGGTCGACACCCTTCCCTATCCAAATGTTCTTCCAAATCTTGTTGATACTTGAATTTGTTGTAACGCTCGGGACACTCAATTGTATGGTCCCTATGTATGTTGTTGATATGCTGTTCAACTACATCTTTTGTTGGAAAAGATCTTTTGCAGCAATCACAAATAAAAGGCTTAGGTTCTCTTCGACCTCGGGCCATATTGAGGGCATAGTACTGAAAAAAGGATAGGAAAAAATCGAGTTTAATACGTTAAAAAAAGATAAAATATATTGGAACTCCAAAACAAAAGTTCTATGAATAAAACGAGTTTCCACGTTTTGGTTTTAGAAAACGGTTATGTCCACATATGTGTGCACGCATATCTCTCTTAACATGTAAATGCAAATATGAATAAGAAAGTCTCTCTCATTAAACTTGGAAAAACAAACAAACAAACAAATAAAATGGGGAAAAAACTTGTAGACCCTCAAGACTTACCATGGGAGGTCTAAAACATCGGATAATCAAGTTCCATAAAGATCATACGTGTTTGGCATGAAGAAGAAGGCGGAGGAAAGTTTTGTTGAAGAAAGGGTGAAAATATCAAATTAGGAGTGGGAGAATTAAGGTTCCTTAGGTGTCATTATAAAAAATGTAACATTTAAGCCACTTGAGAGTATAGATGCCCACGATCCAAATTAGTTGGAGATTTTGTAGGGAATCCTAATTACGTTGAGATTAGGAGTTCTAATTTGTCGTGGGTTGGAGTTTGAGTCTTATTAGACTTACTAGTTCAGCCCTGTCATATTGGAATTAGGAGTTGTCCTAATAGATTTATGGTTTATCTTTTCTATAAATAGGAGAATGAAATAGAACATGTCTTTCTCCTAGCTATGGTGATCGTTCAAGCCAATGAGAAGAACCTAGGTCAGGGTTTCTTTAACCTTCTTCCACTCCTCTTCTTCGCCTCTTACCTTCCAACTTACCCTAAGTACTACTCCACCTACCATGATATCCTGTCTGCCCCTTTAGTCTACACCTGCGCCTTCCCCTCTCCACAACCAGCACCAAGTCCTTTCCCCTTTTGTCTATCAGCATTGCGACTACCCATAATAAATTCCAAACCTGCCAAACAGCTTTGCCCACCCAGATTTGATTTGTAATCAGTCTAGATCCAAAATCAACACTCCAAACCCTAAACTGCAACCTGCAAACCTACCCTTTAAAAATATCAACATCAAACTTTAAACCCTAATCCCCTTATACATCTTTTGGGTCTGGTACAGACTTCAAAGAGGATAACAGTCCCTGCTCCGGTCACATAAACCAGTCCTTACCAATACCACACAATCCTATACCTCCATAAACAATCCTTCAATACGGATTCTCTCAGCTGTTTCAGACCTGAAACAATCCTAAAGAGGATTCTCGTAAAAAAGAAAATTCAAGAAATCAATCCTAGTATGAAATCAAAACCTTCAATAACCCCAAAAAACTAGAAGAAAAAACTACGATCTAATAAAGAAATAAAGAGGATTCTCGTAATAAAGAAAAACAGATCTAATAAACAAAATTCTCATAAAAAAATTTACAAGGAAAACAGATCTATTAGAGAAATGATTAAAAAAAAAAAAAAAAACCAACATCGATACGGTCGGTACTGCTATTTACCAAGGGAATTAGGGTTTCCAGTTCCCTACAATTTTGCAGAGGAACCGAAACAAATACAGAAAAAAGGTGATTACCAGACAGAACAAAACAGCGAGAAGATCAGAAACTACTCTGACCGATTCTTCAAAGAGAAAAAAACGATTCCCAGATCTCAAAGGTAAGGATTCAAAGAAAAATCTAAATGCAAAAAAGGGAAATAAAACCACAGAGAAACCAAAAAATGCAGTAAGAAAGAACAGATTGAATTCCAGTCCACAGAAGCAAGAAAATATAAGCGAGACAATCTTAAAGTAATGCAATCGATTGACGAAGAGATTAGGGTTTCACAAATGAGATTAGGGTTTCGCATCAGGTACCTGATGCGAGAAAACAAGAGAAATCCCTCAGAAGGCCAAGGACTAGTACTAGTAGCGTTGGAGGAGATTGTGTAATATATACGTGCATGCGGGAAAAAGTAGGGTCGAGGGTAATTTAGTCTTTTGCAATGAGTTGTTTCGCGGGAAAAAATGTACCTCAATCGGACGGTAAATCGCCTAGTAATTCACAAGTTCACCTGGCGATGATAAATGGGTTTTGCCAAAGGGTGGCCTACGGCGGTCCGCACCTTTTGAGATTTTTTCCTCAAAGTAAGGGAAAATTCAAGATTCAAGCGCGATTAAATGATGCTTAACAAGTGCCCAGGGAAATAGTTAGCAGAACCCATACAAAAATTGCATAACCTTTTCATCGTAATAATTATGCCACTATATATCAAATCAAATAAAGTCATTTCAGGCAAGCTCCTTGTGTTAACTACCCCACCTTATGAAAACACTAGTTAGAACACTATTCAGGAGGTAGGTAAGTTGACAAATTTTTATAGGGAAATGTTATCAGCACTACTGTATTTTGATGATCTCATTCTTCACTTTACTAAAAGTAAGGTATGGCACGCACCATAGGATGATCCAAACTGTCCATTAGATGGGCCACAGCCTAAATAGGGTGTACCTCAAATTATTTCCATAGGTTGATCCTAACCCTCTGATCTACAGAAATATTGTTTTGGGCACAACCTATTTAGGCTGTGGCCCATCTAATGGACGGTTTGGATCCTATGGCGCCGGCCATTCCGTACTTTTAATAAAGTGAGGAGTGCGATCATCAAGATCATCAAAATACAGTAGCGCTGATAATTGATAACATTTCCCTTTTTATATTGCTACTTTGTATTTTTTTTTTTTATTAAAAATGTATAGAATTTTACATAAAGGGACATGCCCTTGCAGCCATGATTTTATTTTTTATTTTTAATATAAATTTGTTTCTCAAGTGGTGAGAGGAGTAGGGCAGGTGGTAGAAGGATAGAATCGAGAGGGCGCGAACAGGCAAAGCATGAGAAGCGGCTAAAAAAGGAAAAACTCAATCATATTTTGGGTGGAGTATTTTTTGTTTCCACATGTTCTCACTTTTCTTACCCTCTCCTCACTGATTTCCTCTCGTATTTGTCCATCTCCCACCTTCCCTCACCATTGGGTAAGGTAATATTCAAGGAGCAAAGGAATTCACGGTAGCCAACACATGCCCTAAGAAACTGATTTTCCTAATTAGTGTCACTTCAACTTGCTATAATAACTAGCCGTGTATGCTTTATAGTTTTACTGACAGTATTCTATTGACAATCACCAGGACCACTAGAAAACTTACTTAAATTACCATTGCATGTGGAACATGAAGAACTAAGTTTAGTACGACATGGGATATATCAAACTACCAGTATATTCGCGATTGAGGTACACGCCTACCAATACAAGGTGGAAGAGATTTTAGATGCCATAAAACATGTGAAAATTAGATTTTGTTTCTCTTAATTAAGAGTTGAATTTTCTTTATCTGCTCAGTTGTTTAATGACATATTGCAAGTAAAAATCATGTTTAGTCCATAAATAAGCATATTGTCAATGGAGCTCATGAAGAACACAATATTTGATGATCTCAAATCAATTTTTATTTCATATATAAATCAAATCAATATTTTGTATATATATATATATATATATTTGATTTGTTTACCCAAATAGTTTCTTTTAAGTGTATTTCGTGTTACACCTACAAGAACATGCTCTCCATATTTACTGTTTTTTACTACCTCTTCAAGCCTAAACGCTTGTTCATGCATGTTTTTATGAGTTGATTGTGGGCAAATCTTCACACACATCCACAAGTTTGCAGTGCGCGACACACACATAAAATGAGGTTGACAGAACAAAGAGGAGAGGACCGTGACTTTCTTCTAATTAAGAAATCGACGTGCGTAATGGAGGCTTATTCGAATGAATCACAAGATGGAGGATGAGCTTTTCTTATAGAAGAACCCTACGTGCCTCTTGCTCTTCATGGCCTTCCACAAGATGGAGGAATGAGCTTTTCTTATAGAAGAACCCTACGTGCCTCTTGCTCTTCATGGCTCATGCCCTCACACGACCTCACACCATTTCAATCTAACAGTTAAAATAACCGTTCATTTGCCTACAGGTTGAGAGTTTGAAGGCCAATAACCTTGCACTCCGGCCATTGTTGGGTTCAATAAAAGGATTTTATAATCCAAGATTGTAAACTCTTGAATTTTCTAAAACTTGGAATTTTCAAGCTAGAACAAATCCAAGATTTTACAATGATTTTATAAAATCCATGTATTGAAACGGCCCCGATTGTCTAGAGAGTGAGCCAAAATGGAGTTGATGGGACCCGTCAATATCAGATGAGCCATTACCATAAAATTTCACCAATTAGGTGATTGTAACCGGAGAAGATGAGAGAGCACCGCTTAAGATGGTTTGGACATATCCAACGCAAGCCTTTGGATGCTCTTGTGAGAAGAGGCGACTTGTACGAAATTGAGGGAGTAAAAAGTGGTATGGGTAGACGGAAAACAACATGAGTGGAAACAGTGAGGAAAGACTTGATAGCTAGGAACATAACGGATAACATGACCTTGGATATGATAGAATAGAAGAAAATGATTCACGTAGAATAACCAAACTAGAGCTAGGATTAGAGCTTGATAGATTCCTTTCAAATTCTTCATGAATTTTTTCTAAAGTATTCATTTAGCCGATCCCAGCTAATTTGGAAAAAAGGCTTTGTTGAGTTGAGTTGAGTTGAGCAGGTGACTGTAATCATGAGATAAAATAATTAATGGAGGGCTCATAGCAAACTGTTGACTAATGACCCACACTTGATAAAGTCCTCTGATCGAACGGCTATACGATTGTTTTTGTAGTATAATTTTTGTACCGTGAATCATTGATAAGCTTACCAATGGAATGGCCCAAATTACGTTTGAGTATCAAAGTCTCCACATTTGGTGAGCATGAGTCATCTAATCCGATGGCCAGGATTATTAGATTGATACAATTTCTGTCCCATCAACAACAAACCCCAGGATCAGTGGATAAAGTAGGCCCCACCGTCATGCAGTTGATGGCCAGAGCAAAGATGGCACGTGCGAAATGAGAGTGAGAGTGAGAGAGAGAGACGTTATCGTCTGCGACAATGGCACCAATGGCACCGGGGTAAATTTCTCCCTCTCTTCATTTTCTCTTTCGTTCTCAGAAAACCCTAAAAATGCAAAAACAAACAAAAAATGTGCTAGGAATTTTATTTTCATTCCTTCAATACACGCCATTAAGACTCATAATTGTTTGTTCGATCCATAGCAAAAAAGGGTATATGTGGACTAGTATATTTTTTTTGTACATTTTAATTTGATTTTACTGTCTTATGTGAATTGGAATGAATTTTTCCTGTAAAACAATGACTGGGAAGAACTCAACATCAGTGAAAGGATTGCAATTGGAATGGGAGTGATGTAGTTGTGATTGAAGTTCAAAATTGAAAAGTAATGGAGGGTTAAACATACACCTGTGCTGCCCATCTGCCTCAACTCAACTCCTGTGCACATAAAGGATACAGATTGTGTATGCAAGTCTGACATTTGAATATTCTCATCTCAGTGTAAAGTTTGGAGAAGGGTTTATCTTTTCAGTGAAGAACATCGGAATTTCTGGTGGTTAATCCACACACAGTGTGTATATTTTAGTATATGTAGAAAAGAAAAACATGTAGAAGTACATCTACCACAGCTACAGTCTTCCATGTTTATTCTGCATTTTTGTTTCTTTCTAACTACATCCATTGAAATTCACTGTATTAACGCATCATTAGCTATAATCCAATAGCATATATCTACGAGCAATCAGCATCATATCTTTTTGTCAGCAGTCTCTCTATAAAAAATATAGAGCATTGAAATATGTAGATTTGGTGTAAGCTGTAACTTTCTTGAGGCTTGGGAGCGGATGTCTCCACTGTAAAATCTCCTGTGTTTTTTTTTTCTTCCAATAAAATGTTCCTTCCAATTGATTAATGAAAATTTTGCGTATTTTCCAAATGGGTGGGCTTTTCACTTTGGACGTTATTGTGTTGGGTTGTGGAGAGTAGTGCAAAGGGGGTTTCAAACTTAAATTCAAAACAAAACAAAACCAAGCACTTAATAAAAGACAATAGACACTGGGATATGAAGTTATCTCAAAGAGAGAACAACAAACTACAAAGAAAAAGGCAAAACTATTTGCATAGATTTCACAATTAGTCAAAAGCTAAAAAAAAAAAAAAAGGGTGTCTGACATCACGGGAATACTCTTTTCACCTCCAAATCCCCTTCCCTCATAGGCACAAACATCCTGGACCTTTTTCTATTCCCTTTTTCTATTCACTTTTCTATCTTCAAAACATTTCTAAAGTAGTCCTATTAAACAAGCTAGGGTTCTTTTAGAACAAAAAATTGATACTTTCAAACAAACCTAACCCAAATCTCTTATAAAAATAATAACTTTTAAGGGGTTGAGCCTCTAGCTCAATTGGTAAAGACTACGTTCTTCAACCATGAGGTCAGAGGTTCAATCCCAGCTTATCTACCCAAAAAATAAAAATAATTGTAACTTCCATCGTAACCTAAACTCAACCTTCAAATTTCAAATTAACCCTCTCAAGTCAATGTAGAAACTCTAGGGTGCCGTTTGGATATGAGGATTTTAGAATCCAAGTTTTTAGTTTGAAAACAGTATAAAAGAGGGTTCATGATCAAGCTGTTGTATGCTGTGCTGACAGCATTTCTTGGATTTTAAGTGAGAAATTCAGGTTTTAAAAATCTCTCCTGCATCCTAAGATTTCTAAAACCTGGAAATATAGGAGGATCTGCTACTCTCTTGCTGACGGAAAGAAGGGCGAGAAGTAAAAAACGAGTTAAAAATGATGGCTGGTCCACTTCTTCTCTTGTCTCTTAGCTACAATTTTGAAGAAATCCCGAATTCTAAAATCCGCGTATCCAAACGGCCCCTAGAAGCTTCAAACAGTTCTGCCTTTTCCAAAACAGGGACTTTCTAAACCCAAAGCCTCCATACATATACTTCATAAAAATTCTTGTTCAAGTACTTTCTAACAAAAGTATACCATCTTTCTGATAGTTTATTGCATCATTATGAACAACATGTTGAAATTTTTTTGCTTCTTTGAGAAATCCATTAAAAGACTTTGGTTCTTACTGTTGAAACCAAACATAACCCAAAAGTTTTTCAATGGGGTTGCTTTGATACAGCCTTTACTCTCTTTCATGGATTCATCAATGTCTTCATTACAAATTTTCGCATCAAAATTTTCTTGTAAATCATCATGTTCATGGTAATGTTCAGCGCAATCGAATGTCCCATAAAACTTGGAATCATTCACATTCTCTAACAGATGCTCTTCGTAGTCCAGATCCTGAATTCCTCTCTCACTTTTTCATAACCTTCTTCACCCTCTACAACATGCTGGATGAAGTCGAACCACTCTTCGCCTTTCCTTTTGGTCTATTGAGTTGGGTTTCCCAAAACCTCTTCATGCAATTTTTAACCAAAGCAAATCCCATTTCCCCCTCCTGGTTGGATTTATGCTCGAGTTGCACCTTAAACACCAATCGGTTGGTTAGTGGAGTTCTCTAAAAAATTGTCGATCTCTGTGGTCCCAACCAATCCTATGTGTGACAGTTGACTTTTGTACATTAACTTGATCCATTTATCTTATCATGGTCTCTACTTGTCTTGTTAGGGCATTAATTTGAAACACTGATTGATATTCCTTCGACTTCCATCAAAATGTCCACAACAATGATTTCTCATAACCACACAAATCCCAGGATCAACCTTTCTATATACCAATTATGGTGCTAGGGAAATAAAATAACAACCACAAAATTTGAAATTAAATTCTACTTGAAACAAAACTACGCACATAATAAAAGTAAATATGAGGACTAGGATACCAAGCTGTCTAAAGCGAAATAAACAAAGGAAAAGACAAAGCTATTTGGGTAAGATTCAATTATATAACTAATTAACAACTTCCCCATTAGAGTGTCGTACTTACATCATATAAATTGATTCTTTTCACTTCCAAAACATTTTCCTTTCTAGACACAAACATTCCGGACCTTTCATATTTATTTTCCAACATAAAAAACTTCTAAATAAACTAGAATTTTTTTTCAATGATAAACTAGAATTCTTTTATAACAATGAAAGAAACTTTCCAAGGAAAACTAACCAAAATCTCCTCCCAAAATACGACTTTCTGTCCTCAACATTTTTTAACATAAATCAGCCCTACTTCAACTTAAATCTCCTCCAATCAAAATAGAAATTCTAAACCTTCCCATCTTATTTTAATTTTTTCTGCATTAGGATTTCTCCTTTGAAAACTGCACTCTCTTGCGCTTGCACTGTCTCTTGCACTCTCGTGCTCTCCCTTGCATTCAAACTAAGGTGTGGGTTCTTTTCCTTTTTCCCTTTTTTCCCTGTTAGTTCTTTCTTTCTATCACAGATTGTGAAAAGTTTTTATTTTGTCTGATTGCTTCCTTTGTTTTCCCTTTTACTCTAATTTTAATTTGTAATGGAGAAATTGGTTTTGGTGTCTTCTCTGTTATTTTCTTTCTTTCCTTTTTTTGTTTCCCTGTTTTTCTTTTGTTCCTTTTCTCTAATGTGAAGTTTTGTTACAAAAATAGGAAAGGTTTCATCTTATGTTGGTTTTTTTGTACTAAATTAGCGTTTCTTCTTTGAGGCCGTTTCACATATGTCGCGACGAAGCAATTATCACTTCTTTGCTTATCCAGGAACTGTTAGATTTTATCTATGGTTTAGATTAAATGTGATGGAAACCTACTCGGGGAGCAAACTGGTAAATCATCATGCCTCTTTCCCGAAAATCATGAAATGTAGATCCCCAATCCCGGGAAAACATGCCGAATATTTCCATTTTCATGAGCCCTTCTCTCCTGTCATTTTCCCCAAGAGTTTCGCCGGATAACATAGGTGAAGAAAACCTCGGCATAAAAATTTCATAATCTCCCAATTCTTTTTGTTCTTCGAAGAAAGCCCGTTGAACCTCTAAGAAAATGGGAAAATTATAGATCCAAAATCCAAGACCACTTGTGTAATATTCATTGCATTAACCTTTACTGCTATTCTATTCATGTTTTGACTTTGACATAAGAACCAACTGACTCTGAAATGTTTTTCACACTAGTGTTAAGAGAATCTATAGCTTGCATATAGGAAAAGAAAACATTAAAGATTAATCATTTAGGAATTCCAATAGTGAACTGAATTATAGAATTTTCAATAGTAAACTGAAATTAATTTGATGGATCCAGTATTCATGATATTTCTGTGATACGTTGTTTCATTCTTCGCTGTGACTAAGGTTCTTACTGTATATTTAATTTTTTTTTCCTGTATCCAGTATTCATGATATTTCTGTGATACATTGTTTCATTCTTCGCTGTGACTAAGGTTCTTACTGTATATTTAAATTTTTTTTCTGTACTCCATTACTGAAACCATTTATTTTCTTGCCCCTGAAAGCTACAATCTAGTTGTTCAATTTTCAAGATTAGAATTTCCTCATTAGGTCATACTTCAAATCTTTGTTGAAGCAATTTAAACTCTTCGATTGAGTTCTATTTCTGTCAATTTTAGTGTATATTATTAAGAGTCTTTGCCTTAGCCATGTTAAATCACATCTCCACATTTTATGAACAATCCTCATTCATAAAACAACAAATGCAGAGAAATTTGTGAATTTGCCAAAACTCTGTTATGTTATTATGAAGAATCCAGGCTTTCTATCATGCCGAGGTTTCCCTCGGAGAAATTCTTGAGAAGAACGAATTGAAAAGAGGAATCCATGTTTTGGAAATTCACAGAAGATACCTAAACGAGGACATGAAGAATCCAACTAGTGGAATGCATAAGCTTTCGATCGAGACAAGATCATTGCTGTTCTTGAGAAGGGTGATCCTTGAATCCGGTGAAACTCTTGAGAAGAAGAGACAAAGAGAGGGGTTCGCAAACATGGAAATATTCGGCCTGTTTTCATGGTGATTGGGGATTTGCATTTCATGATTTTCGAAGAAAAAGTCAAGAGGTGTTACCGGTTAACTCTTTTTTTTGAAAAGGGTGTTACCGGTTAACTCTTGAAGTAGATTTCCATCACATTTATTCTAAATCGTAGAATAAATCGAGCGGTTCCTGGATAAGCGACGAAGCATTAATTGCTTCGTCACAATGCACCTCGAACGACCTAATCATATCTCTTGATAGTAGCACTCAATACTTTAAACTATCATTTGCTGTTACAATCTCTGATCAATACATATGAGGGCCACTGTATATACATTACAAACCACGGGAATTATAAATTGCTTATATGTCAGCCTTCATGGACAAATTAGCAAACAATCCATTTTTTTTACCACAAAGTTTCCTTAAAATATCCTTACCAAGCTCATCATGAGTGGGTGTTTTGTTTTTTTAGTTTTCTTATCCTTCATGTTTTTTTTTAAATTTATTTTAAACTTTGAAACCCATTTTCTTTTTCATATCTTCTCTCCACACCTGTCATCTCCACAGAAGCCACAAACACAACAAGCTTGTAGGGGAGGAAATATTAGGAAGGAGTGGGCGGTCCTTGGCAACGATCTGTTGAAGAAGTGAGAGCAACACTTTCAGCATCTTGAGTTGCACATGCTGCAGGGGATGTTTCAACCCACTTATCCTACCAACTCCACCCCTTTTTTTTCTCATTTTGATATCAACTGTTTAAGTAGTGCTAGCCAGTTACCTGTTTATTTGAGAAAAAATATTATATAGAAGTCCTACTTTTGCAGCTGGTAATAATTATTTATAGACCTCTCTCACCCTCTCTCTCAAATATGAGAAGAATCTACATCCAATAAAGAATGGGAATGATGGATTCGTGTAGGCTAGGGGTGCCCGGTTAGCACATGGGTTAATCGCGCTAATAAGAGACCGCACAAGGGATTCACGCCCATTGGGGACGCCTGGTTCAACATGTGAGTTAGTTATGACGGTGTGAGACAGTAATATCAGTTAGTGCGTGCCGGGGTTCCTTAGCATATATTGTATTTTATGTTGATCTTATATCTTATAAATACTGATAGATATTTTTTGAAATAAAAAGGAATAAAGGAGAAGGTTCAATAGCTCAGAATGCGCATCGGAAGTTGGTGGTGTTACCTCCTTTATGCCAATATCTATCTCGGTTGAGGTCGAGCCAATATAATGACTGATAGGAAGGATTTAGGTTAAGGAGGCGAGCCATGACGTGCTTCTATTCAGAAGAATAATCTTCCGAGGGAGGAGATTAGTATGAGAATTTCGAGGACGGAATTCTTTTAAGGGTGAGGAGAATGTAATACCCAGCCCCAAGTTGGGAAGTTTTTGGGGTGTCTTTATGAAAAGATGGGCATAAGTTTTTAGATGCTTATATGAGAGTGTAGTTTTAAAAAATAGCCTTATATGTAAATTGAATTTTGGATACAAGTTTTCAAGATTGCTAGCCTATGTTGGGCGTCTTTGCCTTGAGTGGCTGCTAATAGGAAGAGAGGATTACCAATTAATATTAGAGAGAGGGGAAATTAGAAAGATGAACCATAATTAGCCATTAAAGGGAGGGCTTTCCTCTTTGATGGAGTCTCAAAGCATGGAAACTTTCAAGCCTTGATGCAACTTTGGCACGGTGTGAGGGAAAATTAAATTTCATATTGGAAAAGGAATGGTTTTCTGCAAATAAAGCCACTAACTATAGAAAACCACCATAGATGACCTTCTTGAATGAGATGGGAGCCTTGTGAAAGTCGTGGGTTCCCGACCTCTTAATTTATCGAGAATAACTTCATGAGATAGATCCACCTATATTGAAGTAGAGATTGAGACACATGTCTGAGTAGAGAAAACGTGTGATTTAAGAGGGGACTTGTGTTTTGCATTAAAAGGGGGAAATGAATGGGTTTTCGGTTTTGCAAAGCACTTATGTGTTGTATTAAGGGGAGAGGAAGGGTCACATGACTTCTCCTTCATTCCTATTTAAAGAAGTCGACCACCCCATACTCCTCACCTTTGCTAGACGTACGCAACCTTACCTTTGCTTTGCAGAGGGGCTGTTTCCGTGACTCGGACCCTTGACCATCAGGTCACAATGGGGCAAGCTTAGCGTAAGAAAGTATATGATTAGGCATTAAATCTTGTTGAAATTGATTTAGACCTTTATAAAGTATGTTGAATGCATTTGAATTTTAGAAAAGAATAGGAATTTAGTAACCCTACACGAAATGGATCATTTATGAACTCTATGCATGTTTTGTATATTATGCTTTTTAATTATACGAATCGTGTTATGCATGTTTTATAAATATTATTATGTTGTTTAATTATATGAATCATGTGTGATGGTGCATATATTGTTGGAAATTCAAGCATTTGAAATTTGATTGTCTTTTCGGAAATAAATAGTTATGCATATGGATGGAAACAAATATTTATAAGGGAATAAAGTTGACTATACTATAAATTGCGTAGAAAATTTTGGAAAGAATATTCTAAATTGGAAATAAAAATACATAGTTTTTAGTTGATTACAAAATCCAAAATTGAAATGGATTGAAAAGTGGAAATTGATTTAAGTTGAAAAACACCCTTGGCAAATTACTCTAAATCGGATTGAATGAAACTTTGGAATAATATTTTAATCGGGTTGAAAATACCCTTGGCAAATCACATGATTGGGTTGAAAGATACCCTTTTCATTATAACGATTCGGGTTGGAAGATACCCTTGACATATACTTTAGAACATACCCTCGACATATTGGGAAAAACGTGTTGAAAGATACCCTATGTACCTTGAGAACTAAAGATTTTCCAAAATGAATTATAATCTTCAAACTGAGATCTGCCCCAATCTTGGTATGTAATTGTCAGTATGAGTTACATTTCGCTGATTTGGTACCCACTGCCTACCAGCGGGTCTGTGCGCTTGATGTGATCACGTAGACCATGGTCGAGATGGAGCCTGTAACGTTGTTCAAGCCCCAGTGATGGGTTTTGATAGGTTATTTGTGTCCTTCGGCATAGATGATAGATTTCGTAGGCCACCACTGATAGATTTTGGGGTGAGGACGATTAATTATATATTTGCGCGCACTTGAGACTGCCGTCTTGTGAACATTGGTCAATGTGATGTGGCATCGTTCGTTTGGGTACTTGCTAATGACATGTGACATTGGCCTCAAAGAAGACCGACAAAACCCATAGATAATAATTTTAAACAAGTTATGGATTTGAAAACTTCATAATGTACTTTGTTTCACAAGTAGCTTTCAAAATAATTTTTCTTTGAAATATTGTTGATTTGAAACAAGAAAAGCATGTCATTTACACTATTTGCATAAGCCAAGATTTCAAACGTCGCATTGTATTATATATGTGTGTGTGACTGTGTATTAGCTGGTTGGTTTTGGTTTATGTGCTGGGTCGTTGTGCTCATTACGTTGATTAGCATTTTCAGACCCCGATGATCACCTGTAGATCCGTTGAACTGTGGAGATTTGTTGCACCGTTGATCGAGAGATTTTACTTTAGTCTTTTATTCTCTGTATTTTTTGGGGTGAGGTGATTTGATGTTGATGTATTTAAAAGACTTATTATGACTTTTGTATTTGAGATGTTATATTATTTTAATTAAGTAAATTTAGCTTCCGCACTAGTTAGTTGATGCTTTGAAAGGTGTATGCTTTTAAAGTGATTCTACTATGAGTAAATTGTTGAACTGTTGGAAGTTGAGCCTTGTGTGTTCGTGGGGGAAACACTAAGGACATTGCGGCAGCTGTTACGGGCACCGGCCTAATAATACGATTAGGGGCTTGGCAGTTAAAGTGGTACAGAGCTTAGTCTTAGGCTTTAGGTCCTAAGTATTAGTACTTGAGGAGTTTGAATATTACGTAGAATTAGACAACGAGTAAATTAAGAGAGGGTACAACGGATTCGTTTGCTCTAGGGGTGCCCGATTAGCACATGGGTTAATCGCGCTAATAAGAGACCACTGAAGGGATTCACGCGCATCGGGGACGCCTGGTTTAGCACTTGAGTTAGTGATGATGGTGTGAGATAGTAAAATTAGTTAGTGTGTGACAGGGTTCCTTCGGATATATTTTATGTTATGTTGATATTATTTGTTATAAATACTGATATATATTTTTTGAAATAAAAAAAAGAAATAAAGGAGAAGGTTCAACTGCTCAAAGTGCGCAACGGAAGTTGGAGGCGTTGGCTCTTTTATGCTAATGTCTATTTCACTTGAGGTCTAGCAAATACAATGAGTGATGGGAAGAATTTAGGTTAAGAACCATGACTTGTGCTTGTATTCAGAAAAGTAATCCTCTGAGAGAGAAGACATTTGATATGTGAATTTTGAGGAGGAAACTCTTTTAGGGGGGGGGGGGGGGGGAGAGGGGAGAATGTAATACCCAGCCCCAAGTTGGGATGTTTTTGGGCTGTCTTTATCAAAAGATGGGCATAAGTTTTTAGATGTTTATATGGGAGTGTCGTTATAGAAAATAGCCTTATATGTAAATTGAATTTTTGATACAAGTTTTCAAGATTGCTAGACTACGTTGGGTGTCTTTTCCTTGAGTGACAGCTAATAGGAAGAAAGGTTTACCAATTAATATTAGAGAGGAGATTTTATAAAGATGAACATTAATTAGCCATTAAAGGGAGGGCTATCCTCTTTAATGGAGTCTCGAAGCATGGAAATGTCCAAGCCTTGATGCTACTTTGCCACGGTGTGAGGGAAAATTAAACTCCATACTGGAAAAGGAATTGTTTTCCGTAAATAAAGCCATTTACTATAGAAAACTACCATAGATGCTTACCTTCTTGAATGAGATGGGAGCCTTGTGAAAATCGTGGGTGTGTGTAGGTCCCAACCTCTTAATTTATCAAGAATAACTTCATGAGATAGATCCACCTATATTGAAGAAGAGCTTGGGGCACATGTTTGAGTAGAGAAAACATGTGATGTAAGAGGAGACTTGTCTTTTGCGTTAAACGGGGGAAATGAATGGGTTTTCAGTTTTGCAAAGCACTTTCGTCTTGCATTAAGGAGAGAGTTAGGGTCGCACGACTACTCCTTCATCCCTATTTAAAGAAGTCGACCACCCCATACTCCTTACCTTTGCTTGTTGAGAGAGAAATTGAGAGGCAGAGAGAGAGAGAGAGAGATTTTAAGGGAGAGGAAAGACTGTTTCGAAGATGATCTTGTTCAATCAAGGGAGAAGAAGGGAGGGATTCAGGACTTTGGTAATCATCCCAGAGTTGTCAGAATCATCTTGGAGGGAGTGCAAATTGAGGTGGGTAGACCGTTCCCTACAAGTGTATTACGCCTTTTTCCTATGTAAGCAAACTATATGATTAGGCATTAATTCTTGTTGTAACTGATTTAGACCTTTAATAAAGTATGTTGAATGCATTTGAATTTTAGAAAAGAAGAGGAATTTAGTAACACTACACGGAATGGATCATTTATGTACTCTATGCATGTTTTGTAAATATCATGTTGTTTAATTATATGAATCGTGTGTGATGGTTCATTTACTGTTGGAAATGCAAGCATTTGAATTTTGACTGCATTTTCGAAAATAACATAGTTATGCATATGGATGGAAACGAATATTTGCAAGGGAATAAAGTTGACTATACTATATGATATCCGTAAATTGCATAGAAATTTTTGAAAAGAATATTTCACATTTGAAATCAAAATACATAGTTTTTAGTTTATTAGAATATCCAAAATTGAAATGGATTGAAAAGAGGAACTTGATTTGATTTGAAAAACACCCATGACATAGTACTCTAAATGGGATTGAATGACACCTTGGAATAATATTTTCTATCAAGAATCATACAAAATCTCCATTTAATGTCTCTTGTTATATGATGACATTATAGTTTAATATTACCGAGATCTGCCCCATTTGCCTTATTCCCATCATTTGGTTTACAGAGATCTGCCACAACAATATGGTCGCGCTAAGCTCGCCATAACAGGTTAGTAGTTTGAAAACTTACTCGCGCTTAAGCAAGACAAATTGCCTACCTTAATAATCAGCCACAACCTTCCGTATCTATTCCACAATCTAAGTCCTAATCTTAACCTTTAAAACCCTCTCACCTATACCTAAATCACAGAGTCTCGCTATCTTTCAAGACTTCAAGCCTTCAACTCTCACCTATACCTTCCGTATCTATTCCACAAGCTAAGTCCTAATCTTAACCTTTAAAACCCTCTCACCTATACCTAAATCACAGAGTCTCGCTATCTTTCAAGACTTCAAGCCTTCAACTCTTAACATAAGATTAAATTTGATCTAGACCCGACTATTGAATCCCAATCTAAAGTTTCAAATTTTAAGATTCTTTCCTGCTGTAGATTTGTTGTAGATTTGAAATTTCAGACATTTGAAAAGTAGTACTTTTCAGTAACAATTCACTATGGTCAAAACTTATTGTATCCTACCATTTCAAAAATGTTTCTTTTTAACAAAAGTGCTCTTTTTTTATAGTTACTCGATTCTACCATCTGTTAGCATAAGTATTTAGGGACTTATTGGAAATAGTTTTCAAACAGGTATACTTTTTTCCTATATCATACTTCTCAATGATTAATTAGAATACATCTTATATATTAGGTTTCATATGTAAAGTTCCCTTCTCTATGTTCTTAAGTATCATGTTGGATAGGATTGTCTAATTTGGACCTGTAAGTAGCAATCGATCAACCTCAATGATTCTTGATCTTTGCCATTAATTCTCATGGAGATGAAATCTGCTTTTTCTTATTCAAATTTTCTTTACGATGGATGTTAGATGAATGTTTTATTAAAGAAGAAACAATATAAAAAACATATTTAGGAACCATGCAAGCTATAGTCCTTGATTTTCTGCTCGTTTTTACCTATCTTTTGGAGAGGAACTTCTTCCCGAGAGTGAGATACGCAGATGGGGAGTACGCAAGGAGGGAAAGGTTTTGGACCTGTTCAGGATCTTGGACAATAATGTTTTTCTATTCCGTTTTGGTGTGTTTGATATATGGTTCTCTGGTTCGTCAGAAAGTGTCTTCGGTCAGATGCGAAGAATCTGCCCGGTTTGCTGCTCATTTATACAGACATTTTCATGGGTTTCACCGTGTGATGGTTTTTGCAACAGGTATACTGATTTTGTAACTAAATCATGATGGTTGTTGATGGGCATCAGCTCTGACTACCTATGTTCTCACAGTAGGTCATGACTCGAATCATTTTAAAGCATTTGAACAATGTTAGGTCCCAAATTGGTTCACATTTCTGCAATGACTTTGTAAAAGAAGTGTTATTTTTTCATTAGTAAAATTTCTTTTTCTTTCCTCTCTTTTTGGTATTTGACGGCTTTGTTGCTTCATCATTTATTTAGGGAAATGTTAACCGCACTATATTTTGATGAGGGCACTCGCCACTTTATTAAAAGTACGGTATGGTCAGCACCACAAGATGATCCAAACCGTCCATTAGATGGGCCACAGCCTAAATAGGTTGTGGCCCAAAAATTATTTCCGTAGTTTGATCCTAACCCTCTGAACCTATGGAAGTGATTTTTGGGGCACAACCTATTTAGGCTGTGGTCCATCTAATGGACAGTTTGGATCATCCTATGGTGCGGTCCATACCGTACTTTTAATAAAGTGAGGAGTGCCCTCATCAAAATATAGTAGTGCTGATAACATTTCCCTTTATTTATTAATTTACGGTATTTTGTATCACAACCACCTCTCTTTCTATTTATTTTTACTACACCTCTTAACTTTTTCAATAATCTACTTATCTAACCAGCTTATACTACCCATTCCCAATTATGTTAGGCTGATTTCTAATCTTTTTTAGTATTGTATCTATCTGCCTGATGAATGCATCTTAAAAAAAAGTATAGGATACTGTTTTTATAGAGTAAGGAACTAAGGATGAACAGATGCGATTTAGACATGGCGGATTTCTTGTGGCGATCCTTCCCGGCCCCACTTGCACCCCTAAATTTTTTATCCATTTCTTTGTCATTTTAAGAAAAAGAGAAAGAAAAGGGGTGGGTAATGTAGTCATTTTGAAAAAAATAAATACAAGATGGTAAAATGCTGTAAAAGAGGGTGGAGATATCATTTCCCATAAACAATACACGAAACAGCCAATGTTTAAGGAAACGTTGTGAAAAGAAAAGAAAAGAAAAAAAAAAAAAAAAAAAAAAAACCCAGTGATAGATTGTCCAAAAAGCAAAATCCAGGGCTTCACTCATTTTTTCCTTCCTTTGACTGTCAACCATGTATTCTCTTAGTTTAGCGTATTCAATAACTAAGAGCGTTGCAAGAATATTTAAAGAATCATGTCTGTAATCTTGGTCAATTATGGCCAAGAATCTCATAACAGTTTTCCATCTAACACCAGAAATTAACGCAAGAACCCGATATTTCTCTATCAATCCACGCATTTTTTAGTTCGGATCAGCAGCCATGGATGCTCACGATCCCTCATCTCTTAATGGTTCTGATGGGGATTCCCTTCCTTATCAGTTTGGAGGTTTAACCAACTGGTCCCGGGGCTTCATCTTGTTCAGGAAAAGGAAGGGGCCATGAAAGTCAACACTGAAGAGGAGCTGGCGCATGAAGGAGCAATATCTCAGAATCCAGAGATATGCAGCTCCTCCGAATCTGACCTGGAAACACTCTCATTTCCTCAACTGGTAAAGCTCAAAATTGACTCCACGCCCTCCCCATCTAGGTCTCTTCAAAAGCTTCGTACCCAAATTTCCAATGGGGAGCTCAATTGCATTCAAGCTTCAGTTAAAGAGAATATGCAATTTTTAAAAGCTGTTGATAAGGAGATTCAACTGTCTTCCTCCTCAACTAAGAAGAAGAAAGGTGCGAAAAAGTCAAGGAAAATGGCGAAATCCCATATTAAGCAGCACATTGAAGATGGAGAAGACATTTTTGCCTCTTTCGATGACCGTTTGAAGCAGCTCCTGGGGAAAACCAAATCTTCCATTTCTGAAGATGAATTCTGCATTCAGCACTCTGAAAATCCAACTTCAGAAGAAGAACACGAAACCGCCATCCTGGAAAACCAGCAGTTTTTGGTTACTGCTGATGGGATGATGGAGCAGTGCTTTCCCTCTCTTGTCACTTGCAAGCCCTCTCCTCCATTAAATGCAGCCCCCAATATTGAATTGTCTGCATTAAATGTCTTGGGAGGCAAAGATGGAAAGGCCAGCTACCTCCTTACCTTGGGAAAAGAAGAAAAGGGTCGTGCTCCCTCTTGTGTGCATCCTGCTAGTGGGCCATGCCTGCAAAGTAAACCTGCAGCCTCACTACCTGCTGGGCAAGATGAATCAGTATTAAATGCAAATGAGCCCCAAGTCAGTTCAACTGCTACTCTCAAGCCAAGTTCGTCAGATGCAATCAAATCCCAGCTTTCCCGCCCTCTCTTGATTCAAATTAAAGAGAAAAGTAATCCCATGTCCGTTCAGTTGTTGCAAGTCTCCACAACTGAGCACTCCTTTCGTATTAATGGCCAGCTTGAAAACAAACCTTGTCCCAATGATAACCACCTCACATCAACATTTAGTGCAGTTGACCTCTGCAATGAAGGAAAACCCCTTTTCTTCTCCAAAGTCTAAAGGACGTAGCTTACCTGCAGATGGAAATTTTGAGCAGCAAGTTTCTGACCCTTCGAATCCCAATGAAAGTCTTATTGGCCTTGGTCCCCCTAATACACCCTGTTGTGTGGTTACTGTTGTGTGGTTACTGAGACTGGTCAGCACCCCTCCCGAGAAGGTCAGAATAAGAAAGGGAAAGAAGCTGCTATCACCCCCATTAGTCAAAATACCTTATGCAAGGATGGACACCCTGATCCTCTTCTCACAGGATCCATTGCTGGACTCAAGCTTGCTGGTTCTACGTTGAACTCTCTCCCTGAAATCCTACCTCCTAGCACCATTCGAGGGCAAAATCTCAGAATCAAAGATCAATCTTTCATTGCATCTGCTAGTACCTTTCCTGGAAATGGAAATCCGACCCAAAACTCCCCATGGAAAGCTCTTTTGACAGAGCAAGTTGCCCCACCAGTTCCTACTAACCCAACACCAACAAATCTTGATTTTCTTATCCCAAATGAAGATGAAGTTACGAACCTGGAACTAGATATTAGAGATGAAGAAATGGAAGAAGCGGAGATCAAATGGTCAAACTGTCTTGTGGGTTACTTCTTAGGTAAGAGACCCTACTTCATCGCCCTTAAGGAAAATCTCTCCCGCAAATGGAAACTCAAGGGTGACTTTCAACTATTTACCCTAGAAGAGGGTTTCTTCCTGTTTCAATTTACAAACTCAGAAGATTGCACCCGTTTTCTTGAAGAGCCGAGCCATAGGAATGGAGGAAGGCCTCTAATCCTCCAAAAGTGGTCCCCAAACTCCTCAATTGAGAGGAAAAAGCTCCAGGAAATTCCCGTATGGGTTCAACTTCCGGGGCTCCATTTGAAGTTCTGGACGACACATTGTGTGACGCAATATTTCTACTCTGGAACCACTATTTATACCTTGGAACGACTATTTATAGCTTGGAACCACTACATAATGGTAAATATAGGGTCCTAGGTATAATTAGTGGTTCCTAAGTATAATTAGTGGTCTCTAGGTATAGTGAGTGCTTCTGAGTGTTTAAAACCCTATAAATATAGTCATTCTCACAAGTATTAGGCCATCTAAACTATGAACCACCATAACATCCAACTGACAATACACCATGCATCCAAGTATTAGGCCATCTAAACAATACACCATAGCATTGTAAAGAGGATGATGACAATAACAAATGCCTAACAAAACCATAACAAATCCCTAACAAATAAACAAGATGATGACAATACACCATAGCATTGTAAGGAACATGTTATACCTATGCAAATGTATCACAATGGACCTACTTGAGAAGCTTAGGTTTGATAGCCAAAGAAAAATAAAAGATCCAATAAACTCTACATTTTAGGAGAGGGGAGTTTCACCTCTCTGCAATGGAATTTCGTTTGGGTTTTTTACAAAGACAATGGAGTTTGATTTTGGCATGGGGAAGAAGAAGGTAAAAAGGTCAAAATCTTAGGTGAAATGCATTGGGATTTGTTGCTTACTTTTTTCAAGGGAAAACCAACACAAGGGCATTTTTGTCCAAAAACACTCATTCGGATGCGTTTCACCCCTTTTTGAGAAATTAGTCAACTTAACCCTTTTTTGAGAATTTCAGATAAATTTCATATTTTTTGAGAATTTTCCCTAGTTTATAATATAGGGAAAACGACAAAAAAAGCTATTTTTTGGATTATTATTGAAATAGCAGTGGGAAGTTGAAAACGACAAAAAAGAAGCGCTTTCACTGTTCACATTTCTTTAAGGACCGAATCACCCCTCCTGCACATTCCCTCTTACACACATCTTTTCACCTATTAAAGAGCAGTTTTTAGGCGGAAAGTATACACATTTTATCATCGGGAAACCTCTCTACATGGACTCCCACACAGCCGAATCCATGAGATTAAATTATGCCAGGTTGTGCCTTCTAGTCAAGGCAGGTAGCTACCTTCCTGACTCTATTAATCTCAGATCCTCCTCGGGTGTTATCTCTCAAAAAATAGTATATGAATGGAAGCCAGAGGCTTGCAATGTTTGTTTGGACTTTGGCCACAAGACTAAGGATTGTCACCTTTAGCAAAATCATCATCCCATCTCCAAACAGGTTTGGAAACCGGTTCAAAGAAAGGAAGAGTTTCAGTCAACTCCTCAGAAAGTTACAAATGAAAATCCTACCAATTCGCGTCCTTCAATATCTTCCCCAAACAGCAGCATCAACTTCAAAAGGAACCTCCTAGCAATACCTTCACCCACGCATGGAAATAGTTTTTCTGCTTTGGAGGACCTAGATCAAGATGGCATTGATCCCTGGCAAACGGTTAAAAAGAAAAAAGGAAAGCCTCCGGTTCTTCTTCTCCGGCCCTCTCCTTCATGTATTCTGCCATCCCTCTCAAAATTGCCCCCAAAACTCGGTTAAGTTTGGGAATCTATGGTGGCGGTTCTTTTTGGGTGTCTCTGTCAATCTCCATATTGGTGGCTGGCTCGTGTGCTCAATTTCCTGTGTTCTTGTTGGACCTCTTGCCATGATTTTTTTCCAGTGCTTTAGCTTGTTGCTTTAGTTTGTATTTTGTTTTTCTCATTGTTGATCTTGTAGCCTTATTTTGTTGGCTTGAGGCTTTTGGTTGTTCCCCTTCCATGTGTATGGGGGCTTGTCTGTATTTCTTCATGATGTATCTTTTTTCTTATATAATATATCTGGTAGGGGTCCGCCTAACCTCAGCTTACCCATCAAAAAAAAAAAAAAAAAAACACGTTGTGAAGATATCACTTCCACTTTGCTCGCACCTAAGTGGGTGGCCCGAAATAAACCTCTCTCTTTTGTGACTTAATCTCAACCCTTGACAAAAGAGTGAAAAAAATGATCGTGTGTGCAAGGGAGGTGAAACAATTTCATCGACTGTTGGGCTCTTCTATACTTTTTTATCCATTTATATTTCAACCTGACATCTCAATGCTTCATAAAACAAAAAAAACAGGAAGACACAACTTGACTGAGAGATTAAATAATAAAAAATCCAGAGGAAATCCAGTCCTTTATATTATAGAATTAAAAAGAAAAAAAGTAGACAAAAGCCTGTGGCTATAATTACATTACAGATTTAATATATGTAGAGAATTAAAAAGAAAAAACAGAAAAAAGGCACTCCTTAAAATTACAATACAGAGTTCAAAAGGAAAAACCAAAAGAAAGGCCGTCCATAAAATTACAAATTTTAAAAGAAAAGACAGAAGAATGCCACTCACCAAAGTTACAAATAGAGTAGGCACATAAAGGGAATAGGAGGGGATCTGCTATAGAGAAAGATGTACCAGCTTCCCATTGGGTGAGCTCCGACAGACTTTCCATTAAATGATCCAACACCTCGCTATTTCATCTCTTTCAGCTTTAATTGACGTTGCATCTTCTTCCTCCTCCTCCTCCTCCTCCTCTTCTTCTTTTTCCTCCTCCTCCTCCTCCAGCTTTAATTGACGTTGCCATTGGGTGAGCCAGAGGAGCTTCCATAGACGAGCCTTGAAGCTGTCTTCTTCTTCTTCCCACTTCAATCCTTGCCACCACTCCCTTTCCGCTTCAATCTTTTGCAGAGACGGCACGCTATCCGGCCCTCCAAATGGTAGCTTCTTCAAATTTGGACATGAAAATATTGTAGTGGTTTCCAAGGAATGCAAAGCAAGTAGCCTTACATAGAAATGCTCCAACTTTGGTAGATCTATTAATACCAAGGATCTCAATTTAGGTAGCATTGCATTCTCATCCCCCACCACCTCCTCCACCTCTGAAATTATCTTCTTCACTTCCCCGCAATCTTTAACTGTGAGTTTTGCAAGATTAGGGAGGCCTTTCACTTGAGCGGAAGAAAAGATTTCTTTCAACCCATTGCATCGAGAGATGTGGAGTTCAGTCAGGCTTTGTAGTGTTGGCAACCCCATCCACATATTTTCCATCCTTAGAAGATCCTCTAGAAACAGCTGTTGAAGTTTAGGAAGCACTAGTTTATTTTCTGTTGGCGCCACAAACAAGTGTTCCACATTCTTACACGACCGAACTAAGAGTTTCTCCAGATTCTGCATTCTTTGCAATAAGATGGGCGTGATTACTACATGCTTTAGACGATGACAACCCCTAATAGACATGCCGGTGAGGTTTGCAAGAGTTGGGACCGGAAGCGATTCATCATCAGACACTAACTTCTCTAACTTTTTATGTCCATAAAGTTGTAAATACTGCAAATGTTGGAGGGCATATTCGGGAACATCCTTCCCACTAATAAGATATTCCATCTCATCACACCTATCGATGTAAATATATGACAAACTTTGAAATCCATGCTTATCCAAATCCAATAAATTCGTTGAAGAGTGGTGGCAACTTATCCGTAGGGAAGAACTCCGAGGGAACAAAAACAACTTTACCCACATAGGGATTGGTGCGGAACCCCTACCCCTACGTCCTTCAATGATTATCAAACGACGTTCAAAATCTCCTGGAAATTTAGAAGCATCGTCAAAAAAAAATTCCAAAGCATCGTCATCGTCACTTTCAAAATCGTCATTTTCACTTTCTTGAAAGCCGAAGCGAAATTTCTTCAAATGTGTCCAAGATCTGAACAAGTCATCTTGAGTAAAGCGGTGGGCATCTTTTATCTCCACCCTCAAATTAGTCAACCGTCTTAAAGACGCTACTTCTGCCAACGTAGCATTGCCGTTGCTGGCCTCCCCCACTCCTTCTCCTTCAACCTCCCACCTATCAAAGCTTCCAGTCATATCCAATTCCTCCAAACGAGTCAGCCTACATATGACTGCATTTCGTGGTATTACTTCAAGTTTATCATTGTATGATAAGTCCAAACGCCTTAGATTTGTCAAATTTCCAATTTCCATTGGCAGTCCGCTGAAACGGTTAAGAGAGAGATCGAGGGATTCTAGTGCTTTCAGTTCCCCGACATGTGACAAGCCAACCAAAGGAGAATAACAACGTTGTAGGCAGAGTTCCTTAAGGTTCTGCAGGCATGCCAGAGATGGAGGTATCCTTTCAATAGCAGTCGTACCTATATCCAAAACACGAAGATCTTTGACGGTTTCGAAAAACTTGTCCGGTATTTCTTCCAAATTTCTAACATTATTTCCTTGCATCAATAATGTTAGAAGCTGGGGGCATTCCACTCTATCTGGAAGTTTCCTTATTCTGTTGTTCATCAACGAGAGCCTCTTACATTCTTGTAACCTCTCCATTTCTGGCCAATCTTCAAGTCCTAATCCAGCCTTCACCACAAACTTATAGTCACCTTCTTTGGATGCAATCCGAATGGCCATATCCCGTACCATGTCATGCATCCTTACCTCCCCTTCCTCTTCACTCTGTAGTAACAAGCTGCAAGACTTGAGATTCTCAATTAAGGCACGTCCTTTATTCATTGTTTCCTCTAAATTCTCAAACTCCTCCAAGATTCCCTCACCAATCAAGTATCTAATCATCCTATCCACAGGAATTTCGAAGTCCTCTGGAAATAGAGCACAGAACAAGAAACATTGCTTTAGCTCCTCGGTTTTCAAATGACTAAAGCTTATTCTGAGGGATTGATACACCTCCTTCTCCATGCCTTCAATATATATAGGGTCTGATCTTTTCAGTTGGGTTACTGCATTCTCCCAGACTGATAAATTGTTGTTGCCACTTAGTGCTCCCCCAAGTGTAACAAGTGCTAGTGGCAGACCACGGCATTCTTGAGCAGCCATCCTTGCCACATTTTGCAGGCTTAGACAATCAACAACATCTCTCACTTTCTCTCTAAACAAATTCCAGGATTCATCCTCTGACAACAAATTTACGTGGATATTATCTTTGCTTCCCATTTGTCGGCATATATCTAAGCTTCGAGATGTTAATAAAATCTTACAACCCTTATTTTCAGCACTACAGGGAATTCCTATCTTGACTATATCTAATCTCTCCCACAAATCATCCAAGATTATGAGTAACTTCTTAACATGCATTAATTTTCTCCTTAGTTCACTTTCTCTAGTGGATTCAATTTCCTCTTTGAGTTCCATTCCCAATTTCTTTGCAATTTCTTCTTGGATGATTTTTAATTTTACATCCTTAGACACGGTTACCATCACAATTGCATCAAAAGTTGATGTCCCTTTCAATTTATTGTTTACATTTTTCACAAGAGTAGTTTTTCCAATTCCACCCATGCCATAGACACCAATCATTCTGATATTTTCATCCTTTAGAGCATCCATGACTTTATTCAATGACAAATTTACTGTCTTTAGACCATCAATTGAAGAAGTAGGCATGGTCATTACCCTTCGAGGTGGCGGGGCTGTTGCCACAATCTCAAATGTTCCTTTACTATGGTGATCGGTAATGGTGTCTGCCGTATCTTTTGCAAGTTTACTCAATCTATATCGCCGACGCCAATTCGGACACCACCCCATGAGGCATCTCATGTTTTCCTCTACGCTGACTATCTGATTTGAGTCCAATATCATTTTATCTGCTCTTTCGATCCACAATTGAACTTCAGCAAGGACCACATTAGCATTTAACCGTCTTTCATCTACAAGTCTTTGTATATCATTTCTCCTAGCTACAAGTTCTTCTACACCGCCTTTTAAATTTTCAACATTGCCTTCACAATCATTTAGATAGTCCATTTGTTTCTTAACAGCTTCCCGCAAACACTTTGATATCTCTACGAGAACTTGAATCAATGCGTCCATAGTCTTCTCCACACAAATAAACCACAAACAATTCTACAAAAAGAACAAAGAGAACACAATGACAAAAATAAAAGTTAACAAGTCTATGAGATTATTATGAATTGGAATTGTAATTGAAACATATGGACAACCAAAATGCGTAGTTAACATGAAATAATTTTTTTATTGTGAAATTAGTTCTTTAGCATTATATGATGCAAATAAAAGAACCAAACACTCTGCTAACTTGGCTTTGTCTTGCCCATTTATATTCGACTAGTAATTTTTTGGAGTGTAGTACTACAGCACAAACCATTAAGAAGATATCATCATGCTAAAAATAATGAGTGACTAAGGATAACATGGCATTTATTATCTATTTTATTCTACATATTAGTAAAAACATCAATTTATTTCTCTCCAGTGTCATTGACTTCAACAATAAAATAAATTGCCTAGTTTTTATAAATTTTATAGGTAATAATTTGTCAACATTCATTTTAGAAAAATTAATTTTCTATTAAAAATGCTATTATATGTTGCATAAAACAGAGAGATGCGACTTGTTTACGCCATAAAACATTATTATTGCCTCATTAATATTTTTATTTAAGTATTTAATTATTTAAAAAAAAAATGTTTTGATCTCATTATTGTTTGAAAATGCTTATTATAATTTTAATATTTCTAAGTCACAATGAAAAGTTCAAATGATGACAATTTAACTGCCACTTTGAATTATTTAACTTTAAAACCCCAGTAACAAGTAAGATCAAAATATAGCTAATTGTTTTTACTTTACCCTTGAATATAGTATACAGAGATGCCATTTTAAAAAAAAAGTTATTTTAGCCATTTCAAAAAAAAAATATAGTATACAGAGATCCAAATTCTCTACGGGTACATAGACACTCTAAACTACACTCCTAAATTGTATGAAGAAAAGGCAAAAACAAAAAGAACAAGAACAACACAAACTAATTGGAGAAATCCGATAAGGAGAACTTCTAAGTCATCACTAATTATGGCACTCCACTAGAAGAGTTGGCTAACAGATATGGTTGCGGGATCATAGACATGGCTGCATAGTTACATGAAGAATAAAAGAGGTTGAAGAAAGAGTTAGTTGTTAAATAGGATTCTTTTTTGTGTGTGGCATTAGTTAGAGAACTAAAAGTAAACAATGATATGTCCAAGGGTTCGATTTATTTTAGGAGTCATCGTCAGAAGCTTCTATTAGAAGTGAGTTTTTTAAATGATACGTATAGAAAGGGTCCTAGGCTTAGTGTGAATATTCAAGTCGTTGAGTTTTTCTATGTTCATTTCTTTAGGGGTTTCCACCTCTTATACATTAAAAAGATTAGAACAAATTCTTTTTCTTCTTCTCCATTTTCATCTCTTTTTTGTTCTTTTATATTTTTAAACTTGTATTATGAGGAGTGTCTGCACTTATACTTCCTCAAAGGATATACGAGTATGTAAAACACTGGAGTTTGCACTTTCTCCTGTGTGCATTTCTGTGAGTTTCTTGATGTTAGCTGTTTTGGACTCAACAAGTGGTAGGGAAGCCAAAGTCATTCTCTAATGAATAGTGCTGCTTTGATCATATTCACATATTAGATTCTTTGAGAATAGTCAATCTTGAATAGACACCATTCATGATAGCCAAGGATGACAGTTTGTCATTCTTGTTGAATGAAACCAACTAAGTTGGAGGGAGAAGATGAGTTTCAAGAGAAGAAAATTGTTCTCTTGATGTCAAACACACAAAGAAAGAAGCCCAAGTTGTTATATTACTCAAGAGCCTTCAAATTTCACTAAAATGGCTTTTAAATGAAGACGATACAAGGCCTAATATTTAAGCTGCACTTCAAATCCGAGATTAACTTTTCTTAACTAAACTTAGCTTCCCTAAGTACCACTAACATACTAACAAAGGTAAAGTAAATGTCTTACATAATTCCAAAATAAGGAAACTAAATCCCTATGCCATTAACACCCACGAAGGAGATTTCCAATGTGGGCAAGTCAAGTAAAAACTCAACTCAATTGTCCCAAACCAGTTGGGGTCAGCTAATGAATCCTTTAGAAAATTTTCATGATGAATGTGAAAGAATCTACCCGGCTCAAATTGACTAACTCTAATCCTGACACTAGTTGGGTTCATCAACATGGATCATTTTCTTCCATTCTCTCCTATCCAAGGTCATGTTGTCCGTTATTTTCCTAGCTATCAAGTCTTTCCTCATTTTTCTACCCAAGTTATTTTCGATCTGCCCCTACCTCTGTTTACTCCATCAACTTGGCACGAGTTGCCTCTTTTCACTGGAGCATCCAAAGGCCTACGCTGGATATGTTCAAACCATCTTAAGCGGTGCTCTCTCATCTTCTACTCAATTGGTGCCACCCCCACCTTTTTACGAATGTCTTCATTTTAATTCTATCAAAACTTGTGTGGCCGCACATCCATCTAAGCATTCGCATCTCTGTTACACTCATCTTATGTACATGTTGGTTCTTGGTGGCCCAACATTCTGAGCCGTACAACATGGCTGGCCTCACAACTGTCTTTTAAAACTTTCCCTTCAACTTGGTAGGGATTTTATGGTCGTACAAAATTCCTGGGGGAAGCTTCCACTTCAACCAACCTGCTCTTATTCTATGGTTAACATTCTCTTCAATCTGTCCTTCCTTATGTAAAATTGAACCAAGCTAGCGAAAGATATCCCTCTTAGGTACCTCCTGTCCAGACATATTTACTATATCCTCGTCCTGCCTCCTTACATTACTAAAGTTGCACTCCATATACTCAGTCTTTGTCCTACTCAGTCTAAAACCTTTGGATTCCAAAGTAGTTCTCCATAACTCTCACTTTGCATTTACTCCTACTTTGGTTTTGTAAATTAATATTATGTCATCTGCAAATAACAAACACCACGTCACATCATCCTGGATACCCTCCGTAAGTAAATGTCTTACATAATTCCAAAACAAAGAAACTAAGTCCCTGTGCCATTAACACACACAAAGGAGATTTTCAATGTGGGCAAGTCAAGTCAAAGTCTCGAATAAAATGAAACTTGATCCTTATGTGCTTGCTTTTACCATGAAAAATTGAATTCTTTGTGAGTGAAATCGCCGAACTATTATCACAAAATAAACTTTTATCACCTTCTTGCGGATGTTTGAGTTCTTCAAACACTCATCGTAACCAAAGAGCTAGACAACCTGCTGAATATAATGAAATTCACTCTGCTTCCGCCATTGAAAGAGCAACAGCCGATTGCTTCTTTGATGCACATGAAATCGCACCCAAACCAGTGTTAAAACCATAGCTGAAAGTACTTTTTTGCTATCATCAACACTTCCACCCTAATCACTATCACAATAACCTACTAAGCTTGAATCATCAAATCTTCCATAACGCATCCTATGATCAATTGTTCCACTTGCATATCTTAAGATACTTTTACCGGCTTCCCAATGACTTCTTTTTGGTGATTCCATAAATCTACTAATCATACTCACCGCAAACATAAGATCTCGTCTTGTGGCTGTTAAGTACATGAGACTATCAACTAGGATTCTATAAAGAGTTGCATCAACTCCTTTCTCATCCTCATTTTTGCATAGTTTCAAGCCAACTTCCATAGGTGTGCTAATATGTGTAGCACCTTCCAGTCTAAACCTCTTTAGCAAATTTTTTGCATACTTCTTTTGAGAAATAAAAATTCCACCATCTCTTTGGTTGACGTGAATGCCAAGAAAGAAATGGAGAATACCAATGTCACGCCCCAAACCACACCCTTTGCGTAAGCCATGAGAGCGCGGTACACCTGCAAGGTTAATCCGACAAGCATACAAGGCTACAAAGCAATAATAGATCTATATCTGGCGTTTCATAATTAAAATATCAAAACCTCCAATAACAAGTGTTTAACATAATCAAATCAAGATCTCAACGCTCCCCACAACTAAATCAAAATAAACATAAAGCAGTCTAATACATTTTTTCTTAATACTCATTGAAAATAAAGCAAATAAAGTATCTAATTTGTCTGACGCAAAGATCCTCAGAGATCGAAGCCTCCTCTTCCTTGTTCGCCTCATGGGGATCAAAATCAGAAAATATTATGAACCACTGTCAGCTAAAAAGCTCAGTACATAATAAAGCACTACTCTAAGTGTAGGTCTAAGCATGCCAAGGCTCAATAAGGGTCGAATAATCACAACTAAATCTAAATAAGGATTTCTCCTACAAAATAATGGGTAAGGCAATAACCAAAGATACATATCAATACAGAATACTGAAGAAAGGTACAATAGGAACTAAGCAATGTCAGAATGTTGGTCAGTGCCAAAAGTATCAAAAGTGTAAGGTCTAGAATACAAAATCCACTTCTAGCTCATCGACCTGGCCCAAAAGGCGTGTTATTGCTTACACCGACTGCCCAAACTGTTGGAACTAGTTCCTCTAAAGTTCAGATACCTGTCAATAGGGCAATTTATTTTACCCCCATATGGTAGGGTCAGAGTCATCGTGGACTACCCCCACGGTTGTGTCTAGAGTTGCCAATTAATTTACCCCCATATGGCAGGGTCAAGAAATAATCTAAGCCTCCACAGAAGTGTCCAAAACTGATAGTGCCAAAGTCCACAACATATGATATCAAAGAGTCCATAAGGTGAGGGAGAAAGATCAGCAAAAGGTTCCATAGGGGTTTCAAAGGTTCAGAGGTTCATATCATGTATATCGAAATAAAACAGTACAAGAACAACAAGCGAAGAAATGATAAATATAGAAGTCATGGGGGTCCATAGGGTTACAAAAAGAATCACGCTAGATCCATACAGTAACAAACAGAAATACACGAATCTAATGTTCGATGATACTGTAGTCGAATGGATTGAGATTAACAGTTCACCCAGAATAATATGTTATTACATACCTTATGTCGAATGTTTCTCTTTAAAATAATCTGATAGTGAAACACCTAATCCAAATAGACCATAGTCATCAATTAAGGGCCCTTGAAAGTAATCCCAGACAATAATCTCAAGTTCCAAAATCTTAAAACAACTTCACAATTCCCAGCGGGTTTGGACGCCCGAACAGAACCTTTGGACCTCCGAACACCCCCTTTGAAAGCCACTTCAGACATCTCTGAGAATTTTCGAAGGAAATCCAACTCTTGTGTTTCGGTTCCCTTCATGTTCGAACACCCCGAACCCGACGCCCGGGCGCCCGAACACCCTTAATCAGGAGTCAGAAGTGCAGGCTGGGTTTCAGAGTGAGAATTCCAGATTTTACCCGATTTCTCCAAAACTTTAGAAATTCATCTCCTTCGTTCGGACTCCAGATATTGTAAGGTCGGATCAAATGGACTCCTTGTACAGGGGGAATCTATCAAACCCGATTTCACGTTCTGAATCGCTACAAAGAATTATTGCAACTAATTTTTCACTTTTTGATCAAAGCCTTTCGAAACTTCAATTATATGGCTACAACAATCTGATCTTGGGTTCGATGGGGATCGGAGACGATATAAACCCCAAGGAATCCGAGATCACTCAAATAGTTTTTATTCTATGCCATACGATAGGCAATCACATATCCAATAATACCAAAATAAACCAAGAACATAGTTCTTACCTCGATTCGCGCTTTCCGATCCCAAAACACGATCTCTCTCTCCTTCTCCACGTAGTTTTTCTCTTGTGGATGAAAAAAATGTTTAGGGTTTGTTTTAGCTCAACAAAAGATGTAAAACCCATGTCGGTCATCTCAAATTCTTGCATCATATTTCTTTTGAATTATTCACACTTGCTTGAACTATTACTGGTAAAAATCAAATCATCAACATATAAACAAACAACCAAAAACTCACCTTGGGTGCTTTCTTTGATATAGAGGGTGTGTTCATAAGGACACCGTTTGAAACCATTCTTCGTGAAATATTCGTCAATGCAACTTTACCATGCCCTTGGTGTTTGCTTCAAGCTATATAGAGCTTTCATCAATCGGCACACATTGCTTTCTTTGCCTTTCTTTATGTAGCTGGGAGGTTGATCAACATTCACCTCCTCTTTAAGAAACCCATTCAATAATGCCGATTTTACATCCATGTGATAAACTTCCAAATTCTTTTGTGCCGCCAAAGCTAGAACCATCATAATCGTCTAGAGACGAACAATGGGAGCAAACACTTCTTTGTAATCAATGCCATACATTTGCTTGTACTTTTTTACTACTAAGAAAGCTTTATACTTTTCAACTTAACCATTTGCATTCAACTTTGTCTTGCATTTCCACTTCATACCAATGGACTTTTTACCATTGTAAAGCTCTGTTAGCTC
Source organism: Tasmannia lanceolata (assembly GCF_043159265.1). Taxonomy (NCBI): domain Eukaryota; kingdom Viridiplantae; phylum Streptophyta; class Magnoliopsida; order Canellales; family Winteraceae; genus Tasmannia; species Tasmannia lanceolata. The sequence continues at coordinate 10,416,620 of NW_027518701.1, read as the reverse complement.
CCAAGTATTGTTCCTTTGAATGGAAGAAATTTCTTGTTCCATTGCTTTCTTCCACTTTCCTTCTTGATATGCCTCCTCAAAAACTAATTGGACAGGCATCGGCAAACGAAGCAAAATTTGACAACTCTTCATCAGTAATTTTTCTAGACTTTTTCTAGATTTCTCTTATGTTTTTTGTTTTCCTGGACGAGAGTCAAAGCTTGTTCTAGACGATGAAGATGATGGAGCCGAAGAAGATGGAGAAGAATATGGAGAGTTGGGAGGAGTCATTTCCTCTTCATTTCCTTCAATTCCACCATCATGGGTATCTTTGCTTTCATCCGTATCTACAAAAACTTCTTTTTTCTTCTTACTTTGATTACAATCCCAACATTCTTCATCATTGAACTTCACATCTCTACTTATCATAATCTTCTTTGTGATAGGATTGTACAACTTGTATGCTTTTGAGCTTTCACGATGCCAAATAAGAATGCATTTTTTCATCCAACTTTCTTCTTGTTTCATCTGGAAAGTGACAGTAGGAAATGCTACAAAAAATTCTCAAGTGAGCAACAAAAGGCTTATGATCACCCCAACTTCTCGAGGACTCATACCTTGAATACCTTTTGATGATTTTTTATTCAAAAGATGGATGGCACATGCAACGGCTTCCGCCCAAAACATATTAAGCACCCATTTGGCTTTCAACATACTTCTAGACAATTCCATAATCGTTCGATTCTTTCTTTCGGCTACTCCATTTCGTCGAGGTGAGTACCGAGTGGTAAGTTAATGCCGAATCACATTCTCTTTCAAGAAATTTTCAAACTCATCAGAAACATATTCACGGCCTCTATCGGAACGCAAAGTTTTCAACACGAAACCCACTTTGCTTTTCTACCAAGCTCTTAAAAAATTTAAAATATCCAAAGACTTCTGATATTCTTTAAGAAAGTAAATCCATGTCTTTCTACTGTAATCATCAATGAAGGTGAGAAAATATCGATTATCTCCGAATGCACTAGCTCAAGAGGATTTGATGACTTCCAAGCTTTTCCAATGGGAAAAGAGTCTATTTGATGCTTTCCAAGTGCACATCCTTCACATACTTGATCTTGGTGGTCGATGTTATGCATGCATTTCACCATGTGCTTCGTGTACATTAGAGATAAAGTGCTAAAACTCAAGTGACCATAGCGAAGATGCCATAACCATGACGTATCTTAGATAATGGTGTTGAAAGTTGCAACAAGGAAGAACTTCACTTTGAAAGTTTAGAGGAAATAACTTGTTTTGAGTCATTATCACCTTGGCTATGAATAATTTATTTTTGTCTTTGATTTCGCATATATCTTCCTTGAAATGAACATCATGCCGTTTCATTAAAAGTTGCCCAACACTCGAGATTGTGCTTTGAACCAGGAACATAGAAAACATTGGAGATGCGCTTGACGCCTTTCTTTGTTTAGATGAGAATATCACAACTTCCTTTTACAGAGAACCTCTTGTCATCACCCGTTCGAACCCCACTTTGGAGAGGTTCATCCAACTTTACAAACACGCCTTTGTTGTCGGTCATGTGGTTACAACCACCACTATCAAGATACCACGCCTCATCAAGAGCCACTTCTATCACATTACAAGCAAGAAAGAGTGTCTTCTTTTTTATTTTCATCTTTCCCCTGCATGAAAGTAGATTCTTCTGCCAACTTCTTTTACAATACTTCATAGTATGACCATATTTTTTGGAATGATAGTATTGAACTTGGGATAGAGATCTTCCTCTTCTTCTTGTAGAAGAACCACTTCCATCCTTTTCTTATTCTTGATTTCTTCCTCCGCCATTTCTCCCTCTTCCAAAAAAAGAATTTCTTCATCTTCCTCTTCCTCTTCCTCTAGAGCCTCCCCTAAAAGAGACTCGTGTTTGAAAAGCTTGTTCTAGAGGAGAAGAATCAAATTGCTTCATTCGTAGTTCATGGGATTGGAGTGATCCCAATAAACTTTCTAAGGATAAAGAAGTTAAATCCTTAGATTCTTCAATTGCAACAACTATATATTCAAATTTCTGAGTCAAACTTCTAAGGATTTTCTCCGCAATCCTTCGATCTTAAATGTCTTCACCATTTTCTCTCAATTGATTTACAAGAGAAATAACACCATTTTGAAAATCCTCAACCGATTTTGAATCCTTCATCTTTAATTAATCAAAATCATATCTAAGAGTTTGCAATCTCTTGAACTTTAGTTTGTCTTCTTCTTTGTATAATGTATAGTGTATCACATGCTTCTTTTGTCGAAGTCACCGATGAAATTTGTTCAAAGATGACTTCCTCCACCACTTGATAGAAGAAGAACAAAACCTTCTCCTTCTTCTGATTGTCTTTCAACTGATTGAGTTGTTGTGGAGTTAGAGCCGCTTGATCTTCCGGTTCTTCAATGCCGGTCTCAACAATCTCCCATAGATCTTGAGATCCATACAATACATTCATTTGAATACTCTATTGGTTGTAGTTCTTGACGTTGAATCGAGGAGGTTGAGGTTGCAACATGTTGTAGGAAGCCATGATCAACCTTCAACCTATGCTCTGATACCACTTTGTTGGAATGAAACCAACTAGGTTGGAGGGAGAAGTTGAGTTTCAAGATAAGAAATTATTCTCTTGATGTCAAACACTCAAAGAAAGAAGCCCAAATTGTTATACTACTCAAGAACTTTCAAATTTCACCAAAATGGCTTTTAAATGAAGAAGATACAAGGCCTAATATTTAAGCTGCACTTCAAATCTGAGATTAAATTTTCTTAACTAAACTTAGCTTCCCTAAGTACCACTAACACACTAACAAAGGTAAAGTAAATGTCTTACATAATTCCTGTTAGAGAGAAGGGATGATGAGGAAAATTATTCTCCTATATCTGACAGGATAATAAATCCCCTTCTTGTGGAAGAAGTTTTACATTTTGGTCCATATGAATAGAAGTAGGTTTCACTCCGAGATGATCTGTCTGCTCAAGAAGGTCCAACACATATTTTTTCTGTGGGAGAGAGATGCCTCTAGTGGAATAGGCAGCCTCAATGCCAAGAAGTACCTAAGAAGGCCTAGGTCTTTAGTTGAATACACTTTCTGCAAGAAGGTCTTCAGCTTGTACATCCCCAATGAATCACTGCTTGTAATGGTAACGTCATTAACATATACTATCAATAGCACTGAACCAGCAGAAGAGTGACAACTGAAGACGGAGTGATCAACAACACATTGGTTCATGCCAAAACGCATGACAGCGTCACTAAACCTCCCAAACTAAGCTCTAGGAGACTGCTTGAGGTCGTATATAGATGTCCTCAACCAACACCCTAAGGAGGACATATCCCTCTAAGCAACATACCGAGGAGGTTGCTCCATATAAACCTCTTCACTAAGCTCACCATGTAAAAAGGCATTCTTGACATCTACCTGGTGCAGGTGCCACCCTCGGTTAGCAGCAAGTGAGATGAGAACCTGAACAGAGGGGATCTTGGCGATAGGAGAGAATGTCTCATTATAATCAACTCCAAAGGTTTGAGTATAACCTTTGGCAACCAAACTCGCCTTAAGGTGCTCAATAGTTCTGTCAGGAAAGTGTTTGATGGCATAAACCCAGCAACAACCGACAGGCCAAGCCCTATGATGAAGGGGAACCAACTCCCATGTATGATTAGCCTGAAGAGCCTCCATCTCAAGATCCATGGCTGCACGCCAACCCGGATGATCAAGAGTTGTTGACATTGCTAGTATCAAAGAAACAGAAGACAAAGAAGACACAAAACTCTGAATCATAGGAGTGAGAGTCATATGAAATAACCGAGGAAATAGGATAAGCAATACTATGAGAACGAGTATGAGAAGCAATGAGAGAATCTGAAGTAACAGTAGGAGGGGGAAGAATAGGAACCTAAGAGGTGGAGGCCGTGATCTCTAGCTAAGATGGAGAAGTCGCAGGCGGAGGATGATGAGCTCCAGACTTCGACCAGCGCTAATATGTCTTCATAGGAGCTGGCAGGTGAGCCTCAAGGGCCTATAATGAAGAAGAGGGCTCACATACATAGGGGTGTTCATTATTCGGTTTTAACCGAACCGAACCAAATTGATTCGGTCGGTTCAGTTTGGTTTTTTGCAAATTCGGTTCGGTTTCTTTTTTTTTTCTTTTTTTTGTTAATTCTGTTAATTTAGTTCGGTTTCGGTTATCTCGGGAAAAAAATTCGGTTAACTGAATAATCGAAATTAACAAAAAATAAACATTATTTTTTTCAAAAAATGGTGTATGGGCACTCCGTAGGATGATCCAAACCATCCATTTGATTGATCACAACTTCAATAGGTTGTGCCTAAAAAACCGTTTCGATAGATTGATCATAGCCCTCCGATCAAACCGTCCAAATAGATTTTTTTTGTCTTTTTATCACTATTCGGTTATTCGGTTCGGTTTCGGGTCAGTTTTCCTAAAATTCGGTTCGGTTTCGGTTTCCGAAATTTGATAACCGAAATTATTTCGGTTATCAAATTTCGGTTATTTCGGTTCGGTGATAACCGATTGAACACCCCTACACATATAGTGGTAGACTTAGGTACCGGCAAAAGGAGGAGAAGATATAGGGTCTGGAAGAACTAGACGAGGAAGAGGGATATCTGGATAAAGAACTGTGGGAAGATCCTCATGAGAAGTGACAAAGTAAGACTCTGACTCAAAAATATTGATCCGGCGATGAGTATTGGCTACTTGCTTGTACTTCACAGTATTTTCTTCAAGATTCTTCTTCACTTCCTCAATAATCCTTGTCATGGTAGTAGCAAAATCCTCCACCTTGTTGTTGGATAATGATGGATCAGGAATGGGTGCAAAATCAACATAGTGTTTTGGAGTATTTCCACATGTTGAGAGAAGAAGAATAGAAGAAGAGAATAAGTTAGGGCTATTTCCCTTCACTCAAGTATTTATATTAAAGAGATGAAAGTACAATGATCACTATGCCCTTATGGCATATACACATACATAAAGACATAAAGAGATAAACTGGATGGAGCTTTGTATTTGGGTACAAGGGGGTAGTGGCTGGTTTCATACCTGACGATCCTGAATGCTGTCACTACTGATATTATCCAATAACTTCGAAAAATGACCAGAGAAGAGAGCAATGGCAAAGGGAATAGAAGGGAGGATTGGCTGTGCCCGCGGTGCCACTATCACAACTTTGGTTAGCGGAGTAGTTGTAGAAGATGCCCTCAACCCCCTTCCTCTTCCTCTCACTCTTTTTGTGATAAGAAAAGGATGGCGTTGGGGCATTTCTATAATTGTGATCTTAGGTCTAGTTCATGGTTTTGCCCCCTTGCAAGTATGTAAACTTAAGATGGCGGGATGGGTGTTGATGGTGTAATAGGACGAGAATCTCCTCAAAGTGGGTTCCTCATCGAAATGAGGAATCCCCTGGCGGAGAGGATGATCTGTGGGCAGATACGGGCAAAATCTCTCGTCACCGTTACCTGGGGATCCGACTCTTATCTATCTCGGGTCGGGAACTGGATGTGCGTTTGGGTTCCCTCAAAGCTTGCTTGATAGGGAAAAAGTTAAGCCATGTTAAAACCCTGCTTGAGCTCTGGAAGTGGGCTCGGGCGTTCTGGGAAATCCCATCATTACCTTGTCCTTCCCTGTTGTCGCAGAATGAAGTCATCTTTACATTCAAATCTGAATCTCAAGCCAATCAAGTCCTTGCAAAAGGCTCTGTGGCTTTGGACAGTCATCTGCTCTCTCTCTCTCTCCCCTTGGTCTAGGGATTTTATCCAAGGTAAGGAAGCTTCTATGGCATTCCCCTGCATGCTTCGGCTGCTTCTACGGTGGAGGCCTTAGGGAGCCTCTTTGGTGAAGTAGTAGAATTCAAAATGGATGGATATCACAAAAATTGGATGAGTTCTGTCTCGGGGAAAATTTTGGCTCGCAGATGGATCTTCCCTAGCTCTGGTGTTATGTTTAAAATTCACGAAAAAACCTTTTCTATTAGGATAGGACTTGTTAACGAAATTTCTACTTTGTCGACGGAATGCATCTCGGCGGGTCGAACATCTTCACCTGGAGTACAGCTGGATCCCGTTGGGGATTCAAAATTCAAATCTATAAACCCAATCATTCCAGGCGGGTTAGTCTCTGACAAGGGTGGCTGGAACCTAAGATTAGCCCTGCAGACGTTGCTGAAAGGTTGGTGGGACCTAAGAATACTTCGTGTTCGTCTCGCCCTCGTTCCCGAGCTAAATATTCTCGGGCCCACGTTTTTTTGGGGTCAAGAGCTTCGGAAAGTCTCCTATTTAATTTGTTCGGAAAATCCTTGGTATTAAAGGCTAGAGCTAAAAGACTAAACAATAGTCTACTGAAATTCCGTAAAATGCTCCACTCCAGCTATCTTGCATTGGTGGGTCCTACAATGAAGTTGGATATATCATGAACGGCTGTATGTCAGGGGTGTATTTTGTTAGGAAGCTATTTGGCTCAATTGGGTTGAGGCATAGGCTTGGCTTTATGTGGATTACTCACCTTTCGCAGTCACTTTGATTTGTTGGTAGTAGGTGGGATTTTCTTGGGAAGACACAAAATGACTCTGAGAAGGGACGTTTCGCTGATAAGGATCTTGTTGTCTTGGGAAGAGCCTTCGGATGGGGCCACTTTCAGCGACCTTTCTGGTCAAACCATAAGTCGGTGAAGTTTCTTAGTTACGAGTTATTCAACGAGTTTTTTCAGGAGTGTAACGATTTAAATGTAGACATTGTAGACATTGTATTTCTGTAAGTAAAGATAGATAGTCAGTCTTCTGGGCAGCAGGAATCCTCATCATACCCAGGGGGCGTAAGAGGAACTTATTTATAGAAATCATGGTGCTGGAAAACATCCTTTATAAGATTCGAGGAATGGTCTACGATGAAAGACTAGCCTCCATTAACAGATTTCTAGAGAATAGTAGAAATCGGAAGAGAATATGGGACGTTTCGAAGGAGGTAGTTATTTCTTACCTGGAGTAGGAGATTGAAGATCGAAGAAGCCCGGGGTATCTGAATAGGAATTCAGAATCGGAGACTCTATAGATGTCCTTTCTACAAAGCCTTCTTGATGATCTTAGTAGATGCTCCCCTTAGTTATCCTCTGGATGGTGACAATAGGCTGGGTACCTAATCGATGTGGATAATGGAATTGTCTCCAATGTGAATGGGCATTTTTCGGGGATGGATCCGAGGCTATGTTCAAAATAACGAGGAGGCGATGATCTGGAATTACCGGGGTCGGATGATTGATTAAAAATAGATGATGGAGATGAGGAGGAGCAACAGTAGTACAGGACAAAATTCAAGATGTTTTTGGGGAGAATCTATGTTGGTCAAACTGTAGAGAATGATGCTCATGAAATGTAAAGGATTCAAAGGCCTATTTGGCCCTTTTGTTGGTGATTCAAGGTATGCCCTGAATTGCTTTTTTGATACTATGTAATGGCACCTGGGACTCCTGGTCCCTAATGTAACTTTCATTGTATCAATAAATATATCTCATCTTTCAAAAAAAATAAAGAGATAACTAAAGATATTTCCTGCACTCCCCCTCTTCCTGGAGTGTTTACATCATAAATTCCCAGCTTGTTACAAATATCATTGAACTTGGCTTTGCTCAAAGGTTTGGTGAAGGTATTAGCTATTTGATCTGCTGATCAAGTAAGGATAGTGTGTAATTCGCCCTGTCGGGTCCGGTGACGAATGAAGTGGTAGTCCACCTCAATGTGCTTAGTATGCTCATGAAACACCAGATTGTTTGGAATGTAGATAGTGTAGACACCCCATTTTGACTAAGCCCTAAAAAATAAAAAAATTTGGAAAATCCCTGGGCAGCTGGGCCCGGATCAGTCCTCGAGTGCAAATACACATATATATATATATATATATATATATGTAAATCAATAAAAATAAAAAAATTAGCAACTCAGGGCTCTGGGGTTAAATCTTGAATAGTTCGAGACCGTAAGTGGGCCCCCTGAAGTTTCGTCGAGATTCGACAGAATTTTGCCTGGGTAATGGGGTTTATTTCGAAAAATAGTGCAGAAGAGGGTCGAATTAGTCAAGTCGGGGGTACCCTGGGCAGAGAAAAGCCAGTGAAAAAATCCAAAAGAGGGTTGTCCCTGGGAAAAAGAAGGAGCGAAATTCGTGCGCTCATCAAGGTTGGGTTTTGGTGTGCTTAGAGGATATTGGTGTGCCAATATCTCCCCCCAAAACCTAACTATATATGGCAAAGAGAGGGGAGAGAAGCCCGAATTTTCCTTTCACCCTCATTTAAAAAAAAAAAAAGGAGAGAGGGAAAAAGCTTGAGCCGCTGCCTCCACCACCACCTCTCCCAACTCCGGCCACCCTCCATCTCCTCCCTCCATCTCCTCCACTCATCTGCCAGTTCTCCACCACCACCTCAAACCCATCACCATCCTCCTTCCCCGGCAAGCTTGCCGGAATCCGGCAAGCCTACTCCCACTCCATCTTCTTCCTCCACTCATCTATCATTTCCCCATTCTCAGCCACCATCTCCCTCTCCTCTACTGAACCACCACTTGAAAAAAAACCATCCTCTCCAAACCCGAAAATCCACCACCATCTCTGCCGTTTCCCCTAAAAAACCCATCATCTCAAACCCATATCCACTGAACCCACCTTCTTCTCCGGCAAGCTTGCCGGAATCCGGCAAGCCTACAACCTCTCCATCTTCCTCCTCCATTCCTTTCTACCACCGCCTCCACCATCCGAACCTCTCTCCATGGCCAATCACAGCCGCCCACCTCCATCGGCCACAACCTCCACCACAACCCACCCATTTCCACCGATCAGCCCAAACCCCCATTAAAAACCCATTTCAAAAAAAAAAAAACAGAGAGAAGGAGAACGAGGGAGATGGAGCCGCCGGTCATTCTCCCTTTCTCCGGCCTCTTCCCATCTTCACCTCCATATCCGAACCACCCTCATCTCTTAAAATCTGACCCCATCTCCGATCCAACCCACCACCACCATTTTCTCTATTTTTTTTTAGAACCTTAAACCTCCATCACCACCATCTTCACAAAACCCATTTCGTTTTTCATCCCCACCATCACAGCCACCGTACCCCCCATTAAACCCATTTTCCCCATTTCAACATCAGCCACAATCCCTATTCTCATCCCTCTCTTCCACCGGTCATCCTCTACCATTTCCCCAAACCCATTTTCATCTTGTCCGGTGGACTTCGCCAGAATCCGGCAATATTACTCCGACCACCACCTCCACTCCCACCATTCGCCCCAACCGCCTCCACATCCTCCATGTCTCCATCCCCATTAAACCCATTAACATTTTCCCCATTGTTCTTCGCAACATACTCTCTCTCTCTCTCTCTCTCTCTCTGAGAACCTTGCCATTGTTGAACTCAGTATTTTGGCTCTGTTTTGTATAAAAAGGATTGAGGAATGAGAATGTACTGATGCTCTGTTGTTGAACAAATCATGCGATTTTCGGCCCAAATGCCGATCCCTGGAGGCTCTTCACGGAGAACGATCTCCGCTTTGATTTGTAATTCCGTTCTACATTGGATATGATGAGATACCAGAGAGTAGGCCCAGATTGTCTTCCTTTGAGCAATGGAAGAAAACCCAACTTGAGGACATGTAAGGAGAACCACCACCTTACAAAGAACCAGAATCATGAAAGTAGCTCAGGAGGAGATGTTCTGTTGCAATGGGGGCGGAATAATAGATCGAGAGGGTCAAGGGCTGAGAACAGAGTGGCGAGTGATGAATCAACAGTTCAAGCGAGGCAAGTGATCAAGATTCACAAAAGAGTGGTCTCTGGCGTGGAGAAGCAGATGACGAATCATACGACCACCATGCCACCACCTTTGGCTACAGCCCCGTACAGTAGAGGAATTAATGTGAGGCCTTGTCTGCCGATCCGGGAGCCTACATGAAAGTCTACGCTCAACGGCTCATGCGAACTTCTCTTGGAACCTTGGGGGTAATGCCTCTATGGAAATATAATGGTAAGTATGAATTCTAAGGCTAGAAATATGTCGCATCATGTGCTCATTTCTATTTTCTCTTAGCTTAAGTGGGTAAGCTCAACTTCATTTGTTCTGTATTGATAACTTGTCCCATCTTTTTGGTCATAGTTAGATTGTGGATGTTCCAGTTCATCGTCTTGTCATTTGTCTTCGGGTTAGTCTTTAATTTTGATTGGCTTAGCGATGGGCCGCTATGTTAGCAGCTTAGTTGGGTTTAGGCTATGACGGAATGCTTCTTGAGCCAACCCCTTCCCTTCCTGCCTTAGAGTTTCCGCAGGTTAAGGGATTTCTTCCTCTTTAGAGTCTGTCATAGAGAGTTTAGGGTTCCGTCCTTCCATCTTTCAGAGTCAGTCTTCAGCATAGGAGTCAGTCCTTCAGTCTTTCAGGAGTCTGTCCTATCATCATAGGGGTTAGGATTCTGTCCATCCCCTCATCAAATCATGTGATTTTTATCCGCTCCTGCAAGGTATAGGATGCTGTCCAACCCTTGCAGAGTTGTTATTCTGTTCATTCCCCCCGCAAAGCATAGGATGCTGTCCAACCTTTGCGGGATATCATGAGTCTATCAATGATAGGATTCTGTCTTCTTGTGTCAAAAATTCAAAAAATATTAAAAACATCTGAAAAACCAAAAAATCTCAAAAATCTCGAGTCATTAGGAGTGTAGTTAGAAAAATCTAGTCCGAACTACGGATGGCTTGATCCCTAGCTGAGGGGTACGTAGGCAGCTCAGGCGTGCAGCTGGCATCCTGAGTCCAGTCACCATTTTTGCACCCTTTCACCTTTTTTTCATCACCATTTTATAAATATTTCTCACCTTTTCGTCCGAACTACGTTGGCTTGATCCCTCTCCGCAGGGTACGTAGGTAGCTTGGGTCCACCCAAGTTCAGTCAAACCTTTTTAATAAATATTTTCAACATTTCAAAACAAAAGCAAAAATGGGCAAGGATGGTGATTGCCAGGTCACTCGGAGCCCTCTTTTCATTCCATTTCCGGTTTTCATCGTGATTTTTCGGTTTCCATCGGTTTTCTGACGTTTTATCGGGTTTTGGGACGGGCGATGACGTAGCGTGGCCCCTTTACAGGGATTGCCCTCGCTAAGCCCAACGATAGGTTATGACGATCGCGAGACTTGTCCGATCTTCAGCAGATTAGGATCGCTGGGCTTGATTCCTTTTGAATCGCCTTCTGAGCCTATCGTGTGTTCCATCTTCTTTCTCCTGGCATTTTTTGTTCTCACGTGCCGTTGATTTTTCGATTTCTTTCTTTTCTTACACCTTTTAGCTTGTGTGTGCTTATCTTAGATTTCTTATGCATTCTAGTTTGTTTGTTCTTCTAGCGTGCGATCGATTGCCATTTTCTTAGTCTTATCTCTTGCATAGGCTCGCATGCTAGTGTGTTTACCTTACTGCTTTGATTGCTTAGCTATAGCGTTTATCCATTCGTCTTAGGTTGATTATCTGTCTAAACTTAGATATTTGCTTTCCTTATCTCATTATATCTGTCATTATCTGCTTAGCTGTAGCTATGCATGCGATTGTTTATTGCTTTCTTAGATGTGATGAGTTAGGATTAGATGCGATGAGTTAGGATTTGGATGTTCACTTTCTTTGCCCATCCCCGGGTCATGCATGCTTAGATAGACGTTATTTCGGGGATGATTGTCCCCATTTCACATGATTTTTGCCCAAAACTCTTCAAAGTTAATAATAAATGGCAAAAGAGACCAGGTGCTTGCACTTGGGCGAATTGGGGGCGCCTAACCCCTTCCCCATTCGTCATCAGGCACGGACCCTTTGTATCTCTGGTTATCTGTTGCGACAGAGCACAGCATGGGATCCAGGGCCCACTTCCTTGGATGGCGACTCTTTCTTTGTTCAAGGTGCATCTCGAATCCGGGCTAGTCCCCGAATCGAGAGGTATCTCACTTTACATCGCCGCTCATGCTGTGAGGGGCACTCTTTCGAGAGTTCCTTGGTGGAGCTCTCCTTCACGTGGATGATCTAGAGACTTTCTAGGGGACCCGTCCCCCGCCTCTCTCGGATCGGGTTCCACAGATAGCAGCTTTGTTGTCACAATACAACTCAGCTGGAGAGGATGAAGTGAGCCCAATCTCGGATAGAAGAGAGCGCAATCATATAATCTCACTCCATGCATGTGACATAGCTCTATATTCTGCTTCAGCATTGGACTTGAAAACCACATTTTGTTTCTTACTAAGTTGGGACACAAGGTTGCCTCCAATAAATGTGCAAAATCCCGTAGTAGATCGTCTGTTAGCAGGTGATCTAGGCCAATCAGCATCACAGACGGCTTCCAACTTCATATGGCCATATTTCTTGAAAAGTAGCCCTCTACCTGGAGCACTCTTCAAGTATCGAATAATATGAATCATTGCTGCGCAGTGAGATGTACGAGGGTTGCTTATGAACTAGCTAACAACCCCCATAGCGTATGAAATGTCAGGATGAGTGATAGTGAGATATATGAGCTTCCCAACAAGTATTTTGTATCTTCTAGGATCCTCTACCAAGTTACCTTCTTCTGGTAGAAGTTTCGTATTTGGATCCATGGGAGTAGATGCTGGTTTGGTCCCCATTGATCTAGTCTCTTCTAGTAGATCCAACACATATTTGCGTTGAGATAAAGAGAGACTAGTACCTGAGTAGGACACTTGAATTCCTAAAAAGTATCTGAGGCGACCAAGATCTTTTGTGGAGAATTCTTTTTGAAGGAAATTCTTTAGTCGTTGTATGCCAAGAGAGTCACTCCTTGTAATGATAATACTGTCCACATAGATGATGAGGAGAACATGTCCATCATCATACTTATGACTGCATATAGAGTGATCGTCCGCACATTGTCTCATGCCATATCTCATGAGAGCATCACTGAATTTCCCAAACTAAGCCCAAGGGGATTATTTGAGACCATATAATGATTTGCGAAGGCAGCAAACCGAGGTGGACAACTCCCCGTGAGCAACATACCCAGGAGGTTGCTCCATATATACCTCATTAACTAAATCACCATAGAAGTAGGCATTTTTTACGTCAAGCTGATAGAGAGGCCAGCCATGGGTAACGGCTAAAGAGATAATCACATGAACAAAGGGGATCTTGGCCACAAGAAAGAGCATCTCATGATAATCAATACCATATGTCTGAGTGTAGCCTTTGGCAACTAAGCGCGTCTTAAGGCGCTCAATTGTCCCATCTGGATGGTATTTGATGGCATAGATCCATCGGCAACCACAGAATGAGAACCAGGAGGAGAAGGATTTATATACCATGTATGATTCGGCTGAAGGGTGGTCATTTCAACATCCATAGCAGCACGCCACCCATGATGAGCAAGAGCCTCCTGCAAAGACTTAGGCAAGGCAATTGAAGACAACGACGAGACAAAGCTGCAAAATGGAGGTGCAAGATGGTCATAAGAGCCATAAGATGAAATAGGATGAGCCGTAGTATGCGAACGTGTACGGGATGCAATAGGGGAGTCTAGAATGAGAGGCTGGGGCCTCTGGCTGGGATGAGAGGACCTCAGGTGAAGTTGGAGGATCTGTAGGCCGAGATTTGTGTTGATATACCTGATGGGGGGCAGAAGCTCTGGGAGGGGCAGGTGGAGAGCCCGGCAGGACCTGTATGGGCGCGGGAATAGAAGGAATCTGATCAGGGAAGACCAGGAGAGCAATCAGAATTAGAGACTCAGGGGTCTGAGGAGCAAGACTGGAAAAGTATGAAACTGACTGGAAAAGGTAACATCTGCGGAGACAAAAGTCCGATGAAGTCGAGGACTGTAACACCTGAGCCTTTCTGAGTACGAGAGTAACTCAGAAAGACACATTGCTCTGCACGAGGGTCTAATTTGTCCACATCTGGACCCAGGTTACGGACAAAGCAAACACACCCAAACACCGAGGGATAAGAGGAAAGGAGTCTCCTTGAGATTGTAAGACGGAAAATGGACATTGATTTCCTACTATAGAAGACGGTTAGCCAGGAAACAAGAAGTAAGAATGGAATCACCCCAATACACTTTAGGAACATGCATTTGGAATAGTAAAGTGCGGGCCATGTCAAGAAGATATCTCAGCTTGCGCTCTACAACACCATTTTGTTGAGAGGTATAGGCACAAGAGGATTGACGAATGATGCCATGAGTAGCTAAGAATGCCCAAAACCTATTTGAGGTGGAGAAATATTCCCGCACATTATCAGTGCGTAAACACGTAAGAGGAAGATTATATTGATTAGTAATTTAAGCATATATGTACGAAAAACAGTAAAAATCTCATATCGATTTTTAAGTAGGTACACCCATGTCATCCGAGAAAAATCATCCATTAAGACAATAAAATATGCATATCTCAATTAAGATTTGATCCTCGAAGGACCCCATACATCAGAATGGACCAACTCAAAAGGTCCTAATACTCTTTTAAAAAGCTTAGAGGGGAACGACAGACGGTGGTGTTTCCTGGGTTCACATGACTCGCACTGAAAGGGCTGAAGGGTAGATGAGACAATGGGGTCTCCTGGAGTGTCTGGAGTGAAGGATGACCAAGGCGACAATGCCACTGATAGGCATCGATAGAACTGTGCAAAACAGTGGGAGACGGTTGGCAGTGAAGATGATAGAGGCCGTCCAGCTCACGACCCGATCCAATCATCTTCCCACTCGAGAGATCCTGAAATAAGCAATAAGAAGGGAATAATGAGTCTGAGCAATGCAAAGCTTTAGTAAGCTGATTAACAAATAACAAGTTAAATGGAGATTTCGGGATATAGAACAGACGATAAGGTGAAACCATCAAGTGGAGAGAGGGCACCAACACCAGAGATGGGGGCTTTAATCCCATCAGCAAGAGTAACAGAGATAGTGAGAAGGAAATGACTGAAATGAAGTAAGGGATGAAGAGTTACCAGTCACTTGGTTAGAGGCTACGGAATCAATGATCTAGGAGCTAGAGCTAGTGAGAAGTGAAGCTGGCGAACTACCTGACTGGGCAACGGTCGCAGTAGGTGGACGACTGCTAAGATGGAGACGCTGAAGCTCCTCATAATCGGCTCTGGTAAATTGAAATGGATCCTGAGCAGTAGTCGGAGAAGGGGAAGTGCCATCATCAGGATAAACTAGGCGTGGACATGGTTCCGGTTCAAACCGGGGAACCGAACTGAACCGGCACATTCGGTTCGGTTCGGTTCGGTTCCAGCTATATATGGTTCGGTTCCGGTTCGGAAAATTTGGAACCGGTGGAAATTCGGTTCGGTTCTGAGTTTGGGATCCCGGAACCGAGAACCGAACAGAGAACTGACCCTACTTTGATATGCCTTGGATAATGTTTGTAGTCCATATGTAAATGTTATCCCAACTTTGATATGCATTGGATAATGGATATTAGAATTGCCCAAATTTGTAGTTCATATATAATTTTTGCACTGCCCAAATTTGTGCCTGATTATCCCAAATTTGTGGCTATTTGTAGTTCATATATAATTTTTGCATTGCCCAAATGTGTGCCTGATTATCCCAAATTTGTGCTTGTTTGTGTTTGTAGTTCATATATAAACATGACTTAACCGAACCGAACAGATTATAAACATGATTAGGCAAAAAATCTACATTTGGTGAAGGTTGGGTAAACCCAGAACCGAACCAAACTGAACCGAACCGATTATATACGGTTCTGGTTCGGTTCGGTTCCAAACTTATATGGTTCGGTTCTGGTTCCAATTTTAGGGAACCGATTATATATGGTTCGGTTCTGGGTATGCCCCAAAATCGAACCGATCCGAACCATGTCCACCCCTAGGATCAACAACGGAAAGATGGGCGGCTCTGGAAGCACAAAGCTCGGGGTGGAGACGGAAGCAAGTCTCAACACGATGCTCGTCCCGCTGGCAATAAGTGCAATAAGGGCGACCACGACCACCAGTACCACAACCACCGCCAAAAATATGACCCCGACCTCTGCGGCCACCATGACCCCGACTCACATACCTAGGGCCACAGTCGGATGTATCCTCATCATGATATGTAGCAAGGCAAAGCCCTCATCAGGAGTAGAAGTGGATGAGCCGCCAAGGAGGCACTGTTGATCGCGCGAATAGATCTCCCGTAGAGAGGGCAGAGAGCCCGAACCAACCAGCTGCTGTCAAAACGGTAAGAAGTCGGGACCCAAGGACTCAAGATAATAAACAACTCGAAGCTGGTCCCGTAGACAAGCGAGACCGTCAGATCAGAAGTCAGAGGCATGAAAACATCCAACTATTGGCAAAGAGAGAGAAACCGACTATAATTGGTAGAGAGAGACATGTCCCCGCGCTCAAATCTCATCGACTCTGAATATGTGGCTCAAATGCATATGAGGTTATCAACCCCAATGAACAAAATAGCAGCATAATCCCAAATATCCTTGGCCATCGCCAAGTCCATCAACTGCCGAGCTATGTGGGAATCCATGCTCTGCCATAGTAAGGTGTGAACCATCACATCATCCTGACGTCACCTGTCATAAGTCGGGTCAGTGAGTAGAGGAGGATCACGCTCAATCATGGAGACGCATCACCAAGCGAGAAGATAGATCTCAATCGCTCGACACCAACTCAGATAATTGGAGCCATCAAGGCACTCTGAGGTCAACTGAGGAAAAGAATGCTCGATAGATGGAGAGTAGGCCTTCAGAGTATAGCTCGAAGAAGGAGCCGATGGGTGAGTCGTATCAGTGTCAGCAAGTAAGGGGCTAGTAGGGAGATTTGAAATCGGAGGCTCCATATTAAACAAAAAAGAGACTCACACCCACACCAGAAAGAGAAGATTATAAGGGCAATGGAGGAGTCACAGAAGGGATGCCCTCATGATGGCCCAGCTCCAATGACAGAGACAAATATGAAGAGGCATAGCTCTAGAGCTAGAAAAGTGCTCAAAAAAGAGATGAAGGAGATGCTACGGTAACAAGCATAGGAGGTGGAGCCGCGGGAATGAGATGAGAGAAATAGAGCAAGTGATTTAGGCCATGAGGGAAGGGAGAAGAATAGAGATGGAGTCTACAAAGAGAGGTGAAGATGAAGAAAATGGGTTTAAGTGTTTTCAAGAGAGAATGAGAGGAAACAAAAAGAGTTTAAAGGGTGTGAAATATGTGTGAACAGTGTCATGAACAGTACTGGAAATAGTGTCGTATATAGTTTCGTGAACAGTAACCGTGAACAGTGTTGTAAACAGTGTCATGAATAGTGCTGTGAATAGTGTGGATGAGGGAGAGAGAAAGATGGAGGCGGGTGGAGGTGGAGGTGGAGGTGGGTTTTCTAGGGCATATGGTGGAGGGTGAGTAGAGAAGATGAAGGTGGAGGAGAAGGGTTTCAAGTGGTGGTCCCTAAGGCACACGAACCCTAAGGCTCTAATACTATGTTGAGAGAAGAAGAGAATGAGTTAGGGCTACTCCCCTTCACTTAAGTATTTCTATTAAAGAGATGAAAGTACAATGACCACTATGCCCTTATGGCATAAACAAATACATAAAGACATAAAGAGATAACCAAAGATATTTACAACACCATAGATCACTTCAAATGGGCTCTTACCGGTAGAATGATTCACAACATAATTATAAGAAAACTTTTCTTGAGGAAGCACCATATCCCATTGCTTGCGCCTCTATGCCGCCAAACTCCTAAGCAAATTTCTTAAAGTTCGATTCATCACCTCGGTTTGTCCATCGGTTTGAGGGTTATTGGCACTACTATACAGCAAAATAGTACTAATTCTTCCCCATAAGCATCCCCAGAAATGACTAAAGAATTTAGTATCTTTATTTCAATGAAATATAGATAAGAAGCATAGAAAGCATCCATGGTACTTAACTAAAGATTATGGATACTTAACTACCTCATTAAAGTAAAGATTAGCAACATAGAAAGCATCCATAGTCTTCTTGCGAGGAATGAAACACACCATTTTAGAAAAGCGATCAACAACTACGAAGATGGAATAATTACCCCTTTGAGTTCTTGGCAAGCCAACCACAAATCTATACTAACATCTTCCCATGTAGCATTAGGAAGTGGAAGTGGACTGTAGGTACCGGTGTTTTGATTATGTGATGCAGAGCTGCTGGACTTTGGATCTCAGAATGATGTTGTTCGGAGAACAAAGGCAAGGCTATCTTAGTCATTTCAAGTTAGATGGGATGTCACTATCATTTTAGAAGAAAGGATTATGGAAATTTAAGGGGTAGCTCAATCATTTCAGTTACCATTAGCTTAGTATAAATACCAACATGAAATTGGAATTTGGGGGGTCTTTTTACAAAATTTGAGATTGTAATATGGTTTTGGGGCTAAAGGCCTAACTAGAGTTTCTCTACCACTGGTAGAAGAATTCTCTACCACAGGTTGAAGAAATCTCTGGATGAATCTCAGGTAACAAGTATCTCAAGTACCTCTTTTCCTTGAATTTATCTACCCTCTTACCCTGTTGCAAGCAAATTTTGCGTGCTCCTGAAGGACTTGGTAAGATCCAATTGCCCTTTCAATTGGACGAAATTGCTGAGTTTCTATCCATCTTTTCATTTTTATTGAATGTAATTTCCCCTTTTATCAAACGATTTCCCTGCAAGTTCAAGATTCATGCTAATTTTCCATTGTAATCGGTAGTTATTGTTAGAATGAATGAATATCCTAGAGTGTTATTGTGAGAGATAGAATTGCATGCCAATTAATTGTCTGATGTATGTTGGTTGAGTTTCTTTAAGAGAGTTCTAAGATTTCTGTGTGGAAGAACATCTCCTTTATGCAAGGTAAAATGGGAAATCGTCCTTATAGTAGCTTGGAATGACAATCGGAGCCCGATCCGAGTAGATTTTGATGAAAAGAACACAACCTCAATTTCCCTGGAGAAAAAAATATTGGTCCCAGCAAGATTGGGCTGTAGCTTGGTGCGGATCAAGTTCTTTTATTGAATATTAGGTTGGGCAATCATTAAGAGATTTTCCATCTTAGCAGATTTTTATCTTTTCTCAGCTGAATGAATCTAGGTTGCTGGAGCTTCAAGGTCTAGTTGCATGATGTTTTGCACTTCAATTAATAGCCCCAAGGAATGCTTGTTGAAATGCTCATATGAGTGCTAAAACAAGTGAATACATTTGCCAATCCATTGACCAAGCTACATAGACATGTAACCTATGAATTCTGGATAGTTGGTCTTGAATTAACATTGGAGGGTGAAAGATTTCAAGAGTTGGATGATTAAAGTAAGCACATTCCAGTGACTAAGCTTGGCTCTCACAGCCCGGGAACAATAGGGGCAGCTTGCTCACTCACATTATGGTTCTATACTGGTTGAAACCTATGCTCGATATGGTTATGGCCTTAGTCTCCTCAAAAGGAACCGCCCCATCAAGCGGACAATAATCACCAACCCAGAAAAACCTCCATCTGCTGCATAGTATGTCCTTGCAAGTTTGGCATATTCGGCAGCTCGTCACATAGCGTATCACATCTCGGTAAATGGTCGGCCAAAAATACTTCTCTTTCACTAGCAAAACAGTTTGTCTCTTCCAAAATGTCCTCCCAAACCTCTCGAATGTAGCTCTTTAATAACATACTCTTTAAGGGAACATTTTGGAATGCATAAGCGACTTTCCTTAAAGAGAAAATCATCTTGAAGAAGATAATCTTTACGCTTTCCTTCTTTGCAACGCTTCCAAATTTCACCAGAGTCTTCACCGTTAGCATACATGTCTCTGCCATCAAACCCTTCAAGTTGCATACTCACGAAATTAAGAAGAGCTACTCTTCTACTAAGAGCATCCGCCACTTGATTGCACTTTCCACTCTTGCGCTTTAATTACAAAAGTATATTCTTGTAAGAAAAAAACCCACTTTGCATGTCTTTGATTTAGGCTTCCTTGATTATTGATTTGCTTGAGAGCTTCATGATCGGAATTCTAAATAAACTTCGTTTGAACAAGATACGATCACTAATGCCGAAGTGCTTGAACAATGGCATAAAATTCCATACAATAAGTAGAGTACTTCTTCTCTGCTCCATTGAGTTTTTCACAAAAGAACAATGGCAATGGGATGTCCCTCTTAGCTAAGTACTCCGCCAATGCCCACATGAGAGGCACCACAATCAACCTCGAACATTCTCAAAGTCCAGGCAAAGCAAGCATAGGAGCACTAGGCAACTTGTCCTTTATAAGTTGAAAACTCTTTCTGGCCTCCATTGTCCACTTGAACCCATCTTCTTCATGCAATCCGTCAAGGAGCTGATATAGTGCTTAAATTTCTTATGAATCGGCGATAAAATGAGGCCAATCCATAGAAACTCCTCACTTCTTGCAAGCTCTTTGGAATAGACCATTGTTGGACAACTTTTATCTTCTCATCATCCACTCTAACCCATGATGAAGTCAAAACAAAGCTTAAAAAAGCTAGGCGAGTTGTCATGATAGAATTTTTGAGGTTAGCATGAAGTTGTTCACCTCTCAAAGTGGTTAGAACAACCCTCAAATGATCTCTACATGCTTTCCAATGAAAGGACGAAGGACTTAATTAATTACTGGCATGAAGATACTTGGAGCATTGGAGAGACCAAATGACATAACAAGCAACTCATATAAGCCTTCACATGTCTTGAAAGCGGTCTTCCATTCAGCACGCGGCTTGATTCGAATTTGATGGTAGCCACTTCTAAGATCAATCTTGAGAAATATCTTTGCACCGACAAGCATGTCAAAAATATCATCAATCATTGGAATGAAAAATCGGTATTTGATAGTGATTCAGTTAGTGAAAGGACTATCCACACACATACGCTATGTTCCATCTTTCTTTGTAGTTAGTAAGGCCGGCACCGCACAAGGGCTCAAGAATTCTTTGATGTGAGGACCGAACCACTATAATTCTTGGGGTTCATCTTCTTCTTCTTCTTCCTCCATCCTTCTCTCCTTTAATTGGTAACATCTTTGCTTTGCACTTTACTTCGAAGTTAACAATGGTTAGTTATTTTTAATTCTTAATTGTTCTCTAAAAAATTTATAAACCTAATTCCCCCCCCCCCCCCAACTTGGATTGCCTATTAGGATTTCATTTGGTATCAAAGCTCAAGGCTCTTACAATGATTTTTTATTTTGAAAATTATTACAAGAGAAAAGATGGAGCAAACTAAAACCTCTACATCTACACCCATTGCCTCTTTTGGATATGCCAAAGGGCAATCCGCTACTAGATACCCATTTTTTTTATTGTTGAATAAAAGAACCAGAATTAAGGAAGCATCCTTTAATTAGACTCATGGACAGTAAGGATTGAGATAGACCATACTCTTTAGATTGAGATAGACCATACAATGCTTCACTCTAGGAACCTATAAGCATGGTCAATCTCTAATCAAATTGATTATTGAATATGATTAACTGGAATTACCGACAC
Source organism: Tasmannia lanceolata (assembly GCF_043159265.1). NCBI lineage: Eukaryota > Viridiplantae > Streptophyta > Magnoliopsida > Canellales > Winteraceae > Tasmannia > Tasmannia lanceolata. Next base: position 10,395,118 of record NW_027518701.1, on the reverse strand, counting down.
ATCCTTCAATTAGACTTATGGACAGTAAAGGAATCTCTTTAATCTAGTTGTTAATAGACAACAATCCTCAAAAGATTGGGATAGACCATATAATGCTTCGCTCTAGGTACCTAGAAGCATGGTCAATCTCTAATCAGATGAATTGTTGAATACAAAGAACTGAAATTAAGGAAGCATCCTTTAATAATGAAAAGGGGAGAGGAGGATTCCCAAACCCTGTAGCTACCCATTACCGGTTTTGTAAAGGAAAGAACAAAAAGCTGTAAATATACTGAATTTATAGGTTGGTGCTGCTCCAAATCCTCCAAAATTTGGTAGAACTCCGACGCTCGGTGATAAATCAAAAGAGATTTCGGCATAAACTGGTTAGGATTAGTTTATGAAATGCCCCAATATTTCTCTCTATGATTTTTAAAAACCAAATGGAAAAGTGGTGTGAATACCAAAGATGGAGGGGTGCTAGGGCTTAAAGGGATTAGATAGCAACTAAATGCTAAAGGGGTGTAAATATCAAATAGGGGGGGTGAAAACCAAAGCAAAAAGGGAAGAGTGAAAAGGGATGAAAATTGAAGGAGAGGAATGCCTCCTTTTATAGACTTTGGTGGAGATTATGGGACCACTAAAAAGTGGTTTTTGTTAGCGTATGTCGGGTTTCGGGATATCGGGAATGGATTTTGGATTTCCGGGACTGGATTTCAGGTTTTAGGAATGCTTGGCAGTTTTCAAACAATTATTTGGTGACCCAAATTGATCTCCAGTTGTCTCAAAATGGTCCCGAGCAGTAAAAAAGGTAACATTTGGTGGTTACTTATGGTTTTTTATGACTGACGTTGTCAATTGCTCTGGCTTGCTGGTAAATGGTTTCTGGTTTCCAGTGAAATTTTCTTGGCTGCAATATTTGCTCTTTGGTTCCTAAGGAATATTTCTTGGTAACCGAGGGTAGTTTCTAGTTCCCAGAAAGTGGTTTTTGGTCACCGAAGATGTTTTCTGGGTCCTCAAAATGGGTTTCAGGTCCTTGGAAAGTTGGCCCCAAGTTCCTAATTTTTGGTTCTGGCTTGTGGGTTGCTTGACAAGTGGTTTTTTGCTTTGGGAAGGTTGATCCTGGTAGCCAAAGTGGTTTCCGGTTTCCAAAAAATGGTTATGGTGACTGAAAGGTGGTTGCGGTTCCTAGAAATGGCTTCCGGGAGAGCTTTTGCTGAGTTTTGGTGAATTGATCTTCAGAATGTTGCGTTTCCTGTAAAAAAGGGTGTCGAGCTATCGTGCTTTATCCTTGGGACCCTAGTTTGACCAATTCAGGGTTCTTTCAGAAGGTTTTGGTGAACTCAAATGATTCTGGATGTAGGCTTGGTTGTAGGTGGTCTTGGGTATTGGGTGTTTGGGTGCCTTTGTGTTCTTGAAAGCTTGGAGAAATGATGAGAGAGACATCGAGGGAAAGACCTAGAGAAGCTTTAGGACTCATCATAGGATTTATCATCGTAACAAACCTATCATTAGTCATTTCTTGACAAAATGGGGTGTCTACAAATAGCTAAAGAAAAAATCTAATATCAACTCACATTTTTTTTTTGAGACGATAAAATGAGAATATATTAAAAGACGAACCGAGATGGTTCAAGCAAATTACAGAGAGAAAAAAATGAAAATACAAAATCAAGGTGGGAGATAATCAAACCACTCCAAACTAGACCTAAAAACACCACCCCTTGCTAGGGAGTCTGCATCTGAATTAGCAGATCTCCTCACATGCTTAAACATTATAGACGAGTCAAGAACTACATCATCAATGTCCTCGAAGAAAGATAGAAAACGCCACGGAGGAGAAGTCGCACCCAGAAGCCAGCGGACAACATTAGAGGAGTCCCCTTCCACTATCACCTTATCTAACAATGAATTATCCAAAAACTTGATCCCACAATGGACTGCTCTCACTTCCGTCTCATTAGAGTCTGCCACTCCAATGGGGCCCGAGTACGCCCAGAGAACATCCCCCTTGGAATCTCTGCATAAGCCCCCAATCCCTGCATCACCAGGATTGCCAAGAGACGATACATCAAAATTCAGTTTTAACATCCCATCTGGAGGAGGGAGCCAGGATTGGTTAATTTTTACTTTGCTAACCCCCTCCTTGCAAATAATCTGCCAACCTTCCCATAGATCATACACTGAGACGAAATGAAACAGAGGAAGGCTTCTAGCCCAAGAAATGACCGCTGCGATGATCTTGATAAATATCCAATAAGATGATTTTGCCACACCTTCAAATACTCGGGAATTTCTTTCCTTCCAAATGAACCACCATGAAGCCAACAGACACATCTTCCACAGCATCTTACCCTTTCTTTTCCAGGGGCACCATTCCCAACTTTTAATAGAATCTGATATGGTGTTAGCACATTTTATTTTGTTTTAATTGGCCGAATAAAAGCTCTTAGTTTTTTAATCGGATAACATAAATGGCCGAAGTCTAGTTTTGTGTGGAGTTAAAGTTGGCTGAAAGATAGAGACTAATTTTTGGAAAAGTAGAGATATTTTTGCCCCAAAAGGAGGTGGAAATGATAGTATTTTGTAGGTCTTTTTCTACTTTAAGGATCCAAGTGTATAAAGCCTTGGCGTTAAAATTCTGGTTCCATGTGCCTATTTTGTAGGGGCATTATAAGAGAGAAATTAAGATGCTTATATGCAGAATGCAAATCAGAGATACAATTTTGATTATGAATTAAAGAAAGAGCTTCTTTCTAGTATTTCAGATTTTGATGAAGAGGCCTGATTAGTTTCCTGAAGGAACGTAGAATGAACAATGCATAACCACCAAACATCCTTGGGAATGGGAAACTGAGGTCATTTAACTTTCCTTTCACAAGAAAACACTATTTTGATGGCAACCAAATGGACTCCTTTTTGTCTTCACGTGGAATTAATGCTCAGTCAGGGTTACCTTTGCAATGAGACAAGCCGAGTATTGTATTGTTAGTAGGCATACCTCATTATGTTACAATTAGTGGTTGTGCCAAAGAATTGCTATTTAATAATTACGAAAGTTGATATTCCCCATAAACTCACTTAATTACTTTGTAATATTAAAGAAAAAAAAAAGAGAATCAAGGAAGTCTACAAAATTTCTATTTAATATAATTTAAGGAAAAAGAGAGTATAGAGAAACAAGCATACCTGCCTTCACCAATGTGATCTCTCCTCCTCGATGCAAAGATGATGCAGAGATAGCCCTGGTAAACAAAGAGTGTTTTAACAATTATAATATATAGTTCTTCACGCCTTATATCCCTTCCATTTATTTTCTTTATGTCATTATTTTACTGTGGTCAAAGTTAACCAAGATTCATACCTGGTATTTGGACGTTTTGTTTTTGAATTGTGAGGTTTCATATGGTCTAAGCCCTTATGGTCCCTTATTTTTCCAAATAGTACTGTACTGCCTACATCATCGGATGATCCAAACCGTCCATGTTATGAAAAACAACGTAAATAGGCTGTTTCCCAAAAAATATTTTTATAGGATGATCCTAGCCCTCTGATCTATAGAAGTTTTCATAATATGCAGTTCATCTCTAGATCAGAGGGTTGAGATCATCCTATATAAATGATTTTTTGGGCACAACCTATTTACATTGTGGCCCATCAAATGGACGATTTGGATCATACTTTAGTATTGTCTCTACAGTACATTTTGAAAAATACAGAACTATAAGGGCATACACCACATTAAAACTCATGAATTGTTTACTTTCCAAAAGATAAACGTATCCAAGAATAGAGGATTCTGCAGTACTAAAGCATTCCTCTAATCTTCCTCGAGTCACTGAATAATTTCTCTGAAAAAATTGAGAGCAGGAAAATACCTCCTTTCACCAAGGTGAATTCTCCAAAAGACAAAACTAGCTGGTCACTCTGATAGCCCCAAAGCTTAGCTAAGCATCTCTTCGCTCTGATCTTGGTAGTTCCAAAAAGGGATTCCCCACAAACCCACTAAAATACTATTTAATATTTAATAAAAAAATGAGATTCTCAATAAACCCACCAATTAAATTATTATTTAATATTTTTGGAAAAAAGAGAGAGTAAAGAAACATGCATACCTGCCTTCACCAACATGAACTCTCCCTGTCCAATGGTCACTACTTTGATCACTGTAAAAAATAAAGACTGTTTTATTATTCCCAACACATTTTAACGTACACACACATATAGATGAGAGATAGATAGATACATACAGACACACCTTCGTGTTCCATCAGTTACATTTCAGACTTTTATTTCATTCTATTAATGATGAGTGCCAACATGGCAGCAATGTCATGCCTAGGTGGTTTTGGTGGAGTTCCAAGGTGCAGTCCCTCATTAATGTTGCTGGCCCATTTTGAACCTAATTTTTGAGCTTCTAAATGGAAGAATCATGGAAAGTGGTAAACTAAAAAGTTGTAGGTCTCTTTGAGATCTTTCCAAAAAGTATTTCTGCTCGAAAATTGATCAAGTGGTAAGAAAGTTATGACAGTTTTAGTGGACTATGTCTGTAGATGCCCAAAACAGTCAAAGTTAGTGAGTTCCAATGCAATTAATGTTATGTTAGTCCCTAAGCTAGCTAGTGGAGGAGCTTGGACATATTTGCTTTGGTTATCTTTTATTTAAAAAGTTAGAAACCATCTTTAGAGAGGATTTTGGATGTTGATTAACTTATGTAATTTTGGAATATCAATTGGGTTGAGCTTTGCTCCCATTTTCTTCTTCTTCTCTAAGTTGTGTTCTTGATTTCTAATTTCTCTTCTTCTTCCCTCTTAATCACCCGCATTATCTGGTATTAGATCCAACGTTACTCTCTTAGGCTAGCTTCGATTTGATTTTCATGGTGGCACGAAGTGGTAGAGGAAGGCGTGGTAACCAAATGATGGAAGATTTGAGAGATGAAAGAGATGATGAACTTCAAGCACTTCGAAGACAAGTTGAGCAACTTACCATGCGACTTGAACGCCAAGAGGCTCGTAGTGAGCGTGGTAGATCAAGCTGTGGAGGTTTTAGTGACGAATCCGATGTGAGTCCCTTCGCCAATACTCGTGAAGAGGCTAGGTTGCAAAGGTTCTATTGTAATTTCGACAATGTCAAGATTGACTTGCCGGAGTTCCGAAGAGTTTCTTGAATGGCTTAGTGCCATTGAGAAGTTCTTTGATTACAAGGAGACCCGAAAGCCAACGTGTCAAGCTTGTGGCTACGCTTCAATATGGTGGGATAAAGTTCAAGAAATGAGAATCCGGAAAGGAAAGCGTAAGATTTCTTCTTGTGACAAAATGAAGTCAAGGATTAAGGAGAAATTTCTTCCATTGGATTTTTTCCAAATTATCTTTTCTCAATTCAACAACCTAAGCCAAGAATCCAAGAGTGTGTTGGACTACACCGAAGAATTCTACAAACTCATGGCTTGTAATGATATTCAAGAGGGAGAAGATCAACTTGTGGCAAGGCATGTTGATGGTTTGAAGTTTTCCATTCGTGATGAGGTGGAAATGCACCGACCATTGAGCGTCAATGATGCTTATCAACTAGCCTTGAAGGTGGAGACTAAGCTTTCTCATCTTGGTGCTAAAAAGTATGTGGATGTTTGTAGTCTCTATCCTTCTTCCGAAGGTGAATCTTCACATGGTGGAGGTACAAAGTCAAGGTTCGAATATTTCAACAAAAATTCTACAAAATCAGCCCCTACACATCAAGTTGGAAATCATCCCAATCGTCCTAACAATTCAAATGCTTGTTTCAAGTGTGGTTAAGTTGGCCATCGTTTCAAAGATTGTCCAAAGAGGAAAGTAGTTGGAGAAAAACTCCAATACAACATGAGAAAGGAGTGAAGTTCCTTCCCCCAAGTAAAATAGCCAATGCTCTCTTCAAAAGTGATGTCCCAAAAAAAAAAACTATATTCAATCTATATCTTTCTTTCCTCATGCCATTACAATATATAGAGTCAAAACTTAAGATTAGCAATTCTAAATACTTGCCTAACAATTATTCTCCATCTTCTCTCTGAAGCAACAGAAATAAAAGCAAGAAATATGACAAAGATAATCCTAAAATAAAAATCTCGTAATTGATATTTACCATATTCGTAAAATGCTCATAACTTGCTCAAATCAAGTACAAATCGCGAGATCTTGGCCTCGTTAGATAGGTAATCAAAAAACGTTTCTAAAGATACCAAAATCAACCGAAAATAACAAGATTTGATGCTAAAAACATGGGACACAAATAAACTGACAAAAATTAGAAAATAGAGTAAAGATTTGTTTCGCACTGCCGTTCTACATCAAAACTAGTTCAAATCTCTCATGACAATTCTCCGTTCTATTATTGGACAAGAACTTCATACAAGTATGGCAGTATCCACAAATAATGATCCTTAAAGTTGCAACTTTTCGCTGAAATTTTGATTTTTGTGCTCAAAATTATAACTTGGACCGATCCTATCATGATGATACTAATTTTTAAGAGAAGTTTGGTAAGGGAAATGTTTTCTCTCTTTTTTTCACATTTAAAAAGATAACTTGAACCAACCTTATTTTATTCAATACAAATTTTTGGCCGAAATTTCGGTAAAATATTTAATTAATTAAAAAAACATGTTTTTGTACACACAGAGAGAGAGAGGGGGGGGGGGGGGCACGCCTCTTTGAGAGGGATGGGAAAAGGCACACGTATTAACTAAAGATTTTAGTAAGAAGAGAAACAAATGCAAGGATTTCTCTTCTCGAGCTTCGCTGGCTGAAGGAGACGACCAAAATGGCTCTCTAAAAAGCGTACTCCAGCTGCTTAGAGAGGGTCTGTGATAACCTTCAGTCAGACAACTAGGAAGAGAGACATATTAGATGGAGATGAGTAAAAAAATATCTCACAAATTAGAGAAAGAGAGAGGATACATATTAGATAGAGTTTGTCCAAGTCTCAGTGCTACAGATTAGAAGACACTTTTACCCTTGCATATATAGCAACTAAGGGTAAATCATAAAAAGAGAGGGAGAGAAAGAGAGACGTGTTAAATAAAAAATATAAAGCCGGGGCGTAAGAGCTAGCAGGCCTGTACAAGGAAATTTCGGGAAAAACAAAATTTTGACTGAAATTTCCGACCAAATAAAATACTGTTTCGGGTATGGTACGTTTCGGTGTCGGTCCGGTCGAAATTTAAAACCATGTTTATCATTCAAAGAAATTTTTTCCAAGAATGAACTTTCGGTCAGAAATATTTTTCTTGCAATGCAAACGGGGCCTTTTGTTATAGGACTAGCTGAGTAATTTAGGAGTGTGTATAATACAACTCTTTGTATGTGTTCCATTTTCACCTACAGTAATTTAGAAACTCTTTGGATAGGTCCAAAAAAATATAATATTTTATAGAAATGATTTTGAAGTTAAAATATGATTATTTGTAAATAATAAATATAATAGTTGAGAAATGAATAGTGCCCTCAAAGAGGCTTTAATGTCTAATTTAGAAGTCAGTCCCTGTTTGTTTGGGAATTAGAGAACCGATTGTGAATCCAAAACTAATAAACATAAATTGCAGCCAGGCAATGATTTTTTCAACCCCTCCTTAGGATGATGCGCCCCCTTGCAACGTGAATTGACGTTAGAAAGCGTCAAGTCTGCCCACAATTCACGATAAAGGGGGTGCATCATCCTACAGGGTGTGAAAAAATCATCTCCCATTGCAGCCCAACAATCAGTTTGTTACTGACAATCGTTTCTCAAATTCAAAACAAACAGAGCCTAAGGTTAAATTAAAATAATTTCGTTAGCAAAGGAGGCCCAATTTTTGTGGGCCCCCAAAGGTAGGCCCTTAGGTAACGAAGGTATTTTCTTCTGTTCATTTTAATATGGAAGAAGATGAAGCTATGAGAGCCCTATTATATATTAGAAGCTTGATTCGGGCCCACTATGATATTAATAGTTAGAAAAATCACGAATCATCCTAGCCTTCCAATTAGTAGATGTTAACCATCGATCATTTTTGTTTCTCAGTTTGTTTGATGGTCATTATCTATACATCGACCCAACATGGCGCACTATCCTAACGATCAAGATCTCTGATTAGACGTTCCCAAACAGCGGATTTCTAGCTATTCCACTAATTGTATTAGATAATTTTCCTTGGATCTCACGTCACCACATGGATGTGATCTGGCCCGTTGATCTCTATTTTTCTGAACACATCGGATTGCCATTGGCCCCACCTTGATCAGATGATCATATATAAGGCTTTGTGGCTACGCTTCAATATGGTGGGATAAAGTTCAAGAAATGAGATTCCGGAAAGGAAAGCGTAAGATTTCTTCTTGTGACAAAATGAAATCAAGGATTAAGGAGAAATTTCTTCCATTGGATTTTTTCCAAATTATCTTTTCTCAATTCAACAACCTAAGCCAAGAATCCAACAGTGTGTTGGACTACACCGAAGAATTCTACAAACTCATGGCTTGTAATGATATTCAAGAGGGTGAAGATCAACTTGTGGCAAGGCATGTTGATGGTTTGAAGTTTTCCATTCGTGATGAGGTGGAAATGCACCGATCATTGAGCGTCAATGATACTTATCAACTAGCCTTTAAGGTGGAGGCTAAGCTTTCTCATCATGGTGCTAAAAAGTATGTGGATGTTTGTAGTCTCTATCCTTCTTCCGAAGGTGAATCTTCACATGGTGGAGGTACAAAGTCAAGGTTTGAATATTTCAACAAAAATTCTACAAAATTAGCCCCTACACATCAAGTTGGAAATCAGCCCAATCGTCCCAACAATTAAAATGCTTGTTTCAAGTGTGGTTAAGTTGGCCATCGTTTCAAAGATTGTCCAAAGAGGAAAGTAGTTGGAGAAAAACTCCAATACAACATGAGGTTTGAAAACCCATGCTACAGTTTGGAGAAAAACACCAATACAACATGAGAAAGGAGTGAAGTTCCTTCACCCACGTAAAATAGCCAATGCTCTCTTCAAAAGTGATGTCCCAAAAAAAAAACTATATTCAATCTATATCTTTCTTTCCTCATGCCATTACAATATATAGAGTCAAAACTTAAGATTAGCAATCCTAAATACTTGCCTAACAATTATTCTCCATCTTCTATCTTAAGCAACAGAAATAAAAGCAAGAAATATGACAACGATAATCCTAAAATAAAAATCTCGTAATTGATATATACCATATTCGTAAAATGCTCATAACTTGCTCAAATCAAGTACAAATCGCGAGATCTTGGGCTCGTTAGATAGGTAATAAAAAAACCTTTCTAAAGATACCAAAATCAACCGAAAATAATAAGATTTGATGCTAAAAACAGGGACACAAATAAACTGACAAAAATTAGAAAATAGAGAGTAAAGATTTGTTTCGCACTGTCGTTCTACATCAAAACTAGTTCAAATCTCTCATGACAATTCTCCGTTCTATTATTGGACAAGAACTTCATACAAGTATGGCAGTATCCACAAATAATGATCCTTAAAGTTGCAGCTTTTCGCTGAAATTTTGATTTTTGTGCTTAAAATTATAACTTGAACCGATCCTATCATGATGATACTAATTTTTAAGAGAAGTTTGGAAAGGGAAATGCTTTCTCTCTTTTTTTCACATTTAAAAAGATAACTTGAACCAACCTTATTTTATTCAATAAAAATTTTTGGCCGAAATTTCGGTAAAATATTTAATTAATTAAAAAAACATGTTCTTGTACAGAGAGAGAGAGAAAGAGAGAGGGGGGGGGGGGGGGGGCACGCCTCTTTGAGAGGGATGGGGAAAGGCACACGTATTAACTAAAGATTTTAGTAAGAAGAGAAAAAACAAGGATTTCTCTTCTCGAGCTTCGCTGGCGGAAAGAGACGACCAAAATGGCTCTCTAAAAAGCGTACTCCAACTGCTTAGAGAGGGTCTGTGATAACCTTCAGTCAGACAACTAGGAAGAGAGAAAATATCTCACAAATTAGAGAAAGAGAGAGGATACATATTAGATAGAGTTTGTCCAAGTCTCAGTGCTACAGATTAGAAGACACTTTTACCCTTGCATATACGAATAGATAGGGATAGCAACTAAGGGTAAATCATAAAAAGAGAGGGAGAGAAAGAGAGATGTGTTAAATCAAAAATACAAAGCCGGGGCGTAAGAGGAGGCCAGTACAAGGAAATTTCGGGAAAAACGAAATTTTGACTGAAATTTCCGACGAAATAAAATACTAAATAAAATACTGTTTCGGGTATGGTACGTTTCGGTGTCGGTCCGGTCCGGTCGAAATTTAAAACCATGTTTATCATTCAAAGAAATTTTTTCCCAAGAATGAACTTTCCGTCAGAAATATTTTTCTTGCAATGCAAACGGGGCCTTTTGTTATAGGGCTAGCTGAGTAATTTAGGAGTGTGTATAATACAACTCTTTGTATGTCTTCCATTTTCACCTACAGTAATTTAGAAACTCTTTGGATAGGTCCAAAAAAATATAATATTTTATATAAATGATTTTGAAGTTAAAATATGATTATTTGTAAATAATAAATATAATAGTTGAGAAATGAATAGTGCCCTCAAAGAGGCTTTAATGTCTAATTTAGAAGTCAGTCCCTGTTTGTTTGGGAATTAGAGAACCGATTGTGAATCCAAAACTAATAAACATAAATTGCAGCCAAGCAATGTTTTTTCAAACCCTCCTTGGGATGATGCGCCCCTTGTAACGTGAATTGACGTTAGAAAGCGTCAAGTCTACCCACAATTCACGATAAAGGGGGTGCATCATCCTACAGGGTGTGAACAAATCATCTCCCATTGCAGCCCAACAATCCGTTTGTTACTGACAATTGTTTCTCAAATTCAAAACAAAGATAGGCCCTTAGGTAACGAAGGTATTTTCTCTTGTTCATTTTAATATGGAAGAAGATGAAGCTATGAGAGCCCTATTATATAAATATTAGAAGCTTGATTTGGGCCCACTCATGATATTAATAGTTAGAAAAATCACGAATCATCCTAGCCATCCAATTAGTAGATGTTAACCATCGATCATTTTTGTTTCTCAGTTTGTTTGATGGTCATTATCTATACATCGACCCAACAGGGTGCACTATCCTAACGATCAAGATCTCTGATCAGACGTTCCCAAACAGCGGATTTCTAGCTATTCTACTAATTGTATTTGATAATTTTCCTTGGATCTCACGTCACCACATGGATGTAATCTGGCCTGTTGAGCTCTATTTTTCTGAACACATCGGATTGCCATTGGCCCCACCTTGATCAGATGATCATATAAGGCTTTTTTTTTCTAGTACTGTCAAGAAAGCAAATGATTGTTTTTTCTAGTCGTAAGATAGTCTCTCAGAAGTGGGACCGAGACAACTAGGGCCGTCGATATGGCGGGCCCACCTTAGATTGCCCACGGACAAGAAATTCCACCAAATTTTTGGTGGGGCCCACCTTCAATGGGATAGAGCAAAACAAATTTATCTGATGGCCGAGATTGTCCAAAAATTTACTTGTATGGCTAATAAAAGAAGGGAAATGATATCATCACAACTATGTTTTGATGTCAGCATTAAACCTTGTCGTTTAGTATTTAAAGAGCTGTCAAGGTTATTATGGTTCCCAAAAAGCTCACAAGCCAATTAAAAAAGAAAAGACAAGCCGAGTTTGTGCAATTATTAAACATGGTTGTGCTGATATCATTTCCCTAGAAATAGTTTTGTTTAATCTTATATTAGATTTTTTTTAGTGAATTAGGGTTTCTTCTCTTATCGTAAATTAGGTTTTTTTACTGAACTAGGTTTCTTCTCTGATGTTTTTTTTGTTTGAATGTTCTCATAATTTGTTTTTCCTTTTCCTTTTCCTCTTTTCTGATCTTATACTAGGTTTTTTTTCCTGAATTAGGGTTTGTTTTCTCTGATCTTATGCTGGTTTTATCATAGAAAGTTACTTTGGTGGTTTACTCGTGTTCTTTGGTACTTTTCTATAATGTGAATTTTTGTTAGAAAAATAGTTTTGACTTAATCTTAAATTTAGATTTATTTTACCGAATTAGGGTTTCTATTGAACTAGGGTTTCTTCTCTGATACTATATTAGTATTAACTGAACTAGGACTTCTTCTCTGATCTTATATTTGTTTTTTTTTCTACTGAGTTAGGGTTCTCTGATCTTATATTAGATTTTGTTTCCTACTGAATTAGGGTTTCTTATCTGATCTTATATTTGTTTTTTTACTTAATTAGGGTTTCTTCTCTCTCTCTCTCTCTCTCTCTCTCTCTCTCTCTCGTATTCCAACTAAGGAATGGGTCCTTTCCTTTTTCCTGTTTTCCCTTTTCTGTTAATTTTTTTTTCTTGGAGAGATTGTGAGAAGCTTTTTTTTTTGTCTGAATGCTTCCTTTCTTCTCCTTTTTACTCTAATTTGGATTTGTAAAGGAGAAATTGGTTTTGGTTGCTTCTTTGTTCTCTTTTTTTTCTTTCCTTTTTTCTAATGTGGTTTTTTATCATTATAAGCTTCTTTTGATTTCCCTATTTTTTCTTTTGCTCCTTTTCTCTATTGTGAAGTTCTATCATGAAAGTAGGTAAGGTTTCATCTTATGTTGGGTTTTTTTTTACTCAATCAGGGTTCTTCTCTGATCTCATGTTAATTTTGTCATCAAAAGTTATTTTTATTATTTGCCTATTTTTCTTTTGGTCCTTCTCGCTTATGGCTCTGTTTCTTTCGACATAAAATGGGCATAAAACAAATTTTATGGCTATTTCCCCGCTTAAAAATAAGGGCAAACTTTTTTTAACACCCATCACATGTTTCGTTGAAAGAAACAGAGCCTGTGAAATTTTGTTAGGAAAAAAGGTTTGGTATCATCTGATATTGGGTTTTTTTTACTGAACTAGAGTTTATTCTCTGATCTTACGTTTGTTTTTTATGGTAGAAAGTTTAATATTATTTTTTTGTTTTCCTGTTTTCTTTTCTACTTTTCTTTATAATGTGAATTTTTGTTAGGAAAATAGGTTTGGTTTCATCCGCTATTGGTTTTGTTTTTACTGAATTAGGGTTTCTTCTCTATCTCATGTCGGTTTTTATCATATAACATATTACCAACGTGAACTCTCGTCGTCGATGCAAAGATAATGCAGATGGTCGCACTGATGCCAATGGTCGCACCGATAAACAAGGAGGGTTTTAATAATTATATTATATATTTCTTCACGCCTTATATCCCTTCCATTTATTATTTTATGCCATTTTATTACTTTGGTCAAAGTTAACATAGATTCATACGTGCTATTTGGACTTTTTGTTTTTGAATTGTTTACTTTCCAAAAGAAAAGAGATGAACATATCCAAGAATAGAGGATTCTATACTACTAATGCATTCCTCTAATCTTCCTCAAGTCACTGTCTAATTTCTAAGAAAAATTGAGAGCATGAAAATATCTGCTTTCACCAACGTGAATTCTCAAAGAGATGAAAATGGCCGGTCACTCTGATAGCCCCAAAGCTTAGCTAAGCATCTCTTCGCTCTGATCTTGGTATCCAATTTTTTGGTAGGGAGATATCTCACCTTGTGAAACCTAACTGGAGACAATCTTTTCATGTAGACACATTAGCTTTGGTAAAATTTCTTGATCACCATGTTTGTATTTGGCTTACATTTTTTTTTCGATTTTTTATTTGTTGTGGTGATTCTGATGTAAAATGTTTATGGACTTGTATTGACTTGTAGGTCAAACAATTAGAAGCACATGGGATTCCATCGGAGCAAGCGGAGGTGATAACTGCAGTTATTGCCAATGCTTTAGATGACTGCTGGGACAATGTAGGTAAATCTTATGGTTTGAAAGTAGAGATGTAGCTGGTAAGTGTTTCTTGTTCAATTTTATTCCATTTGGTTTTTCCAAGTAATCTTGGTTTGTAATGCATATTGTCGAATGCCATTGTTATTATTAGATAGCTTTGAATATACAATGCATATTGTCGGCCAAAAATACTTCTCTTTCACTAGCAAAAAAGTTTGTCTCTTCCGAAATGTCCTCCCAAACCTCCCGAATGTAGCTCTTTAATAACATACTCTCCAAGGGAGCATTTTGGAATGCATAAGCGACTCTCCTTAAAGAAAAAATCATCTTGAAGAAGATAATCGTCATGCTTCCTTTCTTTGCAAAGCATCCAAATTTCACCAAAGTCTTCATCGTTAGCTTACATGTCTCGAATGCCATCAAACCCTTCAAGTTGCACACTCAAGGAATTAAGAAGAGCTACTCTTCTACTAAGAGCATCCGCCACTTGTTGCACTTTCCACTCTTGTGCTTTAATTACAAAAGTATATTCTTGTAAGAAAGAAATCTACTTTGCATGTCTTCGATTTAGGCTTCCTTGATTATTGATTTGCTTGAGAGCTTCCTGATCGGCATTATAAATAAACTCCCTTTGAACAAGATACAATCGCTAATGCCGAAGTGCTTGAACAATGGCATAAAATCCACATCCTAAGTAGAGTACTTCTCTGCTTCATTGAGCTTTTCACTAAAGAAGGCAGTGGGATGTCCCTCTTGGCTAAGTACTCCACCAATGCCCACATGAGAGGCATCACAATCAACCTCAAATTCCATTGCAGCCCAACAATCAGTTTGTTACTGACAATCGTTTCTCAAATTCAAAACAAACAGAGCCTAAGGTTAAATTAAAATAATTTCGTTAGCAAAGGAGGCCCAATTTTTGTGGGCACCCAAAGGTAGGCCCTTAGGTAACGAAGGTATTTTCTTCTGTTCATTTTAATATGGAAGAAGATGAAGCTATGAGAGCCCTATTATATATTAGAAGCTTGATTCGGGCCCACTATGATATTAATAGTTAGAAAAATCACGAATCATCCTAGCCATCCAATTAGTAGATGTTAACCATCGATCATTTTTGTTTCTCAGTTTGTTTGATGGTCATTATCTATACATCGACCCAACAGGGCGCACTATCCTAACGATCAAGATCTCTGATCAGACGTTCCCAAACAGCGGATTTCTAGCTATTCTACTAATTGTATTTGATAATTTTCCTTGGATCTCACGTCACCACATGGATGTAATCTGGCCTGTTGAGCTCTATTTTTCTGAACACATCGGATTGCCATTGGCCCCACCTTGATCAGATGATCATATAAGGCTTTTTTTTCTAGTACTGTCAAGAAAGCAAATGATTGTTTTTTCTACTCGTAAGATAGTCTCTCAGAAGTGCAACCGAGACAACTAGGGCCTTCGATATGGCGGGCCCACCTTAGATTGCCCACGGACAAGAAATTCCACCAATTTTTCGGTGGGGCCCACCTTCAATGGGATAGAGCAAAACAAATTTATCTGATGGCCCAGATTGTCCAAAATTTACTTGTATGGCAAATAAAAGAAGGGAAATAATATCATCACAACTATGTTTTGATATCAGCATTAACCCTTGTCGTTTAGTATTTAAAGAGCTGTCAAAGGTTATTATGGTTCCCAAAAAGCTATCACAAGCCAATTAAAAAAGAAAAGACAAGCCGAGTTTGTGCAATTATTAAACATGGTTGTGCTGATATCATTTCCCTAAAAATAGTTTTTTTAATCTTATATTAGACTTTTTTTACTGAATTAGGATTTCTTCTCTTATCGTAAATTAGGTTGTTTTACTGAACTAGGGTTTCTTCTCTGATGTTTTTTTTGTTTGAATGTTCTCATAATTTGTTTTTCCTTTTCCTTTCCCTCTTTTCTGATCTTATGCTAGGTTTTTTTTCCTGAATTAGGGTTTGTTTTCTCTGATATTATGCTGGTTTTATCATAGAAAGTGAAATTCCAAGGGAGGTCCCGAGTACGGCAACTTAAGAGGAGGTAAAAATTAGGTTGCTAACGAGTTTTAACCTTTTGAAAACTTCTAACCCAATTTTGAAGATTAAGAGATCAAGAATGACAATGAAGCACACAAGTTAAATCCTAAATGCAAATGCAAATTAAGAGCATGAGATAAGAGAGAATGCACTCGAGATTTAAAGTGGTTCGGTCCTCCAACGCGAGGCCTACTCCACTCAACCAACCAAACCCGTTGATGGCTTCACTATTTGATCTTCTTAACTTCGGCGAAGATCAATGCCGATTACAATTCCGAATGCCTTTAACCTTGGTGGCAATCTTCACCACGTAGAGTGGGCTTCGCTTCCCCGAACACTCGCCCGAATACAATCTTGATAAAGAAAGAAAGAACTAAAAACAATCCCTCACAAGGGTTTACAAATTGTAGAAGATGTACAAATTTGAGCCTAATGATCCAAATTCTAATCTTAGAGGATGAGAGGCATAAACAAGCTTTAATCACTCTTTGGATGTTCAAATGAAGTTTTTGAGTGTTAGGATTGATTATTGGGAAGATTAGAATACCCATATATATAGGAAAACCCAATATGACCGTTTGAGGGGCATTGTCGTAAATCTGGCAAAGTTCCCAACGGTCAAATTTCTTCCCGTTATAGTGTTCTCGGAGTTCCGGGAATGCAAACAGAAGTTGAAAAATTTCTACTGGACCAAATCTCGGAGCTCCGAGAATTATCTCGGAGTTCCGAGAAGCCTATCAGCAGTAGATTTTCAATTCTGGTTTTTGGGCTTCCAACTTTACACCAAGTTGGGATTGTTATGAGGGTTCCAAAGTGTTGGAACACCACAAGGACAATCACTTAAGCATTTAGGGTGTGTGAGATTAACTTAATTTATGCCTTTTAAAATCTAAAACTAAGATTGGATCATATACATTCTAATTAGACTTCGATCTTCAATTGATTCTTCAAGTCTTCATTCGTCTTGGATCTCCGATGTCTTTGGCCTTCATAAGCTGTCCAATGAGAGCTTCTTGGCCTCAATCCAAGCAATCTTGTCTTAACACCATTATGATTTACAACTTAGATATTCAAACACATTAGTGATCTTAAATCACTTGTGTATTGGAATCATCAGAATAAGATGGGAATGCCAAGGTGGAAACCATTGGGCTTACAGAAAGTTACTTTTGTGGTTTACTTGTGTTCTTTGGTACTTTTCTTTAATGTGAATTTTTGTTAAAAGAATAGTTTTGGCTTAATCTTAAATTTAGATTTATTTTACCGAATTAGGGTTTCTTCACTAATCTTATACATACCTGAATCCAAACACTACCAAACGCTTTGGATTTGGGTATGGGCCCACATTATTTGGATGATCAAAAGCGTTCATTTCATGGGTCCTGACATAGATAGGGTGTGCCAAAAAAATCAGCTCCATCGGATCATTCTAACCCTTCAATCTATGGACGAACTTTCAGCTGAGGGGGCAAACCTTAAACAAAACGAAACTAGAGGGGATGTCTTTGTCACTTTTTAAACTATAGGGGTTGAAGTGGATGTGTCAGAAACTAGAGGGGGTGTAAATGTAATTATCCCTTTTATTTTTTATGTCATTCTATTAGACTTTTATGTCCCCAAGATTCATATCTGGTATTTGGACGTTTTGTTCTTGAATTGTGAGCTTTCATATGGTGTAAGCCCTTCTGGTCCCTTATTTTTCCAAAATGTATTGTACGGACCACATCATAGGATGATCCAATGACGCCAGAGCTATCTTGATGGATCCTCAAACCGAGTCCACTAGGCCCACTAGCCTAGGCCTCAAAATTAAAAGGTACAAAAATAGAGTTGCAGTACAGGATTTTAGGTCATCTTTTGGGACAAAACTGAATTTACTCAGAGCTTTAAACATATCAAGCCATACATGGTTGGAAAGATCTACGAGTTTACTTTCCAACGTAACAAACGGTTCGTAAATCTGAGTTCTGTGGAGGGAGTTAGTGCTATTTTCCTGAGAAGGGTTGAAGCTGCCTGCAACATACGAATTTCAGCAGTTTTGGGTTTCTTTTTACCTGCTGTCCAACCCATTATTCCAAACGTTTTTGGATATGATTTAAGTTATTTTTTATATTATATTTATGCTTTATTAAGTCCCAAAGACCACAATTAAGTTTAGTAAGATAGCCTTAAGTATTAATCAAAGTAACTTTAGTTTTCCTCTCCCTTCTTTCTTGGAACTTGTGTTGTCAAGATAGGAAATGTTGTTCAAGCCTTTGGAGATGCACCTATGGCTGGAGGGTTGTTCCATGCCTACTTAATTGTTTATTTGGGCTGTAGAGAAGAGACTTCTGCAGAGAATTTGAATCAAGTTTAGCCTTTGGCTTGTGAAGAAGAAGGATTCCTTCTTGTATTATTTGCTCTTATCCCTTGGGTGGATTCCTTTGGTTGGCGGGTTGTTTCATCTTAGTTTTCACTTGCATTTCCTCCTCTCTTTTCCATTTGTTTGGTGTCAACCTAACCGTCCATTAGGGGTGCAACTCGGGTCGGGTCGGGTCGGGTAGATGCCAACCCGAACCCGACCCCCGCAACCATTTGCTCAACCCGAACTCGGTCCAACCCGAGTTCCAACCCGTGTTCAACCCGACCCAACCCGAGAATTTAATCTTAAAATTTTTTAAAATTATTAAAAATGTCGGGTTCACTCGGGTCAGGTTGCCCAAGCCCTCAACCCGAACTTAACTCGGGTTGAGAAAACTTAACCCCGGTTGAGAAAACTCAACCCGAGCCCGACCCGAATTCAACCCAACCCGAATTTTTACCGGGTTGAACCCGTCGGGTTCAGGTTGAGCCGCCCAAGTTGCACCCCAACCATCCATATTATAGAACACAACGTAAATAGGCTATTCCCCAAAAATTATTTCCATAGGATAATCCTAGCCATGTTGGGGGTAAAATTGGCACTCCCTTTTTATATTAGACACATGGCATGCACAACAACAAGTGGCAAACATGCTAAAACATGGCATCCACAGGGACACATGAGGGAAACATGTTCGGAAACGTTTCCAAAATATGATACAAAATTGGAGAAATATTTCTGAAACACATGGGAAACATATGGAAACTTATGTAAATAATGTGTAAACGCGTGATAAACGTATGCAACACTCGTAGAAAACGCAAATGAAATATGTAGGAAACAAGTGTGGAACTTACAAAAATCATTTTGAAAAAAACAGATCATTTACTAAGGCGTTTTTCGTACCATTTTTAATTGTTTCACGTTTCTCGTTTCCCCTAGATTTTTTTCATGCGTTTTCCGTTTTTGTTTCACGTTTCGTTTCCCATTTCCGTTTCCCACCCTGGTAACTATGCTCTTATATATTAGTTTTCTCTATTGAACTAGGGTTTCTTCTCTAATACTATATTAGTATTAATTGAACTAGGACTTCTTCTCTGATCTTATATTTGTTTTTATTTTCTACTGAGTTAGGGTTCTCTGATCTTATATTATATTTTTTTCCTACTGAATTAGGGTTTCTTATCTGATCTTATATTTGTTTTTTTACGTAATTAGCGTTTCTTCTCTCTCTCTCTCTCTCTCGCATTCCAACTAAGGAATGGGTCCTTTCCTTTTTCCCGTTTTCCCTTTTCTGTTATTTTTTTTTCTTGGGGAGATTGTGAGAAGTTTTTTTTTTGTCTGAATGCTTCCTTTCTTTTCCTTTTTACTCTAATTTGGTTTTGGTTGCTTCTTTGTTTTCTTTTTTTTCTTTTTTTTCTTTCCTTTTTTTCTAATGTTGTTTTTTTTATCATTATAAGCTTCTTTTGATGTTTCCCTATTTTTTCTTTTGCTCCTTTTCTCTATTGTGAAGTTCTATCATGAAAGTAGGTAAGGTTTCATCTTATGTTGGGTTTTTTTTTACTCAATCAGGGTTCTTCTCTGATCTCATGTTAATTTTATCATCGAAAGTTATTTTTATTATTTGCCTATTTTTCTTTTGGTCCTTCTCTCTTATGGCTCTGTTTCTTTCGACATAAAATGGGCATAAAACAAATTTTATGGCTATTTCCCCACTTAAAGATGGGGGCAAACATTTTTTAACACCCATCACATGTTACGTTGAAAGAAATAGAGCCTGTGAAATTTTGTTAGGAAAATAGGTTTGGTATCATCTGATATTGGGTTTTTTTACTGAACTAGAGTTTATTCTCTGATCTTACGTTCGTTTTTTATCGTAGAAAGTTTAATATTTTTTTTGTTTTCTTGTTTTGTTTTCTACTTTTCTTTATAATGTGAATTTTTGTTAGGAAAATAGGTTTGGTTTCATCCGCTATTGGTTTTGTTTTTACTGAATTAGGGTTTCTTCTCTATCTCATGTCAGTTTTTATCATATAACATATCACCAACGTGAACTCTCCTCATCGATGCAAAGATAATGCAGATGGTCGCACTGATGCCAATGGTCGCACTGATAAACAAAGAGTGTTTTAATAATTATATTATATATTTCTTCACGCCTTATAGCCCTTCCATTTATTCTTTTATGCCATTTTATTACTTTGGTCAAAGTTAACATAGATTCATTCGTGCTATTTGGACTTTTTGTTTTTGAATTGTTTACTTTCCAAAAGAAAAGAGATGAACATATCGAAGAATAAAGGATTCTATACTACTAATGCATTCCACTAATCTTCCTCAAGTCACTGTCTAATTTCTAAGAAAAATTGAGAGCATGAAATTATCTGCTTTCACCAACGTGAATTCTCAAAGAGATGAAAATAGCTGGTCACTCTGATAGTGTAACGCCCCGGATTTTTGGAAATAACAACTCGGTGCGTAGAAGAATATTTCATCATCTTTAAAAAAAAACTTTCATTATTCCCAAGATCTCAAATACAACAACTACGTTTAGAGGGTTTACAGAAATTAGGTCTAACTTATTACATCTTAATTCAAGACATAGTTGATACATATTTAAAACATATTTGTCCTTTAAAACAATTCTGGATTCAACTCTAGCATTCCTCATCTTTCATCTATACTTCACCTGGGGGTTGGAACAATAAAACAAGGAAAAAGAAAGGGGTGAGCTCAAATCGCCCAGTAGGGTATAAACAACAAGTGATGTAGAATTGTCAAGCTCATAAGAACATGATATTTTGCAGATAGGACATCTCACATTATAAACATGGAAAGAAAGAATAAGCACAACATACTTTCCAAACGTATAGAGAAAACTTACAGAACTTGATATCAAGAATTATATATATAGACTTCATTAAGCATAGATGCTTTCATTCATAGCCATATCTCGGCCCATTCATAGCCATACCTCGGCTCATAATCCTCTAGATTTACACTCTCTAGAGTCGTCTTTACCCACGTGCACATGGAGGACTATAACGCGTCCACCCGTCATCATATCATAACTCGGTCCATATTCAGAATTAGGGTATCACAAGATAAACCCTAAACATAAACATATCTCACGGAAACAAGTTTCGAGGATACAAATAGAATTATAGTTTTATCAGTAAAGTCATTTATCTGAAAGGAATGGGATCAGAAAGAAAGGATCCCCCTTGGATTCTCATCAGTTGTGGATCTCAGAATGATAGAAACTCTTATGGCAATTGCGTATAAAGAGAATCAAAGAATAGAAAATACTTTCATCCAGTATAGTAAAACAGAATCAAAGGAAGAAAACTCTTACATATAGCAAAAGAAAATCAATGGACGAAAATCCTTACATCAAATATAGCAAAAGAGAATTAGACGATAAGAAACCCTTACATCAAATATAGCAAAAGAGAATTAGACGATAAGAAACCCTTACATCAAATATAGCAAAAGAGAATTAGACGATAAGAAACCCTTACATCAAATATAGCAAAAGAGAATTAGACGATAAGAAACCCTTACATCAAATATAGCAAAAGAGAATTAGACGATAAGAAACCCTTACTTCTAGCTTTCCGATCACAGGTTTGTTTGAGCTTACACCTTGGAGTGGATAACCTGTAAATTTATTCTAATTTTATCAAATTCATGTTTTAAGGCAGTGTCTTTTCTGTCCAGGTAATGTCCATCTATGTCTAAAATAATGTTCCCTGTGTTTAGTGTTCTTTCTATTAAATTTTAAAAATCATGGGGCCCAGCATGGACCCTACATGTTACTATTCATGTGGATCCCACATGTTACTTATTCATGTGGACCCCACATGTTACTATTCATGTGGACCCCACATGTTACTATGCTCAGCAGTTCACCATTCTTTGATTTAGTTTATTTCTTGGCTACTATGCGCAGCAGTTCGCCTTTCTTTGATTAAAGTTTACTTTACGGTTACTATGCTAGCATTTCACCGTTCAAATAAGATGGGCTACTATGCTCAGCAGTTCACCTTTCTTTGATTAAAGTTTACTTTACGGTTACTATGCTAGCATTTCACCGTTCAAATAAGATGGGCTACTATGCTCAACAGTTCGCCTTTCTTTGATTAAAGTTTACTTTACGGTTACTATGCTAACATTTCACCGTTCAAATAAGATGGGCTACTATGCTCAGCAGTTCGCCTTTCTTTGATTAAAGTTTACTTTACGGTTACTATGCTAGCATTTCACCGTTCAAATAAGATGGGCTACTATGCTCAGCAGTTCGCCTTTCTTTGATTAAAGTTTACTATACGGTTACTATGCTAGCATTTCACCGTTCAAAATAAGATGATAAAACTTGCATAATCTATAGCGAGTTATCGCCTCTTATGCATGCTTTATCCTATTATTTACATAGGTGGTAGAACCAACCATATTAAATACTTTAACTATCTATATGAAAGACTTACAGAACCAACCATATTAAATACTTTAACTATCTATATGAAAGACTTACCTTGGTAGTGATGAAGTGGATTTCCTTTTTCTTCTCTTCTCTCTTTTTTTTTCCTCTCTCTCTTACTCTTTCTTCTTTCTCGTTCTCTTTTCTCTCTCTCTTTCCTTTTATTTTTTTCTTCTTCTCTTCCTCTATTTATAGGTATTTTTTTCAACTACCGTCTTAAATTCACAACTACTCATTAATGATAGTGGTTGTGGAGTGACCCGCTTAATCAATGAGTTAATGAAAGTGGTTGCGGTGTGTCCTTCTGGTAGTGGTTCCCACTAGTGATGGGTCCCGCTGGCGTTGGGTCCCGCTATTTGTGGGTCCTGCTTGTCGTGGGACCCGCTTGTGTGGGGCCCGCTGATGTGGGGCCCGCTGATGTGGGACCCGCTGTTGGTGGGACCCGCTTGTGAATAGTACTCGGTGGGTCCTACTGTGAATAGTAATTTTGAATATCTTATCTCAATAGTGAACTTGCATAGAATTTCTGCATAGTAATCTTACGTAGTATTTCTGCATAGTAATCTTGCATAGTGACTATTGTGAATAATAATTATGAATAGTGACTATTGGTAATTTTTTTATATGTGTAAGTATCTACTCATTTTTAGTTGACATTTGGGACGGTGGTTTAGTGGTAGGAAGCCGTTCAATCCTCGCTCAGCGTTGGGTTCGAATCGCGTACGCCCCGTTATGCCAGATGTCCTCATGCCCGATTAACTCGGGGAAAAATGAGTAATGGCCAATGATTACCCACCTATGAGGCCATTTTTATTTATTTGTATATATATATATATATATATATATATATATATATATATATATTTACTGGTTATTACAGATAGCCCCAAAGCTTAGCTAAGCATCTCTTCGCTCTGATCTTGGTATCCAATTTTTTCGTAGGGAGATATCTCACCTTGTGAAACCTGACTAGAGACAATCTTTTCATGTAGACACATTAGCTTTGGTAAAATTTCTTGATCACCATGTTTGTATTTGGCTTACATTTTTTTTTCAATTTTTGATTTGTTGTGGTGATTCTGATGTAAAATGTTTATGGACTTGTATTGACTTGTAGGTCAAACAATTAGAAGCACATGGGATTCCATCGGAGCAAGCGGAGGTGATAACTGCAGTTATCATCAATGCTTTAGATGACTGCTGGGACAATGTAGGTAAATCTTATGGTTTGAAAGCAGAGATGCAGCTGGTAAGTGTTTCTTGTTCAATTTTATTCCATTTGGTTTTTCCAAGTAATCTTGGTTTATAATGCATATTGTCGAATGCCATTGTTATTATTAGATAGCTTTGAATATACAATGCATATTGTCGGCCAAAAATACTTATCTTTCACTAGTAAAAAAGTTTGTCTCTTCCGAAATGTCCTCCCAAACCTCCCGAATGTAGCTCTTTAATAACATACTCTCTAAGGGAGCATTTTGGAATGCATAAGCGACTCTCCTTAAAGAAAAAAATCATCTTGAAGAAGATAATCTTCATGCTTCCCTTCTTTGCAAAGCATCCAAATTTCACCAAAGTCTTCATCGTTAGCATACATGTCTCGAATGCCATCAAACCCTTCAAGTTGCACACTCAAGGAATTAAGAAGAGCTACTCTTCTACTAAGAGCATCCGCCACTTGTTGCACTTTCCACTCTTGTGCTTTAATTACAAAAGTATATTCTTGAAAGAAAGAAATCCACTTTGCATGTCTTCGATTTAGGCTTCCTTGATTATTGATTTGCTTGAGAGCTTCATGATCGGCATTATAAATAAACTCCCTTTGAACAAGATACGATCGATAATGCCGAAGTGCTTGAACAATGGCATAAAATTTCACATCATAAGTAGAGTACTTCTCTGCTTCATTGAGTTTTTCACTAAAGAATGCAATGGGATGGTCCTCTTGGCTAAGTACTCCGCCAATGCCCACAAGAGAGGCATCACAATCAATCTCAAACATCTTCTCAAAGTCTAGCAAAGCAAGCACAGGAGCACTAGACAAATTGTTCTTTATAAGTTGAAAACTTTTTTCAGCCTCCATTATCCACTTGAACCCATCTTTCTTCATGCAATCCGTCAAGGGGCTGATATAGTGCTTAAATTTCTTATGAATCGGCGATAAAATGAGGCCAATCCGTGGAAACTCCTCACTTCTTGCAAGCTCTTTGGAATTGACCATTCTTGGACAACTTTGATCTTCTCATCATCCATTCTAATCCATGTTAAAGTCAAAACAAAGCCTAAAAAAGCTAGGCTAGTTATCATGAAAGAATTTTTGAGGTTTACATAGAGTTTTTCACCTCTAAAGTGGTTAGAACAACCCTCAAATGATCTACATGCTTACTTTTATCATGACTATAAATAAGAATGTCATCAAAATAAACAATAACAAACTTTCCAATGAAAGGGCGAAGGACTTGATTAATTACCCGCATGAAGATACTTGGAGCGTTGGAGAGACCAAATGGCATAATAAGCCACTCATATAAGCCTTCACATGTCTTGAAAGCAGTCTTCCATTCATCACGCAGCTTGATTTGAATTTGATGGTAGCCACTTCTAAGATCAAGCTTGGAAAATATCTTTGCACCGGCAAGCATGTCAAACATATCATCAATTATTGGAATAGAAATCGGTATTTGATAATGATTAGGTTAGTGGAACGACTATCCACACACATACGTTGTGTTCCATCTTTCTTTGGAGTTAGTAAGGCCGGCACCACACAAGGGCTCAAGCATTCTTTGATGTAAGGATCGAACCACTATAATTCTTGGCGTTCATCTTCTTCTACTTCCTCCATCCTTCTCTCCTCTAATTGGTAACATCTTTACTTTGCTTTGCACTTTACTTCAAAGTTAGCAATGGTTAGTTATTTTTAATTCTTAATTGTTTGCTAAAATTTTTATAAACCTAATTCACCCCCCTCCTCCGCTCTTGGATTGTCTATTAGGAATTAGTATCAGAGCTCAAGGCTCTTACATAGATTTTTTATTTTTGAAAATTATTACAAGAGAAAATGATGGAGCAAACTAAAACCTCTACATCTACACTCATTGCCTCTTCTGGATATGCCAAAGGGCAATCCGTTACTAGATCCCCATTTTTTCATTGTTGAATACAAGAACCGGAATTAAGGAAGCATCCTTAAATTAGACTTATGGATAGTAAAGGAATCTCTTTAATCTAGTTCTTCATAGACAATAATACTCAAAAGCTTGAGATAGACCATACAACGCTTCGCTCCAGGCACCTAAAAGCATGATCAATCTCTAATCAAATTGATTCTTGAATACGATTAACCGGAATTGAGGAAGCATCCTTCAATTAGATTTATGGATAGTAGAGGAATCTCATTAATCTAGTTGTTAATAGACAACAATCCTCAAAAGATTGGGATAGACCATATAATGCTTCGCTCTAGGTACCTAGAAGCATGGTCAATCTCTAAATGGATTGTTGAATACAAAGAACCGGAATTAAGGAAGCATCCCTTAATAATGAAAAGAGGAGAGGAGGATTCCCAAACCCTGTAGCTACCTATTACCAATTTTGTAAAGGAAAGTACAAAAAACTATAAATATACCTAGTTTATAGGTTGGTGCTGCTCCAAATCCTATGACATTCGGCATAACTCCGGCGCTCAGTGGTATATCAGAAGAGATTTCGGCATATATTGGTTAGGACTAGTTTCTGAAATGTCCCCAAGATTTCTCTCTCTAGGGTTTTCTAAAACCAAATGGAAAAGAGGTGTGCAAAGAGGGAGGGGTGCTAAGGGCTTAAAGGAGTGTAGATAGCAACTAAATGTTAAAGGGGTATAAATATTAAAGAGGGGGCGTGAAAACCAGAGCAAAAGTGGAGGAGTGAAAAGGAATGAAAATTGAAGGAGGGGAAAGCCTCCTTTTATAGACTTTGGTGGAGCTTATGGGACCACTAAAAAGTGGTTTTTGTTAGCGTATGTCGGGTTTCGGGGTATCGGAAATGGTTTTCGGGTTTCCAGGACTGGATTTCAGATTTTGGGAATATTGGGTAGTTTCAAAACAGTTGTTTGAACCAGAACTGATTTCCAGTTGTCACAAATGGTCCCAAGCAGTAAAAAAAGTAACTTTTGGTAGTTACTTATGATTTTTGGTGACTGAAATGTGGTCAATTGCTCTGGCTTGCTAGTCAGTGGTTTCTGGTTTACAAAGAAATGTCCTTGGTAGCAAGATTTGATCTTTCGTTCCTAAGGAATATTTCTTCATAACCGAGGGTAGTTTCTAGTTCCCATAAAGTGGTTTCTGGTAACCGAAAGTGTTTTATGGGTCCTCGAAATGGGTTTCAGGTCCTTGGAAAGTTGGCTTCAAGTTCCCGATTTTTTGTTTTGGTTTGTGGGTTGCTTGACAAGTAGTTTTTTGCTCTGGGAAGGTTGTTCCTGGTAGCCAAAGTGGTTTCTGGTTACCAAAAGTGGTTATGGTGACCGAAAGGTGGTTCTAGTTCTTAGAAATGGCTTCAGGGAGAGCTTTTCCTTTGTGTTGGTGATTTGATCTTCAGGATGTTGTGTTTGCTATAAAAAGAGGGTGCCGAGCTATCGAGCTTTATTCATGGGACCTTTGTTTGACCAATTCAGGGTTCTTTCAGAAGGTTTTGGTGAACTCGGATGATTCTGGATGTAGGCTTGGTTGTAGGTGGTCTTGGGTATTGGGTGTCTTGGTTGTTTGGGTGACTTTGTGTTCTTGAAAACCTGGAGAAATGTTGAGAGAGACATCAAGGGAAAGACCTAGAGAAGCTTCGGGACTCATCATAGGATTCATCATCGAGAAATGTTGAGAGAGACATCGAGGGAAAGACCTAAAGAAGCTTCGGGACTCATCATAGGATTCATCATCGCAACAAACCTATCATTAGTCATGTCTTGACAAAATGGGGTGTCTACAAATAGCTATAGAAAAAATCTAATATCAACTCAACTAAAGAAGAAAAAAAACCTAAAGAATCCCACTGGGTCAAAAACTTCTAGAAGAATTAAGATAGACTTAGGTCGGCCCCACTAGTATGAATTACTACTTCTAACATACTATTCGGTGGTTGATCGTCCCTAGATCGTTAGAGGATTGGAGTGGCCTTAAGATTGCCGACCATTGTCGATTTCATATTTATCACAACGAGTTTCACAGGAAGGGTAGAGCTCTAGATGTTTTTAAGAGTAATTAGAAGCATAAGTCACATTTTATTTTGCTTTAATAGGCCGGATGAAAGGTCTTAGTTTTTTAATCGGATAACATAAGAAATGGCTGAAGTCTAGTTTTATGTGGAGTTAAAGTTGGCCGAAAGATAGAGATTAATTTTAGGAAAAGTAGAGAGACTTTTGCTCCAAAAGGAGGCGGAAAAGAGGCGTTAAAATTCTCCTTCCATGTGCCTATTTTGTAGGGGCAATATAAGAGAGAGAATTAAGATGGTTTTATGTAGAATGCAAATCAGACGTACGATTTTGATTATGAATTAAAGAGAGAGTTTCTTTCTAGTATTTCACATTTTGATGAAGAGGCATGATTAGTTTCCTGAAGGACAGGAGAATGAACAATAAATAACCACCAAACATCCTTGGGAAAGGGAAACTGAGGTCATTTTACTTTCACAAGAAAATACTATTTTGATGGCAACCAAACGAACTCCTAGTGGTCTTCATTAGAATGCTTAGTTGGGGTGACCTTTACAATGAGACAAGCAGAGTATTATATTGTTAGTAGGCATACTCATTATGTTACAATTAGTGGTTGTGCCCTACTAAAGATTTGCCATTTAATAGTTACGAAAGATGATATTTCCCAAAAACTCGCTAAATTTTGTAATATTTAAGAGAACAAAGAGAATCCCGGAAATCTACAAAATTTCAATTTAATATAATTTAAGAAAAAAAAAGAGTATAGAGAAACAAGCATACCTGCCTTCACCAACGTGAACTCTCCTCCTCGATGCAAAGATGATGTAGATGATAGCCCTGATAAACAAAGTGTGTTTTAACAATTATATTATATAATTCTTCACGCCTTATATCCCTTCCATTTATTATGTTATGTCATTTTTTTTTACTTTGGTCAAAGTTAACCAAGATTCACACCTGGTATTTGTATGTTTTGTTTTTAAATTGAGATGTTTCATATGGTGTAAGCCCTTATAGTCCCTTATTTTTCCAAAAAGTATTGTACTGCCCACATCATAGGATGATCCAAACCGTCCATGTTATGGAACACAACGTAAATAGGCTGTTCCCCAAAAAATATTTCCATAGGATGATCCTAGCCCTCTGATCTATAGAGGTTTCCATAATATGCAATTCTCCTCTAGATTGGAGGGTTGGGATCATCCTATAGAAATGATTTTTTGGGCCAACCTATTTGCATTGTGGCCGATCAGATGGACGGTTTAGATCATGCTATAGTATGGTCTGTACAGTACTTTTCAAAAAATACGGGACTATAAGGGCTTACACCATATAAAAACTCATTAATTGTTTACTTTCCAAAAGAAAAGATGAACGTATCCAAGAATAGAGGATTCTGCACTACTAAAGCATTCCTCTAATCTTCCTCAAATCAATGAATAATTTCTATGAAAAAATTGAGAGCAGGAAAATACCTCCTTTCACCAACGTGAACTCTCCAAGAGACGAAAATAGCTGATCACTTTGATAGCCCCAAAGCTTAGCAAAGCATCTCTTCGCTCTGATCTTGGTAGTTCCAAAATGAAATTCCTCGCAAACCCAATAATTACTATTTAATATTTAAAAAAATATGAGACTCTCAATAAACCTACCAGTGAAATTACTATTTAATATTTTTGGAAAAAGAGAGAGTACAGAAACATGTGTACCTGCCTTCACCAACATGAACTCTCCCTGTCCAATGGTCACTACTTTGATCACTGTAATAAATAAAGAGTGTTTTATTATTCCCAACACATTTTAACACACACACAGATGATATAGAGATAGATAGATACACACACCTTCGTTTGTTCCATCACTTACATTTTTTATTTTGGGATAATTACATTTACACCCCCTCTAGTTTCTGACACATCCACTTCAACCCCTATAGTTTAAAAAGTGGCAAAGACATCCCCTCTAGTTTCGTTTTGTTTAAGGTTTGCCCCTTTAGCTGAAGGTTCGTCCATAGATTGGAGGGTTAGGATGATCCGATGGAGCTGATTTTTTGGGCACACCCTATCTATGTCAGGACCCATCAAATGAACGCTTTGGATCATCCAAATAATGTGGGCCCATACCTGAACCCAAACACTACCAAACGCTTTGGATTCGGGTATGGGCCCACATTATTTGGATGCTCCAAAGCGTTCATTTGATGGGTCCTGACATAGATAGGGTGTGCCCAAAAAATCAGCTCCATCGGATCATCCTAACCCTTCAATCTATGGATGAACCTTCAGCTGAGGGGGCAAACCTTAAACAAAACGAAACTAGAGGGGATGTCTTTGTCACTTTTTAAACTATAGGGGTTGAAGTGGATGTGTTAGAAACTAGAGGGGGTGTAAATGTAATTATCCCTTTTATTTTTTATGTCATTCTATTAGACTTTTATGTCCCCAAGATTCATATCTGGTATTTGGACGTTTTGTTCTTGAATTGTGAGCTTTCATATGGTGTAAGCCCTTATAGTCCCTTATTTTTCCAAAATGTATTGTACGGACCACATCATAGGATGATCCAATGACCCCAGAGCTATCTTGATGGATCCTCAAACCGAGTCCACTAGGCCCACTAGCCTAGGCCTCAAAATTAAAAGGTACAAAAATAGAGTTGCAGTACATGATTTTAGGTCATCTTTTGGGACAAAACTGAATTTACTCAGAGCTTTAAACATATCAAGCCATACATGGTTGGAAAGATCTACGAGTTTACTTTCCAACGCAACAAACGGTTCGTAAATCTGAGTTCTGTAGAGGGAGTTAGTGCTATTTTCCTGAGAAGGGTTGAAGCTGCCTGCAACATACGAATTTCAGCAGTTTTGGGTTTCTTTTTACCTGCTGTCCAACCCATTATTCCAAACGTTTTTGGATAAGATTTAAGTTATTTTTTATATTATATTTATGCTTTATAAAGTTCCAAAGACCACAATTAAGTTTAATAAGATAGCCTTAAGTATTAATCAAAGTAACTTTAGTTTTCCTCTCCCTTCTTTCTTGGAACTTGTGTTGTCAAGATAGGAAATGTTGTTCAAGCCTTTGGAGATGCACCTATGGCTGGAGGGTTGTTCCATGCCTACTTAATTGTTTATTTGGGCTGTAGAGAAGAGACTTCTGCAGAGAATTTGATTCAAGTTTAGCCTTTGGCTTGTGAAGAAGGATTCCTTCTTGTATTATTTGCTCTTATCCCTTGGATGGATTCCTTTGATTGGCGGGTTGTTTCATCTTAGTTTTCACTTGCATTTCTTCCTCTCTTCTCCATTTGTTTGGTGTCATCCAAACCGTCCATTAGGGGTGCAACTCGGGTCGGGTCGAATCGGGTAGATGCCAACCCGAACCCGACCCTCGCAACCATTTGCTCAACCCGAACTCGATCCAACCCGAGTTCCAACCCGTGTTCAACCCGACCCAACCCGAGAATTTAAGCTTAAAATTTTTTAAAATTATTAAAAATGTCGGGTTCACTCGGGTCAGGTTGCCCAAGCCCTCAACCCGAACTTAACCCGGGTTGAGAAAACTTAACCCCGGTTGAGAAAACTCAACCCGAGCCCGAGCCCGACCTGAACTCAACCCAACCCGACTTTTTACCGAGTTGAACCCGCAGGTTCAGGTTGAGCCGCCCAAGTTGCACCCCAACCATCCATATTATAGAACACAACGTAAATAGGCTATTCCCCAAAAATTATTTCCATAGGATAATCCTAGCCATGTTGGGGGTAAAATTGGCACTCCCTTTTTATATTAGACACATGGCATGCACAACAACAAGTGGCAAACATGCTAAAACATGGCATCCACAGGGACACATGGCTTATACACTAAAATAAGGTGTAAGAACTCTAAGCCTGTAAAAGGCACCCTCTTGCTCAATGGTAAAGGTGACTCTTCTTCCCCCCATAAGCATTTTTATCTCCAATAGTCTTGCTTAGATATCTGTGATACCAATACCTGACTTGAGCGTCAGAGGGTGCCCCGAGTCCCTACTCCGGGGTCCTTCTAATGTTGTTTTCTATGAGCGCAGACACCCATGAATAGGAGCTCTACCAACCTAAGCTGCTGGTTTTGCCAATAACTCTCACCCGACCCCCGTATCCGGATTTTGGCATCATCAAGTCCTCTTATCTATAGAGGTTTCCATAATATGCAGTTTTTCTCTCAATCTGAGGGTTGGGATCATCCTATAGAATTGTTTTTTTAAGTACAACATATTTACATTGTGGCCCATCAGACGGACGGTTTGGGTCATGCTATATTATGGTCAGTACAATACTTTTTAAAAAAATACAGGACTATAAGGGCTTACACCATAAAAAAAACTCATTAATTGTTTACTTTCCAAGACAACCTCTACAGCTTGGATGGCTAAGATCATCCTATGGTAATGATTTTTTTGGGCGCAACCAATTTACGTAATGGCCCATCATATGGACGGTTTGGATCATCCTATAGTGTGGTCCGTACATTAGTTTTTGAAAAATAAGGGACTATAAGGGCTTATACGGTATAAAATCTCACTTTCCAAAAGAAAAGATGAACGTATCCAAGAATTGAGGATTCTGCACTACTAAAGCATTCCTCTAATCTTCCTCAAATTACTGTAAAATTTCTAGGAAAAAAATGAGAGCATGAAAATACCTGCTTTCACCATCGTGAAATCTCTAAGAGACGAATATAGCTGGTCACTCTGATAGCTCGAAAGCTTAGCTAAGCATCTCTTCTCTCTGATCTTGGTAGTTCCAAAAAGAGATTCCCCACAAACCCATTAAATTACTAATTAATATTTTTGGAAAGAAGAGAGAGTAAAGAAACATGCATACCTGCCTTCACCAACATGAACTCTCCATGTCCAATGGTCACTACTTTGATCACTGTAAAAAATAAAGACTGTTTTATTATTCCCAAAATATTTTAACACACACACACATAGATGATATAGTGATAGATAGATACACACACCTTCGCGTGTTCCATCACTTACATTTATTATTTTTTATTTCATTCTATTAGACTTCTATGTCCCAAAATTGCAGAATCAACTTTAAAATCAACTTATGTTTTTTATTTGTTTAATTTTCAAAAGAAAAGAGATAAACATATGGAAGAAGAGAGGATTGTGCACTACGAAAGTATTCCTCTAATCTTCATAGTTCCAAAAACAGATTCCTCTGAATCCCACTAAGTCACTTTCTAATATCTAAGGAAAAATAGAGGGTACAAAAAAGGAAAATACCTATTTTCACCAGTCTAAACTCTCAAAGACGAAAATAGCTGGTCACTCTGGTAACCTCAAAACTTTGCCAAACTTGAAACACATCTCTTCCTGGCTTTAATGGCAA
Organism: Tasmannia lanceolata; assembly: GCF_043159265.1. Lineage (NCBI taxonomy): Eukaryota > Viridiplantae > Streptophyta > Magnoliopsida > Canellales > Winteraceae > Tasmannia > Tasmannia lanceolata. The sequence goes on along the minus strand of NW_027518701.1, from coordinate 10,361,891 downwards.
AATATAAAGTTTTTTTTTAATGGGAATCGTCCTTTCATTTAGTTCATCGTCCTTTCTTCTCTTTTGATGACTGATAAATTACACTTACACCTCTACAATGGCAATAATGCCTAACATAGAAAAGTCATGGGATCTAGTTGATGACTTTATCTCTCTTTTTATGTTTCTATGTTGGGCATTATTGCTATTGTAAAGCTTTGATAGAGAAATAAAGCTAAATGGATAAAGAAAGGACTTGGAGTGGGAATTTCAAGGTAGCAAACGAGCCGTGCCGGCCCGCGGCCCGGCACGGCACGAAGTCGCAGGCCTGGTTGGGTGGCCCGGCGGGTCGACACGACACAGCCCGTTTGCCGAGGCACGGCCCGGCCCGCGAGCCCGGTTCCCCTTTAGAAAATGTATATTTTTTAGGAAAACCTGAAAATACCCCCCAAAAGTTGTTTCAAACGGCTAGTTTGGGGGGTATTTTCTTCCAAAACATATATTTTCATAAAATCTTGGAAATACCCCCCCAACAACTCTTTTTTGGGGGGTATTTTGGGAAGTTAAAAGCTCTTTACCAAGTTACCACTCCCCAACAACTAGTTTTTGAGGGTATTTTGGATTTTAATTTTTTAAATCTTTTACATTCCCTAAATACCCTCCCCAACAACTCTTTTTTGTGGATATTTAAGTCATTTCATGTCTTTTACCAAATTAACCCCCCCAACAACTAGTTTTGGAGGGTATTTTGGATTTTTATTGTTTAAATGTTTTACCTTCCCTAAATACCCTCCCCAACAACTCTTTTTTGTGGATATTTAAGTCATTTCATGTCTTTTACCAAATTAACCCCCCAACAACTATTTTTTGGAGGGTATTTTGGAAAGTCAAAAAATAACCCACCCAATCCTATAAATACAACTTTCCACCCCCTTCATTTCTCACCAAAGCTCACTCTCTCTCTATTATCTAAACTCTCCAATTAACTTATGTCTCTCCCTAATCAAGTTCATCCTCTCTCTCTCTCCCAATCAACTTCTCCCTCTCTCTCCAATCTACTTCTCTCTCTCTCTACTTAGTAGCACTAACTACTCATCAAGAGGGTGGCGAGGGCGGCGATTAGCTATCAACAAGAGGGTGGCGATTAGCTATCAACAAGAGGGCGGTGATTGGCGATCAACAAGAGGGCGAGATTTTGCTCAAATAAGTTGAGGTTGGTACCCATTTAAATATTTAATTGTAATTCTCCTTTCACTAATTTTTTTTAAACCTTTCTTAATGGCCGATTAGGAAGAAGTTTTCTACCCCAACATTAGCCACGACAGCAACGAAGTCATGGGCAATGATGACTTAATGGAAGCTTGTTTTGGAGGTCAGTGGAGTGAAGATAAGGTTGAATTTGAAGTCCAAAAGGAACCCAACCTTAGTGCTAGTGGGAGCCAAGCTCCTTCTCGCTCTAAAGTTAAAAGGGGTAGAACTTCAATTGTTTGGTCTACCTTCACTCGTGAAGAGATAAGATGTCCCGATGGAAAAGTAGAAGTTAGGGCAATTTGTAAACATTGTAAAAGGGATCTTAGTTGTAATGTTTCGAGTGGAACGAGCCACTTAAAAAGGCATGCTGACGCTTGTGATAAAAAGCATGGCCCGTTAGACCCTAAGCAAATCTAGTTCAATAGGAATATTTTCCTACTCTCATGATAATAATAGAAGAGAACTAGCCATATACGTTATATACTCCGAACAACCATTTGTTTTAGGAGAAGATAAACGTTTTGAAAAATATGCTAAACAAGCTTTAAATCTTGCTTTTAAAATGGTACCTAGAAACACTCTAAAATCAGACAGTTGTAAACTTTTTAATGAACGTAAACAACAACTGATTTCATATTTTGAAGGATTTAATGGAAAATTGCACTTACTTCCGATATTTGGAGTACCAAAAAGGGTTATTCATATATTTGTGTAACCGCACACTATATCAACTCTAAGTGGCTTTTAGAAAAAAGAATTATTAGCTTCAGTCTTATTGATTACTCACATACTGAAAATATTATATCAACAAATATTAAATACTGCTCGTGAATATAGTATTACAAAAAAAAATTATATAACTCTAGATAATGCTAGTAATAATACTTCTGCAGTAGAGTTATTAAAAACTGAATTGAAACCTATTTTAAGTGAAAAACTTTTTCATATTAGATGTGCATGCCATATTTAAAATTTGGCTGTGCAACATGGTTTAGCTCTTATTTACCCACAAATAGAAAATATTAAAACTTATATTACATTTGTCAATTCTTTAATGTCTAGAAGACAAGAATTTACAAAATTATGCAACACCTATGAAAAAGAATTTTCTAAACTCAAATTAGATGTTAGATATAGGTGGAATTCAACTTATTTCATGTTGAAATATTGCCTCCCATATAAAAATTTAATTCAATCATTTGGTAATGAAAATATACCTCAACCTCTCCGTTACACTGTAAGTCTCCCAGATTGGAACACTGTTGAGGGTTTCATGAGTTTTCTTGAAGTTTTTTATACTGCAACTAATGCTTTTTCTACTGTTTACAAACCAACCTCAAACATAATTATAAGTAACTTATATAACGTCACACTTACTTTAAAAAAAATAGAACTGAAAGACATCAACAAATAATTGAAGTCATGGAAGTTAAATTTAAAAAATATTTTAATGAAATTCCACTTTATATTCCTTCACTATAGTAATGGACCCTAGGTTTAAGTTACAAGGTTTAGAAGTCTTGTTAGAAGAGTGCAATAACAACCTCGGTAATGATCCTGAAGATTCACGGTATAGTATAAATGAAATTAAATCATTATTAAGGTCTATGTATCATATATATGAGGTGGAACATGGACAAAGAAGACTCAATTCTTCTACGAGCTCGGGGCCTAAAAATAATTTAATTTTTACTTTAATAAGCCTAAAAAGAGCAAAACCTAGTAGTGTTGGTGAAGCATCTTGCAATGAGTTATCATTGTATTTGGAAAATGAACATTATAGCAATCCCGAAGAATGGGAAACTTTTGAAATTTTGCCTTGGTGGAAAGCAAATGAGAAAACATATCCAGTGATATCCGTCATGGCACGTGATCTACTAACCCCTCCCCCCCGGTGTCTACAGTAGCATCAGAGTCCGCTTTTAGTGCATGTAACAGGGTTTTAGAAGACAAGAACTAAAATGTCATCAAAAACATTGGAAGTATGTGTGTGCTTGAAGGACTGGCTTGATGCAGATGCTAGGATACAAGGACTGGAAGGCTCAAGCTCATCATCTGAAGATTGAAGAAGGCTAAATTTAATTTAGAAGTTATTGTAATTTCAAAGTTGTATTTATTTTTTCTCTTTTCTTTCCTTTAAAGGGTTAGAGGCAAGGTTCTATGTCCTCCTCAACTCCTCTTTTCTTGTTATAATATTTGATATTAATAAAATTTAAAGGTGCCGCCCGGGTTCCTGGATAAATATTTCTGGCACAATCGATCTTTGTTTCTAAATTACTATTGTAAAGTAATTGTAAATGAAATTGACAAAAGGGGACCGACACCGAAATGACACTTATCCGAAACGGTATTTTATTTCGGCCTAAATTTTGGAATGTCAGGCGAAATTTCATTTTTTTCCGAATTTTCAACCAAAAAACCTATATTTTTTTTTAAATATTTGACCGAAATTTCGACCGAAATTTAATATTGAATAAAATAGACTTCTCTTTGTTGTACAGGATTTCGACCAAAAATTTGAAATTTCGGTCGAAATTTCGAAATTTCATGGGTCAAAATTTCAAAATTTCATGGGTTCGAAACCGGTACCGGAACCGAAATTTTAAACCATGTTTACGACAACAAGTTTCACAGGAAGGGTAGAGCTCTAGATGTTATTAAGAGTAATTAGAAGCATAGGCACATTTTATTTTGTTTAATTGGCCGAATTAAAGGTCTTATTTTTTTAATCGGATAACATAAGAAATGGCCGAAGTCTAGTTTTATGTGGAGCTAAAGTTGGCCGAAAGATAGAGATTAATTTTAGGAAAAGTAGAGAGATTTTTGCTCCAAAAGGAGGTAGAAATGATAGTATTTTGTAGGACTTTTTCTACTTTAAGGATCAAGTTTATAGAGCTTTGGCGTTAAAATTCTCCTTCCATGTGCCTATTTTGTAGCAATCATGGTTTTAAATTTCAACCGAAATTTCTAATTTCGGTTAACACCGAAACCTAAAGAGGCGAAATCTGAAATTGTCGAAATGTACCAGATTTCAGCCAAAATTCCTGAAATTTTGGTAATTTCGTCAAAATTTCTAAAAGACAATAATTTTAAATTCTTTCTAGTATTCCACATTTGGATGAAGAGGCCTGATTAGTTTCCTGAAGGAAAGTAGAATGAACAATGCATAACCACCAAACATCCTTGGGAATGGGAAACTGAGGTAATTTTACTTTCCTTTCAGAAGAAAATACTATTTTGATGGCAACCAAATGGGCTCCTACTGGTCTTCATGTGGAATGCTCAGTTAGGGGTGACCTTTACATTGAGACAAGCCGAGTATTGTATTGTTAGTAGGCATACCTCATTATGTTACAATTAGCGGTTGTGCCCGACTATAGAATTGCTATTTAATAGTTATTAAAGAAGATATTCCATAAACTCACTAAATTTTAATATTTAAGGAAGAGAATCCCTGAAATTTTGTTAAAATATTTCTATTTAATATAATTTAAGAAGAAGAGTACAGAGAAACAAACATACATGCCTTCACCAACGCGAAGTCTCCACCTTGATGCAGAGATGATGCAGATGGTCGCCCTGATAAACAAAAGAGTGTTTGAACAATTATATTATATAATTCTTCGCCCCTTATATCTCTTCCATTTATTATTTTATGTCATTTTATTACTTTGGTCATGAGTTAACCAAGCTTCATACCTGGTATTTGGACTTTTTTTTTTGAATTGTGAGATTTTAAATGGTGTAATCCCTTATAGGCCCTTATTTTTCCAAAAAGCACTCTACGGACCACATCATAGGATGATCCAAACCGTCCATGTTATGGAACACAACGTAAATAGGCTGTTTCACAAAAATTATTTCCATAGGATGATCCTAGCTGTATGATCTATAGAGGTTTCCATAATATGCAGTTCTTATCTAGATCAGAGGGTTGGGATCATCCTATAGAAATGCTTTTTCAAGCACAACCTATTTACATTGCGGCCCATCAGATGGACGGTTTGGATCATGCTATATCATGGTATGTACAGTACTTTTTAAAAAATACGGGACTATAAGGGCTTACACCATATAAAAACTCATTAATTGCTTAAAATATGGGTGGCAAAATTAGCAGATCCGGATCGAAACCGAACCGAAAATTCAGTTTCGGTTTGGCTAACCCAACCGATTCAAATTTTGGTTCGGTTTGGTTTGGGGGTCAAACTGAACCGAAACCAAATCGTTGTCCCCTATTTCCATTGATTATGTTTAAGGGGTGATAAAATTGGCCGAATTGAACTAAAACCAAGCCGAAACCGAACCGAAAATTCAGTTTCGGTTTGGTAGAACCAAACCGATTCAAATTTTGGGTCGGTTCGGTTTGGGGGTCAAACCGAACCGTTGCCACCCCTAGACCAAACCGATTCAAATTTCGGTTCAGTTCGGTTTGGTTTGGGGGTCAAACCGAACCGCTGCCACGCCTAGACTAAACCGATTCAAATTTCGGTTTGGTTTGGGGGTCAAACCGAACCATTGCCACCTCTAGCTTAAACGGTATAAAATCTCACTTTCAAAAGAAAAGACGAACGTATCCAAGAATAGAGGATTCTGCACTACTAAAGCATTCCTCTAATCTTCCTCAAATCACTGAATATTTTCTATGGAAAAAATTGAGAGCTGGAAAATACCTCCTTTCACCAACTTGAATTCTCCTAGAGATGAAAATAGTTGATCACTCTAATAGCCCAAAAGCTTAGCTAAGCATCTCTTCTTTCTGATCTTGGTTGTTCCAAAAAGAGATTACCCACAAACCCACTAAATTACTATTTAATATTTAAGAAAAAAAATGAGATTCTCAATAAACCCACCAATTAAATTACTATTTAATATTTTTGGAAAAAGAGAGAGAGAGAGTAAAGAAACATGCATACCTACCTTCACCAACATGAACTCTCCCTCTCCAATGGTCCCTACTTTGATCACTGTAATAAATAAAGACTGTTTTATGATTCCCGTCACATTTTAACACACACACACATAAGTAATAGATAGATAGATAAATAGATACAGACACCCCAAATTGCAGAATCAACTTTTGTGTTTGAATTGTTTAATTTTCAAAAGAAAAGAGATAAACACATGGAAGAACATTCCTCTAAAGCATTCCTCTAATCTTCGTAGTTCCAAAAATAGATTCCTCAGAATCCCACAAAATCACTCTCTAATATCTAAGAAAAAATAGAGGGCACAAAAAAGGAAAATACCTATTTTCACCAGTGTGAACTCTCAAAGACAAAAATAGCTAGTCACTCTGATAACCTTAAAACTTTGCGATACACATCTCTTCCTGGCTTTAATGGCAATATATAAAGTTTTTTTCTAAAAAAATAAATAAGGAGATAATATGTTTTGCATTTGCTAGGCTGTAAAGCAAAGCGAATCGTCCTTTGCTTTAGTTCATGAGAAAAAGTACGGAATGTTGGCAGTAGTTTCAAGAAATTACAGATTCGGATACGTTTTAAAACAAGAATCAAACACGGGTGATTCTTCAACATCGGGTGGTAAATAGTCTCCAAGACCCTTCTGACATTATCAGAACCAAGATGGAGTCCTCGTATGTTGGTCCTTCATGATTCACTTTTTCATTAATTTAGTATTTTCTTTGAGAGAAAATCCCTCTGTATTTAATGCATCTCACCCCATTGAAGTTGGCACACTGCACGAGGCTTCTTTTGGTTCGTCTGAATGTGTATTTGAACCGATAGAACCTTGGGTTCGCTTGGATCGTGGCCGTCGGAAATAACTAGAGACGGAAGGATGCTTGACACCTGTTAAAAAAAACTTTTTGGAACGTGTAGACACCCCATTTTGCTCTGCTTTAATCAACAAAGAAGTTAGTGTTCTTGTTATCAGTCTTTTTCAGTGTTTTCCATTCCCGTGTCCGTCCCTTATGCTTTCTCAATCTTTCCGATCATTTCCGCAATGTTCCGCATTTTTCTTTTTGCTAAGAGTTGAGAATGGTTATTCAGAAGAATCCAAGCCAGGGGAGAATTCGGACCCATTCGGTGGGCCCGCATTGAATATTTATTGAAATTTGGACCCGTTTGGGGGGCCCGCATTGAGCATTTGTTTAAATTTGGATCAACCGGGGGGCCCGCATCGTTTTAATGAAAAATGAGTTTTGAACCTACTTCGATCCAATGCATAGAGATACCCATCAAGGGAATGGTCAAGATTTCAAGGAGGCTATTTAAACAACCAATTTCGTTGCGGCACATCAAATGGACAGTTTAGATCATGCTATTAAAATGATTCGCGGAGCATGACCAATTTACATTTTTGGCCCGCAAGTTGAATGGTTTAGATCTTCCCATGAAAATGGCCTTGAGGTACCACCTACTCGCTTAGTGGCTCGTAAAATGGATGATCGAGATCACCTTGCATGAAGGCCCGGCAATGGATGGTTTGGATCATTCCAAATGGGCCCCACACATATTCGGTCAACCCACTTTGGATTATTAGAAAGTGAATATACAAAAATTTGTTGCTTTTCTCTCTTTCCATAATAAGCAAGAAAAAGACATGCATGTATATGCATGGAAATAAACAGCAAGGTTCTTATTTTTTTAGAAGGGTGAAATTTTGGGCAAAAGCTTGTAATAGAAGGTTTTGGCTGTTAAAGAAAAAAAAAAGAGGAAAGAATCGGGGGAGATTCTTAGAAAGCAGCTCTCTTTCTCCCCATGAGAGGAGATAAAAAAAAAGAAAAAGAAGGGAGCAAGCTGTTGAAAAAAAAAAGGGAAAGTTTCTTTTAAAAAAAGGGTGGAATAGCTCTCTCTCTTTCGGGGGGGATTTTTTAATGAAAGCAAGGAGAGGTTTTCTAGAGAAAAGGAAAAAAAAAAAAGGGGCAAGCGGGGAAATTCGAAGAAGAAGTTACGATGGTTCTGTTAAGGAAGAAGAGGAGAAGATAGCAAGGAGGGGGAGAGATTTTTTTAAGAAAGGGAGGATCGTTTCTCTGGTGGGCTTGATAGCTTCTGTGTTTCTCTCATCCTCAGGAGGGAACCCTCTGTTTCTGTCGGTCTCTCCACTTACTCTCGTCTCCCTCACCTGCAGTTTCCCTCTCACTCTGTTTTTCTTAGATTTTTACTCTCCCTCTGTTTTCATTCTCTGGCTCTCACCCTTTGTTTCGGCATCCTCCTCTTAAGCCTCTGGTTGTTCCTCCCCTCTGCCCCTCCTCACCTTCGGTCCAACCCCCACTCCCTATCCCTCATCTCCTTCATCCATATCACCCATGGTTTTCTCTCTCCCTTGCCCATCATTCGGGTTTTTCCTATTCCTCACCCACTCCCTGTTTGTCCTCTCACCCAACTCCATCACTTTCTATTTCTCTCAACCCTCTCTTAAACTCTCTCATTGGATTGGCTGAAAAGAAGAGAAAAAAAAAAAACTACAAAAACAGAGTGTTGTTTTCACGTTGTTTTTAACTCTGTTTTTTGTGTTCTCTCTCTCTCTCTCTCTCTCTCTCTCTCTCTCTCTCTCTCTCTCTCTCTCTCTATATCTTGCCCTCTCTTTCACTCTCTCTATTACTCTCCCTCCCTATATCTCTATCCCCATCCACAGCAAGAAAGCAAGAAACAAAAGAAAAAAAAAGAGAGAAGAAAGCGGGTCGGATCGCAGCGTCGGCGGGATTTTTCGGGTTCTTCGGCTTTTGGATTCGGCGAGGATCTCCATCACAGGTTAGTACACTATTCTCAGATTTTTCCCGGATGATTTGGTATTTTTTTATATTTTTGCATGATTTTTAAGCATTTAAATGAATTTAATTTAATATTAAATGTGTATGCTCAAAATCATGATCTGCATAGGTGTTTCAATTCCGTTTCGTCTCGAAATTTAATACAGCGATCTATCTAAATAGAGTAAGATAACCATCGGATCGGATCGGACATTGGATAAAAGAGTTTCGAAAATTTGAGTGAAGAGTGGAATTTTATTTAAAATAATGGCTGAGAAATTACGAAATTCGAAAAAATAGCCATCTCAGGATGATCTATTTTTTGGAATTTTAAAATTTTCTTGTGTTCATCATATCAGAACAAGATTAAAGGACGTTTTCCGGAGTCGTAATTTTCTCGAAAATCGTGTTTTAAAAATATAAAACTCTTCAAAAATATCTTTTTGATGAAGAAAAATAAAATATATACTAAATGGATTCCAAAATTAATAAAATTTCGTGGAAAAATAATATGGTACCGATACATTCTACCATGAATATTTAAATATTTTTGGATTCTGTTTGGTATATTATTTAATGCTTTCTTTGAAAATTATCAGATTTTGTGAGAATTTTTACTGACATCAGATCACCATTAAAATTCACAAAATTTTTACAGTAGTCTTATATTTCATATTTCTTGCTTCTGTAAAATTTTTAATTTATTTGGATCTTGTTTCATATGGGATGTAGTCTAAATTTATAATCTGGTCTGAAAATTGGAAAATCCGAAATTGGTAGTAAATAGTTTCTAAAATTCATGAAAATCTCACAGCATGCTATTTTTACTTATATCTTACTATTGTAGAAATCTCAATCAATTTAAATTTCTATTTCTAGTAGTTTCTGTCTTAATTTTGCAATCTGGTCTCATTATGGTTAAATCAAAATTAAATATGAGCTTAATGTAAAAATCTGCAAAACTCTTCCAGTAAGCTAAATTCTATCACAACATCTTGTTGTTGCAGAAATTTTAAATCGTTTCGAATTTATTTGCAATAATTTCACTTGTAAAATCACTCATATGTTTAAAATTGATAAAATCCACTCAAAATTGAAATTAATCAAAAATCATCATAAAGCTTCTAAAGAACCTTAAAATTCTGTCACATATTCACTCCTTAATCCATTGAAACAGAAATTTTAGGATCTTTAGATTTCCCTGGAAAAATGGTCAGTGCGTCCATAATCGTATCTCAATTGCAATCGATCTTTGGCAATTTGAATATTTAAGCTATAGCATGTTGTTGGCTCCGAGTTTACTGTCCACGGAAATCCTGAGATATGCCAGGCAATAAGATGTTATAACCTAAGTATTAAATCGCACAAGGAAATAGCGCACGATTTCCTTCCTTGGATGCTATTCTGGGCCGAAATTGGTGAACCCTAGAACCATTGGTATTCCTTAAATGTCCAGAAACCGAAAATCCTTGAAATTTGAAATTAATTAACTTCAAGAACTTGAATCGTTTTGTCTCGTGTCTTTCGGAACCATTGGATTATGATTTCCGTCATAAGAACCGTTAGAGCCAAATTTAGGAACACTGGTGTCAGGTCGTGTCCTAGGTTTTAGGGAGTCCTAGAGTTAGGAGTCCAGCCTCATCACGTACGCTTGCTATAGATAGCAACCGTGCCATAGGTCTAGTTACACTAGTCACCCAATCTTTTCCTAGGACAAGCCTAGTAAACTAGGATGTAGGCTAACCTACATTAGTTTAAGGAACAACTTGCATTTAGATAAGAATCATATAGCATCCTAGATGAAATCCTAAGATAATAAAATCCTCAACTTGAATTAAATAACTCATCTTAAAACTGTTGAAACAGTCAAATCCGTCTAGGTCAGTGTCTTAGTTGAGTTAGGCATATGTAGCTTAGCTTAGGTGCACCGAACTACGTCGACTCTGATCCCAGTGAGGCTTGGGTACGTAGGCAGCTTGGATGTCTGATGGCATACCAACCGCGAGTCGGCTCCATAACAAATTGTGGGGTTTTGTATATTAATTTTCTTGTAAATTCTTAATTAAATCACTTAGGATTTTCCATGAAATTAGAATTTTAGGAGAACTATCACCTAGATTGAATCCAGACAAATTAAGAAATCAAGATACACATTTAGGATTCACACTGAAATTAGATTATAGGATGCATGTCACATAGTTCGCACACTAACAAAGAGTTGAATGAGCCATTTAAAATAAATTTAAAAGAGTTAACTTTTGGAATTGAAGACCGATTATCGGGCAGGAATGGTGCATGGGGTGGATAACTCCCCATACCTTCCATTCTTGTAACCAGGTAGCGAGTCTAGATTTCTGATTAATTTCGGGTCCTAGATCCCACATCTAGGTGGCGACTCTGTCAGTCTCTTTTATGTGGAATTCGGATTGCCTTAGTGATCCCAAGTTCACATAAAAGATGAATTAAAATCAATAATAAAAATGCACACGCCAATCGCGTGGGTACGAGAGACCAAGAGAGGGCAGTGGCGGTTCGCGCCCCACCCCTCTCGCGGGATCGGGTCCCACAGAACGTTGGGGCCTTCATTCACAGCTAGTTTGGTTTGGATTTGAAATTTCCCTTTGAACCTAGAGTTCCTTAGGTTTGTTTAAATCTTGGCCGTCGCCAATATGCATAGACGATCGGATCCACGACACGTGGACATCAATATGGAACGGTGGTGTCTTCTAATAATACCGTCATCTCTCTATATGGGATTCCACCGGCGTACCCCTTGATATCCCGGCGGCATACTCTAGAATCCGGCGGCGAACTTGATATCTTTGAACGATGGGTGTTTCTTGAATCAGGTAGTGTACTTGATATTCCAGCGGTGTTCTCATCCAAAAGAGACGTGAGAAATAATAAAATATTCAATAACGTCGCCGTTCTAAGCCATAAGCCAAAAGAGACGTGAGAAATAATAAAATATTCAATAACGTCTGCATTCTAAGCCAAAAGAGACGTGAGAAATAATAAAATATCCAATAACTTCGCCGTTCTAAGCCAAAAGAGACGTGAGAAATAATAAAATATTCAATAACGTCGTCGTTCTAAGCCAAAAGAGACGTGAGAAATAATAAAATATTCAATAACGTCGTCTTTCTCATCCAAAAGAGATGTGTAAATAATAAAATATTCAATAACTTAGCCGTTCTCAACCAAAAGAGAAGTGATAAATAATAAAATATTCAATAACTTAGCCGTTCTCAGCCAAAAGAGAGGTGATAAATAATAAAATATTAATTTAAAGATAATGATTGACGTTGGGTTGTGAATTTGTCAGGAAGGAGAAAAATACGAGGACTCTGATCATGTCAGAAGGGTCTTGGGGTCTTCTTTCCACCCGATTTTGAAGAATCACCCGTGTTTGATGATTGTTTTAAAAAGTATCTAAAATCCGTAATTTCTGGAAACTACTACGCCATTCCGTACTTTTCTCTTAGTTCATTCGCCTTTTCTTCTCTCTTGATGACTCTATTTTCTTACACATTTAAGGCACTGATTAAATTACACTTACACCCTTACAATAGCAATAATGCCCAACATAGAAAAGTCAGTGGGTGTAGTACATGACTTTCGTTCATGACTTTCTCTCTTTTTTATGGTATTGTAAAGCATTGATAGAGAAATAAACCTAAAAGTATAAAGAAACAAGTTGTGAGTGGGACTGGGCATATACTGCATTATTGCAAGCCTGAGATCAAGGGTGTGGATGTTTTTTGGCCTCAGCATTTAACGTTTGAGTGTGACTGGATATTCTCAATATCTCATAGTCTCATAGTGGAAGACAAATCCCTTCTAATTTTCAGGCTTTTTTTCTTCATAGAATTTTTGTGACATTGATTTTTTGTGTAGTGATATATCCGCCCCTTTTGATTACTTGGACACCCAGCAGCAGTCTACGTGGCCATATATCACTTCCCTTATTTTTTTCTTCTGGAAATTAAATGATATATTTGTCCCCATTTCTTCCCCGGGGTACCCCCTTTAGTGTAAAAAGAGTGGTCACAATTCGAATATATGGGGTGGCCCGGGGAAGAAAAGTGGGTCACTTTATCGCTTCCCCTTTCTTAATACAACTTTTTAGAATAGAGAACACAATTTGTCATATTTTATATTACGCTACGAAATGGATAAACTACTGAGGATTATTGTAGTAAGAGAAGCCATTTTCAACATAAAGGTTGAAATAGAAGCTATTTTAAATTCTAACGGGGAATTGATACCACAATCTTTTGACAATGTGAGATCCCATTATATTTCACTATATTTTCTCCTTTACTGATACCGTTAAAGTCTACTAATTTTTCTATCGTAAGTCTAGGTAGTCAGTGCCCTCTACAAACCATTCGATTCATGTAATTTGGCTATTCTTGATCCAGAAAGGCATTATAATGTTGTGACTGGTGAGAAAAAACTGGCTATAAAGCCCTCGGGTTGCTTGCAATAATGTGGTGCAATCAGAATTGGTAGGACTCAAAATGAACTAGCTAGCTAAATCGTTTTTTCAAGACAAATTCCTTTCTTGAAAGCATACAACTTGATACAAGGAGCATCGAGCAGCAACACAAGCTGGAGATCAACACAACCGGCAACTAAAATAAACTCGTGGGGGTTTGAAAACACATGCCACCGTTTGGAAAAAAAACTCCAATTTAACACGTGAAGCAAAGCTCCTTCACCCATGTGAAAGAGCTAATGCTCTCTTCACAAGTGATGTCCCAAAAATAAGCTTTATTCAATCTATATCTTTCTTTCTTCTGCCATTACAATATATAGATTCAAAACTAAAGAATAGCAACCCCAAATACTTGCGTAACAATTATTCTCCATCTTCTATCTAAAGGAACAAAAATAAAAGCAAGAAATATGACTAAGATAATCCTAAAATATAAATCCCGTAATTGGCATATACCATATCCGAAAAATGCCCATAACTTGCTCAAATCAAGTCCAAATCACGTGATCTTAGGCTAGTTACATAAGTAATTGAAAAACCTTTTTAAAGATACCAAAATCAAGCAAAAATAGCAAAATTTGACACCAAAAACATGGGACACAAATAAAATGACGAAAAATTAGAAAATAATGAATAAAGATTTGTTTCGCACTGCCGTTTTGCATCATTCACCCCTGCTCGAGGAAAACTTGACATTGAGTTTAGGCCATCGTCATCCAAATCTAATTTTCAGCATTGCACTAAACTTTTAGTCTTCATTTCTTCATCTTTTCTCGATCCTTTACATGATGCCTAGCCATGAAAAAGGGCTCTCAAAGGCACTCTCAGATCCATGGGTGTCTTCTCATGGATGCGGGCTTCGAGTAGTGCTAACTATGTGTGAATGTCTTCACTTGTTGTTAGAGTTCTTCGTTCTGTGCAGCTAGATCATGCTGTATGATATTAGGTGCAACAACCGTTGTGAATGCGTCAGAGATCTCCTGTGCTATGATACCAACTGATGCAGATAGTGTCGAGCGGGAACACAAGTTGGAGATCAACACAAGCATCAACTAAAATAAACTTGTGGGGAACTGAAAATCGATGCAACGGTAAACTCCAAATAACATGTGAAAGGAGCTAAGCTCTTTCACCCATGTGTAAGAGCCAATGCTTTCTTCACAAGTGATGTCCCAAAAATAAAATTTATTCAATCTATATCTTTCATTCCTCATGCCATTACAATATATAGAGAGCCAAAACTTAAGAATAGCAACCCTAAATACTTGCCTAACGATTATTCTCCATCTTCTATCAAAAGTAACAAAAATAAAACCTAACGATTATTCTCCATCTTCTATCAAAAGTAACAAAAATAAAAGCAAGAAATGTGACTAATATAATCCTAAAATTGAAATCCCGTAATTGACCTATATCATATCGTAAAATGCTCATTACTTGCTCAAATCAAGTACAAATGCCGTGATCTTGGGCTCATTGAAATTTTAATTTTTGTGTTCAAAATTATAACTTGAACCAATCTTATCATGATGATACTAATTTTGAAGAAAAGTTTGGGAAGGGAAATGTTTTCTTTCTTTTTTTTCACACGAAAAAAGATAACTTGAACCAACCTTATTCAATTTTTATAAAGGGGAACTTCGATTTAGGATGTTATCCCTAAATATTTTCCCAAGAATGAACTTTCCGTCAGAAATATTTTTTTTGCAATCCAAACGGGGCCTTTTGTTATAGGGCTAGCTCAGTCATTTAGGAGCGCGTGTATAATACAACTCTTTGTATGCGTTCTATTTTCACCTACAGTAATTTAGAAACTCTTTGGATAGGTCTACAAAAATATAATATTATAAGAAAATGATTTTCAAGTTAAAATATGATTATTTGTAAATAATAAATATAATAGTTTAGAAATGAACAGTGACCCCAAAGAGGCTTTAATGTCTAGTTTACAAGTCAGTCCCTGTTTGTTTGGGATTTAGAACCGATTGAGAATCCAAAACTGATAAACATAAATTGCAGCCGGGCTATGATTTTTTCAACCCCCACTTAGGATGATGCGCCCCCCTTTTAACGTGAATTAATGATAAAAGGGGGGCGCATCATCCTACAGCGGGGGTGAAAAATTCATCTCCCATTGCAGCCCAATAATCAGTTTTTTACTGACAATCTCGTTTCTCAAAATTAAAAACAAACAGGGCCTAAGGTGAAATTAAAATAATCGCGTTAGCAAAGGAGGCCGATTGGAATAAGAAAAGAATGGAGGCCGATTCCTATTCTTAATTACCACAATCCAAATGCACCCTTGATATTTGATCCAACAATATATTCGTAAAACTTATGCTGCTGTTGGATCATATATCAAAAGTGGTAGCTCGAACAGGAGCAAGTCCACCCCAAGGAAGCAGGATTCGTTCCTCTAGGTAGGGATTCGCAATTCCTCGGAACGCGAATCCTATTCGGGATTCGATTCGAATCCCCGAAAATTGGGAATCGGGGTTCGGATTCGTCGGAACCCCGATTCCTACTTTATAGGAACCCTGATTCCCAGGCGATTCCCTGCGAATCCCAACTCCCCAGTGACTCCCGGCGATTTCCCGACGAATCTCTATCAACTCTCTGGCAAACCCACGATTCCCGCTTCCAACCATCCCCGGAGCCTTTTATTCCCGCTTTCGAATCCCGAATCGAATCCTGCTTTTGATTCCCACCCTGGCAACCTTGGTCCACCCACTTAGCCTATAAATCTCATCAAAATATAATTTTATTTAATCGCATCAAAAATAATTTTATTTTCCCGGATTTTTAGCCACTTCTTACCATCTCCTCAATTATATGATCTGTAAAGAAACATGGGTACATCAAAATAAGAAACAAGTTGGCCACATCATTTTCTCCACGGAACCTTGTATGAGGTTTGATGGAACAAGGGCTTAGGATCATCCTGATCTACAGATCCGATCACATAACTGAGACATCAGGCATGCCAACAGCCGATGCTTGCAGCATAGATCAGATGGCAACCTAGGGCTAGGGAATGGCAATAGAGAAGAAGAAGAGCAATGTGGGGCAGGATATGTTGGTGACTTAAATGTGATTTACAGTGGAAGATTAAAACCCCAGAACGTAAAGATGCAAGTGAGGATGCAGATATCAATTCATATTATCTTTTTACCCTCGGTGAGGCTCTCTCTCTCTCTCTCTCTATGCTTCTTCTAACAGCTCATTCCACAGTTGCATATATGTTAGGTAGCATACCAATATGCCAAAAGCTTCAGAGCTGATGGAACGCATTACGCAAGGCCCTTTTAACCTGTCCCATACTAGGCTGGGCCCACCCAGTCTAATACCTAGGCAGGCCCCACTCACGACCTTAACAAGATATCAATCTATGTTTTCAATTTTTCCCGATGGGTCTCACAAAGGTACAATTATTGGTTTGGACAGCTCATTGAACAGGCGAGGCTGTCTGTGGCCTTTCAACGATGCAATTAATGCTTTGAGAGTGATATATTCATCCCATTTTCTTCCTCTCCACCCTTTAAAGAGTATTTGTAACTATTCTTCAGAGATCTGATAGGGTCCATCGCAAAAGGCATTTCACATATGGTTCGTCGAATGTCAAACCAGCAACAAAGACTCACTAATTTTCAGCAGATTTTGTTATCATTCAAGAGGTGGCTGGTTGACATACGCAGACCATCTGCAAAATGCCTTTTGCGATGGACCCTGGTAGCTAACTAAAAGGGTGTAGAATTGACCGATGATTTGGCAAGTTTGAAATCTGTTTTTGGCATTTCTATGGATTTGTACGCTTTTCTTAGTCTCTTGTGCACGTGCCACGAGAAGACACCTTCTCCTTTTTGAAAGCATAATTCCCGTTTTGCTAGGAACAATGGAACATGGAGAAGTCCCTAGAATGTAAAGATGCAAGTGGGTAAGCAGATATCAAGTCATATTTATGTTTCGGACCCTCGGTGGGGCTATGCAAGTAGAATAATTGTTTAGAAGCAGATTGAATAAACGGAAGTTTCCCCAAGAAGTCCCCGGGATGTAAAGATCTAATAAGTACAATTCATATTCCCTCTTTTCTCTGGTGAGACAATCAAATATCAATTCACATTCCCTCTTTTCACCGGTAAGGCACTTAAAGGTATAATAATTTCTTTTGACATATCCTTGCAGATATCATCAATTCATGTTCTCTTTTCCCAGTGGGTTTTCAGAGTTACAATTCTTGCTTTTGACAACTCCTTCTACAGGCTAGGTCTAGATTTTATGTGTGCGCGTGAAGTCCGGTATTTTTTCTAAAAGAGTAGTGGGGCCCACTTTATAGGATCGTCCAAACCGTTCATTCGTAGTGCCACACCGTCAATAGGCTGATATCAAAATACGGTAGCGTGGGTACCAATATCCTCATCTTTATTGCCCCTTGGGTTTTTGCTACCTTTGAAGGTTTTTTAGACTAAGGATGACCGAGTTTTTATATCGTGTGTGGCCTTGTAGTCCAGTGTTTTTTTTCCAAAAGTTCTGTACGGCACCTTCCATAGGATGATTCAAACCGTCCATTTGCCGGGCACAAAATAAATAGGTTGTGCTCCAGATATCAATTCTAGAGGATAAATGTAACCCTCCGATCTATAGAAAGTTCCATAATGTGCAATTCCTCTACAAATTGGACGGTTAGGATCATCCTATGGAATGTGCAATTCCTCTACAAATTGGAGGGTTAGGATCATCTTATGAAAACGATTTTTGGGGCACGACCTATTTATGTTTTGGACCAGCAAATGGGCCGTATAGTATTACTTGGAAACTACCGCACTCTACCGCCACACATCATATAAAATCTGGTGTAACTCTATCCATCTGTGTTTTAAGGATAGGCTACTGATATAGGCACTACAATGTTCTAATAATTGCATAAACACAGTTTGTTCTTTCTGTTAATGGCTACTAGGGCTTTTTGGGAACTGTAATAACATTTGAGTGTTTAATAACTGTTTAATAAAGAAAAGACAACCTGAGTTTGTGCAATTATTAATCGTTAATTGAAGTGCGTAACGGAGAGAAGGATTAGAGAGAGTAATAAGAGAGAAGAATTAGAGAATTTGATGTAATAAGAGAATTTGATATAATTAGAGAGAAGATTAGAGAGAGTAATATGAAAGAGAGAAATAAGAGTGAGAGTAATAAGAAAGTAATTAAGAGTGAGAAATGAAGAGAGATGGAGTGATATTTATAAGACTTGCAATATAATGAGTTACCAAAATACCCCAAAAATAGAGTTGTTATGGGGGTTATTATGGTAAAAAACATGTGTAATCCCTAAAGTACCTCCAAATATAGTTGTTGGGGGGGGGGGGGGGGGGTTATTTGGGTAAAAACAAGTAAAATCACTTATCTACCCCACCAATATAGTTGTCGGGGGGTTATTTTGGTAAAAACATGTGCAATCCCTAAAGTACCCTAAAATATAGTTGTTGGGGGGTTATTTTGGTAAAAACATGTGTAATCCCTAAAGTACCCCCCAAATATAGTTGTTCGGAAGGGTATTTTTGGAACACAAGAAATTACACAATGTAATTTCTGAAATTACGCCCCTCACTAGCCGTTTTTTCTAACTTTAAGGGGTATTTTTGATAAAACACAAAAAATTTCAAAAAAACTTAAAAAAAAAAACAAAGGCAAAATTGCCAAAGGGCGGTGCCGTGCCGAGGGCCATGCCGGTTCGTGCCGGCGGGCCGGCAAGCCTAGCCCGGCACGGCCCACACCTTCGTGCCGTGCCGGAACGATCCACGTCACTGCAGCAATCGTGCCGGGGTGCCACGGGCCAGCACAACCCAATTGCCACCTTGAGTTTGGACAGTTCATTGAACAGGCGAGGCTGTCTGTGGCCTCTCAAAGATGCAATTAATGCTTTGAGAGTGATATATTCATCCCATTTTCTTCCTCTCCACCCTTTGAAAGAGTATTTGTAACTACTCTTTAGGTATCTGCTAGGGTCCATCGCAAAATAGGGGTGTTCGTTATTCGGTTAAAGCCAAATAACCGAACCGAACCGAATTGGTTCGGTCGGTTCGGTTCAGTTTCGGTGTTTTTTATTTGGCAATTCGGTTATTCGATTTCGGTTTCGGTTATCTCAAAAAAAATTCGGTTAACCGAAATAACTGAAATAATGATAAAAATCATTATTTTTTTTAAAAAAAAGTGTGATACGGGCAATCCAAAGGATGATCAAAACCGTCCATTTGATTGATCACAACTTAATTAGGTTGTTCTCCAAAAATCATTTCGATTGGATGATCCTAGCCCTCCGATCGAAACCAAGATTTTGCATTTTTCCCTCTTTTTTTCCCACTATTCGGTTATTCGGTTTATTCGGTTGTAACCGAATAACCGAATTTTTAATCGGTTCGGTTTTGAAAATTTTCGGTTCGGTTTCGGTTACCGAAATTATTTCGGTTATCAAATTTCGGTTATTTCGGTTCGGTTATAACCGAATAAGCACGCCTATCGCAAAAGGCATTTCACATATGGTTTGTCGAATGTCAAACCAGCAACAAAGACTCACTAATTTTCAGCAGATTTTGTTATCATTCACGAGCTTCTCCTGGCTGGTCTGACATGCCCAGACCATCTGCAAAATGCCTTTTGCGATGGACCCTAGTAGCTAACTAAAAGAGATTTGAATAAGAAAAGAATGGATGCCGATTCCGATTCTTAATTATTGCAGACCAAACGCACCCTTGGTGTTTGAACCAACAATAGATTCTTAAAACCTATGCTGCTGTTGGATCAAATATCAATAGTCTTAAAACCTATGCTGATTATATATTAAACAAAATATAATTTTATTTAATCTCATCAAAAATAATTTTATTTTACCTGATTTTTAGCCACTTCTTACCATCTCCTCAATTATATGATCTCAAGTCTCATCATCTCCGATCCTCCCTATCATTCTAGTGCCTCTGAAAAGCAAATTTTAGATGGAAGCATCTATGTTAGACCTCGACCGTTGGGCCAGTTTCTGACTTGAGTGTCGAAGTGGTTTCTCGGAGTCACAACTCTGGGACCGCTAATGTGTTTTCTGTGAGTGCAGATTCATCATAGATTGGAGCTCTAGCAGCCATTGATTGTGGAACCAGATTTCGACATAATCAACCTTCGATCAAATAGACCTTCAAATCCACGATGCGTGATGCAAATTTGGTATTCAAGAAAGCAAAACAGAAAACTCTATTTCACAAAAAATTCCAATCGTACAACAACCCTTACACGCTGGTGCTTTTATAAGGAAAAAAATGAAAGGAAATGTTATCAACACTATTGTATTTTGATGACGGCACTCCTCACTATATTAAAATTGGAGGGTTAGGATCATCCAATGGAAATGATTTTTGGCGCACAACCTATTTATGTTCTGGACCAGCAAATGGGCCGTATAGTTTTACCTTGAAAATACTGCACTCTACCGCCACACATCATATAAAATCTGCTGTAACTCTATCCATCTGTGTTTTAAGGATAGGCTACTGATATAGGCACTACAATGTTCTAATAATTGCATAAACTCAGCTTGTCCTTTCTTTGTTAATTGGCTTCTTAGGGCTTTTTGGAAACTACAATAACATTTGAGTATTTAAATAACTGTTTAATAAAGAAAAGACAACCTGAGTTTGTGTAATTATTAAAACATGATAGTGTTAACATTAGTAAGTTGGGGTTAGGCAGACCTCTACCAGCGCGTTAATGAAAGTAAAAGACTTGTTTTGCAAAAAGGCCCATGAATGGTTAAGACTTAGGATCACATGAAGTCCTTTTGTCTAAACTCACCTATATATATATATATATATAAAGCATTCCATTACTTCCAAATCATTCAATCTTGCAAGACTCTTCTTAAGGCGCTTCATTATTCATTTGGATTCATGAGACTGTTTTAATATTATTTGGCTGTTGGAATTCGGGTCTTTCTCTTCTTAAATATCATGTTCTAAGGCATACAAAAACTGGTACTCCAAAACCTTTCTTCCTTGGCTCTTACCATTTGTTATTTCATCTAGCTACATAAGAAGAGTATTATAGTTCCCATTAATTTTTTAGAGCTGTAATCTAATAGTAGCAAAACTCGAATTCATTAGTTTTAGCATAGTTGTAGCTCCAACACTATATATATACCTTCCTAATCACCAAAAGCCATGGAATTTCTGGCTTCTGTCGGAGTGGAAATTGTGAAGGGAGTAGGGGAGCAATTATGGGGCATTACGCGGCGTCAGATTGGCTATATTGTTCATTATAAGAGGAATGTTGATAACCTCAAAGGCCAAGTGTGTGGGGATTTGAAAAGGAAGAGGGATGACATAAAGAGGCTGGTAGATGAGGGTGAAAAGAAACTAGAAGGACCCAAAGAGGAAGTGAAAGAGTGGCTTAAAAAGGTCGATTCCATGGGGGTGGATGTTAGAAGAATAGATGAAGAAGCAAGAGAGAACAAGCGATGGTGTCCTGATTGGCGCTTGCGTTATCAGTTAGGTAAAGAAGCAGCAAGCAAGTTGGATGTTGTCAAAGGACTCATAGATAAGGATTTCAGTAGTAATTTATGCATTCCTTCGCCTCTAGAGAATACCAGTCCTTATAGGGATTTCAGGGTTTTTAGATCCACCAAATTAGCCAAGAAAAAAGTCATGGATTCATTGAATAGCGAGGGAATAAATATCATCGGGGTATATGGGATGGGAGGCGTGGGGAAGACTACCTTGTTCAAAGAAGTGGGCAAAGAGGTTAAGAGTGCAAAATTTTATGATTAGTTTGTAATGGTGACTGTGTCCCAAAATCCACTAGTGAAAAACATCCAACGCGAGATTGCGGATCAATTAGGCCTGCCACTTAAAGATGAGAGTCAATCGGTGAGAGCGAATAAGTTGGTGCAGAGATTGAAGCAGGAGAAGAGAATCCTTGTAATCTTGGATGATTTATGGGAAAGATTGGACTTAGAGGAGGTGGGTATCCCTTATGGAGATACCCATAAAGGTTGCAAAATCATACTTACAACATGAAGCATAGGGGTATGCAATGCGATGAAGAGCCAGAAAATAATCCCAGTTGAACTCTTATCAAAAGAAGATTCATGGAGTCTATTCAAAGAGAATGCAGGTGACATAGTTGAGTCTCCTACTTTGAGGGACACGGCCAGGAAAGTTGCTAACAAGTGTGCTGGATTTCCTTTAGCAATTGTGACACTTGGAAGGTCCCTATGTAATAAGAATGATCCACTGGTGTGCAGTCATGCACTGCGACAATTACAAAAATCCTTACCAACACATTGAAGAGATGTATGGAATGGTATTCTTACCTCTGAAGCTCAGTTTTGACCACCTAGAAAGTGATGAAACCAAATTGTGCTTCTTGTTTTGTTGCTTGTTTCGAGAGGATGATGATATTAATGTGCAGTTATTAACAAGATATGGTATGGGGGAAGGGTTGTTTAGTGATGCTGACACTTTAGAGGAAGCATCCGATAGAATGCATATTTTGATTGACAAACTTAAGTCTTGTTGCTTGTTGTTACAAAGTGATAAAGAGGATGTGTAAAAATGCATGATGTTGTTAGAGACGTGGCCAAATGGATCTCTTCAGAGCATGATCATAAGTACGAATTCCACATAAGAGCGGGTGAAGGAGCTTGTGAGTGGCCGACAATGGAGAAGATGAAAGTTTGTAAGAGGCTGTCATTAATGGACAATAATATTACAACACTAGCTGATCTGCCAGAATGGCCATAAATCCTGACGTTGTTATTGCAAAGGAACCTGCATATATCTGACATCCCAAATAATTTCTTTCAACTGACGAAAGAACTTTTAGTTTTGGATCTAAGTAACACCCAGATTTCATCACTGCCACAGCCAGTCGTATGCCTAACAAAACTCAGGACATTATGTTTAGAT
The DNA here is from genome assembly GCF_043159265.1 of Tasmannia lanceolata. NCBI lineage: Eukaryota > Viridiplantae > Streptophyta > Magnoliopsida > Canellales > Winteraceae > Tasmannia > Tasmannia lanceolata. Next base: position 10,338,496 of record NW_027518701.1, on the reverse strand, counting down.
GATTGCTACACATCTCTACTTGGAGGGTTGATGAATCTCGAAATACTTAGCCTAAAAAGAACTAAGATCGAAGAATTACCGTTAGAAATACGAAATCTATCAAATCTCAAGCCTTTGGAGAAACTGGGAGTCTTAAAAGGGTGCCACCAAATGCAATATCAAAGTTGTCTAAATTAGAAGAATTGTACATGAAAGCTAGCTCATATAGGAGGGAGAAAAAAGACAGCACCGAAGATGGAAGCCAAGCAAGCTTTGATGATGTGACATCTTTGCCTCGCTTGACCATTCTATGTATCAAAGTAAATGATGTCAAATATTTGTCTCTAGATGCCCCTGGTTTTTGTGAGAAACTCAAAAAAATTGACATCTACATGTATGAGACTGAGATTGTGGCTGCCTACTTCCGGTATCATCGTGACAAATATGGTCTGTACAAGAAGACTATATCCATTGAAATAATGTCATACCCTTTGTCAAAGTGGGTCAAATTGTTATTTAACTTGGTGGAGGGTTGCCGGGAGGGTGTCTCCAATATTCTACACCTCCTAGATGTTGAAGGTGGTGGTTTCGATAGCTTGAATTTTCTCTATCTTAGGGATTTCTCTAAAATGGAACATTTCATCCATTTTGTAGAAAACTCTAATCGGATTCCACAAAATGCTTTTTGGAGATTGCAACAATTTGAATTACGTGTCAAGGATAAGTTGGAGAAAATCTTTCATGGGCAACTTCCACATGGATTCTTAGGAAACTTGAGAAAAATAATCATCACCAAGTGTAGGAAATTAAAAAATATCCTTCCATATCATCACCTTCTAGGATTGCAAAGTTTGGAGGAACTCAGCGTCATAGGATGTGAGCAGGTGGAAGAGATGTTTCACTATGAGGAGGTGATTACAGAAGAGGGACATGCTGCTACTACATCACCTCTCTCTAAATTAGAGGTTTTGATTTTGACAAGACTGCCCAAACTGACGAGTATATGGAAGGGAGCCATACCACCTCAGTTTATCTTACTGCAAAAGCTTGAGATGTCTCTTCTCCCCTGCTCTGGCATAGAGGCTTCAACAATTGGTGGTTCTCGAAGTAGCACATTGTGATGAAATAGAGGAGATAATAAGGGTGGAGGAAGAGGATGCGGAATTGGGAGCGGTGGATAAGGACACCCTGCTGCCTCGATTGCAGATTATAACTTTAAGTGAACTCCCAAAGCTTAGGAGTCTCTGCTACAGCCAGAATAGAGGAGTAGGGTCGGACGAACTTCTCAATTTCCCTTGCTTGCAATCTATTACTGTACTTTATTGCCCGAATTTAAAGGGACTTCCGGTAGGTCTGCAAAGCGCACCTAAACTCGAAAGGATTGAGGGAGAAGACGCATGGTTTGAAGGGCTGGAGTGGGAGGAAGAAAGCATCAAGTCACCTCTCCAGCATCTTTTTAATCCATGGTGTCTTTGTAACTACATTATTAGTATGAGAGGTAAATTCCATTTCTTTTCCTTTCTTATCTAATCATGTGTTGTTCCTTTTGTATTCCCTTCCTTGCAGCGTGATATTTTAACTAAGTGAACCAAATGGCCATCCGTGAAATTGCCTAGCAAATGCCATTTTGCTTCACTGTGGGTGCTCATATCTTCATCTACATTTCCTTTCTGTGGTTCCTATGTTTATTAGAAATTATCATTGTTTGGATTATATACTCCTTTGTAATTATTTCAAATAATTGTACCTGAGTGAATTCACTAGCCCATAAACATATAGACTTTTACATACAATATGGTAGGGCTGCAACAGGGTCGGGTTGGGTCAGGTTTTTCAAAACCCTAGCCCAACCCTGGATCCCATTATCTCGGCCCTGACCCTGAGTCAGGGCCGAAAAACCTCAACCCATTGCCCGCCTGTGGACCCCGATCCGAGAGAGGCGGGGGACGAGCACCCGAAAGTCTCTAGATCATCCACGTGAAGAAGAGCTCTACCAAGGAACTCTAAAAAAAAGTGCCCCTCACAGCATGAGTGGCGATGTAAAGTGAGATACCTCTCGATTCAGGGACTACCCCGGATTCGAGACGTACCTTAAACAAAGAAGAGTCGTCATCCAAGGAAGTCGGCCCTGGAACCCATACTATGCTCTGTTGCAATGGATAACCAAAGATACAAAAGGTTTGTGCCTAGTTACGAATTTGGAAGGTCCGAAGAATACCTCATTCGCCCAAGTGTAAGCACCTGGTCTCTTATGCTATTTATTTATTGATTTTGATGAGTTTTGGACGAAAATCATGTGAAATGGGAACGGATATCCTAGAGAAAAATGTTTCCCTAAACATGCATGACTCGGGGATGAAAATAACAAGAACACACAAAAGATAAGTAAAAGAAATGTCACTTAAACATAGCTAAGTTATGGGTGTCATACCTAATTGGTGTTTAAGTTCTGATGGACAAACCCTGCATGCATGCTACAGCTAAAGGTATAAGGTCTGTACATGAAAGTAAGAAAACACAACAAAACACACAGCACAACTCGACTCCACACACGACTCAACACGACAAACCCTAGACTTTAATGTGATACTTGACTCGAACCAAGATGGCCATCCATCCCGGCTGCTCTACGTATCCTGGCCTCCGAAAGAATCAGAGTCGACGTAGTTCGGTGACCTATTCTAAACTACGATGCCTAACCATCTAAGACCGCTATCATAGACTCGATCGACTAGACCCGACTAGTTTTTAAAGCTTTTTGCACAATTGCTTAAGTTCAAGTGAATTGTAACTTTTTAGGACTCCTTATATACTCTAACTAACGCAAGTTGGTTAACCTTAAGCTAATGCAGGTGATTCATATATCCTATGTGTAATTAGGCTGTGTGTCTTAAGGAAAACCATGGGTAAACTAAGTGTTTCCTAGTCTAGCCATCGGCTCGACTAAGTGTCTAACCAACCACGACTCGAGGCCTCTTAACTCTAGGAACACTCACACGACAAGACACACAAAGCATCAACACAATCAAGACAGACTCCTAACTCTAAGACACCCCAAACATCTAGGACAAACTCCTAACTCTAGGGGAAGATCTTTTTTTTGAAAAGATTTTGAAGAATTTTTGTATTTTTTGAAGGTTTTAAATGTTTATTTTTGAAGGTTTGACTGAACTGGGGATAATGATCCCAGGCTGCCTACGTACCTCGTGGAAGAGGATCAAGCCAACGTAGTTCCAAACAAACTCTCCTAACTACTCCTAATAACTCAAGACTTTTGGAATATTTTTATGGTTTTCTGTTTCTGTTGTTTTTGAATTTTCAAGTTTCCAAGTGTTTTTGAAGTTTTAAAGGATTCTCCCTTCTAGCCAAAGGGGAAACAAAGAGACAATCAGAAGGAGAAGAACACTCCTGTGATCCATAGCCTGGAGAAGTGTCAGATGAAAAGACGGAACCCTTTTAGCCTAAGAGTTGTCCTAAACAAGCAAATTCGTGTCTCAAATAGATGATAGAATGGAAGGAATCCCAAGAAGGTGTGAAAACCTAAGAAAACTGAGTTAGACCCTAAAATAAGGGAGAAAAACTAAATCAGAAATGAAGTCTTACACTGCTCTTTTCTGAAAGAGTGTGCAGATGAGACAAGGCCTGTTTCTCAAATGAAAATGGCCATTAGGATCAATGAGACATAGCATGTCTCCTAAAAGAGAAGGACAAGAGAATGAGACTGGGTGAGTCTCCTAATAGAAAGGATGAGACTGGGCGAGTCTCCCTAAATGAAAAAGATGAGACTGGGCGAGTCTCCCTAAATGAGATTAATCATCTAATGAGACAAAACATGTCTCCCTAAAAAGATGTGACGAGTAAAGCAAAAGAGACAAAGCCTGTCTCCCCTAAAGGATGATGTCCATTAGGATAAATGAGACACGGCCTGTCTCCTAAGAAGGGCTCTAGATAGCTCTTTCATTGCCCTTGTAATGAGAGGGGATTCTACTGTTCAAGGGTACCAAAAAGGTTAAGAAGATCTTCTAAATACAAGGGGGGAACGCTACTTGGACTGAGCAAGTCCCCTAGTGATGGGCTTGGGCTAACGCCTACATCGCCCTTTTCACAATGAGAAAGGATATGATGACTAAGGGCTGTCTAAAAGACTAGAAAAGTCTCTATAAAGAGAAGAAGAAAGAAGGGGGTACTATCGAGACTAAGTAAGTCCCCCTAAAGGATGGGCTTGGGCTAACGCCTTCATCGCCCTTGCCTTGTAATGACAATGGAATCTAAAGCCTAAAAGGGATGTCTAAAAGACTTAGAGAGTTTCCTAAAATGAAGAAAGAGAAATGGATAAAGGTTTAAATCTAAAAGCATTCAATTTGTACTGTATGATCAAGATCATGGATGAAAATCCAACTGCTAGTGAAAGCAACGTATTAATTAAATCAACTCTAGAGCAGACTATGTACCTCTCACTTGTGCAATAAGAAACCAGGAAGAGCTAAACAATAGTGACCCAAAAGACTCTATGTTCCATTCTATAAACATTTATTAGTTTCATACATACAGGGTAAAATCTCACAAAAAAATTTCCTCTTTACAACAGAGAACATCTCTCTAATGCAGTACCCAAGAAGTGATATCTTTACAACTTTATACTTGTCACACTCTCCAAAAAAAACTAATTGAATATCCTAACTGTTCCTATGAAGATTTTTGCAGACCAATCCAGTAATATACAAGAAGTAATTGGGTTTAAAATTTTTTACACATGGGTATGTCATATGCAGTGAGCAAACGTCAAGAGTATTTCTTTGAAGAATTTACAAGTGAGAGTCACACACACGGCTGAGTACATATGCAAGAGATTTAAATTCGAACTTGGGCAACAGATGTGCAACAGACAGGCAACAAAGAAAACATATAGGCAACAGGTAGGCAATAAAGGTAACAGATAGGCAACAGGTAGGCAACTGTTATGAGTTCCCATTATCAGAAGGGTGTGAGGGTTGTCATTATCAAAAAGAGTGTAAGGGCTGTTAATATCAAAAGGGTATGGGCTGCAAATATCATAAATATGTGAGGGCTTGTCAATATCAAAATGTGAGGGCTGCCACTATCACAAATGGTGTAAGGGCAGCTAATATCACAAGAGTGAGGGCCGTAAATATCAAAGTGTGTGTGGGCTTTCAAAATCAAGGATGTGGGGGGGGGGGGGGGGGCGCTGCCATTATCATAAGGATGTGAGGGCTGACAAAATCAAGGGTGTCATCATTCAAAGATAGTTAGTGTGGACATCAGCCCTCTATATCATAACCATAGCTCCACCCTTATTTTTCTTTAACCATAAAGAAAAGTTATTACACTTATTACAATTTTCAACTGACTGCCATAACTAACAAAGTTTAGGAATAGAAGAATAAAATGAACTACATAGCAATTGTGATTTAGGCCTAGGTAGTTATTTAACTCAATGAATCATATTGTACTAACATAAGCGATGACACACAATAGCATTATTATCCAAAAGGGAAGATAGTATATACAAGCCAACATTTAAGACATCTACTTCAAAAATTTAACTACCCAGAAGCCTACCAAGATACAAACCATCTATGTGCACAAGAATCAAAATTTATTATGATAAGAAAAACTGCAAATTATTTAATTCGTAAACAACCATTCTATCAAATCCACATGAATAGGGAATGTACACAACCGTTCCATCTTGGACACCACCCATGTTTTTGGACTTTGTCCATCCTACTAATGTTGACTGACCATAAAAAACTGAGATTTAATGACAGACTATTAATAGCCTTTCAAAACAAAATAGGCATAAACAACCAACGAAATAAATTATATGTAGCTTGAGCTATCAATCTACCTGCAATTCATGCCCATTATGAAAGAACATTTTACTTGTTCAGTAAGAAACACTGCCCCAAACTAATTATATATAAATGCTATCTTCTACAATTGGTTTTTGTGTACTTGTGCAAACTATCCCCAATGGAGTGAACAAGCTGCTCCTATGCAATGTTATAAATTGAAAGCACTAATCTAGGAATTCCCTTTTAAATCAATAGATATTGATGTTTCCAACAACAAGGAAAAAAATCGAGTAATAAAAAAAAATCGAGCAACATACAGAGATTAAAGTTAAATAACTTAACTGAGAAAAGGAATTAGGAGCAAAAAATGAATTATTTCTTCCATTCTTGTATCTTTCATCATCCCCCCAAAAGAAAACTCTATGAAATTCTTCACAAAATCTATGATTTCTATGAATGGAGATAAGAAATAATGTGGCTGGCCAGAGACGACAACAAGATCAAAGGATCCTATTGTAGGAGTTTGTTAAAGGGGATTATCAACGGATCATATTACAACAGATTGCTAGCAACGATCAATGATGTTAGGAACAACAAAAGTTTGGCAAGCAGAGCTTGGAGACAATGGTGACGTATTAGTCATGATCTAGGGTTTCTGTAATAATTAGAGATAGCAAAGAGGGTTTTAAAATCTGTTTATGCTAGGAAGATGAATGTGAAAACAATCTGGTAGCTAATTGAAGTTAGACTTTAGAACAGAGATGATGATAGACTGTAAAGGGATGAAAAATAGAGAAAAAGAAGTAGAAAAGAAAATTAAGAAGTTAGGGTTTAGAGAAAATAGATTTACCAAAAACACATCCAGCCAATATGTATCAAAAGAAGAAGAAGTTAACAAAGACACTGAAGGTGGTGGTCGGACGGAAGTATTACACCGGCCGGAGCTCTGACGATCTCGCCGGAGAAGATGACCGGAGAGGGTTTGTAACTTAAGATTCCCTTTCTCTCTCTTGCTCTCTCTCTCTCTAAGATTAGCAAAACCCTAGATTAGCAAAAATGAGGGCCCTTGCCTTTTATTTATAGAAAAATCCCATGATTTTTTTAACCCTTAAGTTGTATTGGACACCCCCCTATGTTACATTTACACTTGTTTCGATTAGTTGACAGATGGTCTCGGGAAAATTGTTTAGTAAAAATTAAAAGGATAAATTCGGGCCTTTTAATTGCCCAGGACAACCCCCAACTGCAAATATATTAGTTGGACAACCCTTAAACTGGATAAACCACTCCCCTTCTGCTACACTATATATACACTATCTCCCGAATTACACTCGTTGGCTAGGCAAACCTCGATGGATTTCGACAAAATTTTGAAGGGGCTTAGCTGGGACCCTAACCTACCTTAAGGTGTAATTTAGGACCCTAAATCTTTGATTTGATAGGATTTTGCTCAAACAAGGTATATAAGGGTTCGGTCAAAATGGGGTGTCTACACCGCCCTACAGGGCTCAGTTCAGCCCTGGCCCACCCTGATTGGGTCGGGCAGGGCCGGGCTGGCCCTAATTGACCCTAGTGCAAATACCAGTTAAGAGTGCCAAAAATAAAGCAACCATATATCATATAGAACAAAATGATCAATAAACGGAGAAAGGGAACAAAATAAGACTATGAATTCAGCAACAAGATGGGCAGCAGAGACAATTAATAATAATAATTTAAAGAAACATCAATCCAAGATAATAGAAAACATTAGCAAAAGAAACATGCACAGATGGTTCAATTCTATAATAGAAAACTTAGGGTCGGCCTGGGTCGGGTTGACCCGAGGTATTACCTTGAACCCAACCCGACCCTGAGTCAGGGCCTAAAAGATGAACCCTCACCCCCGCTCAGGATTGGAAAATCCAGCCCAGACCCTGTTCGGGCTCAGGGTGGGTCAGGGCTGACAGGGCCAAACTTGCACCCCTACAATATGGGGTTTTCAACCTCAAAATGATCAGGGTTTCATTTTAGAGCTGGCATTTTAGAACTGGTATTTTTTATTTTTCAATACTTGTTTAATTGCTTTTCATGCTTGCAAATTTGGTAGTAGTTTGCTTTTTGTGGTTGTTAGTAGGCATTTTTTCAGATAATTGAGGCCTTAAGAATGTGGGGGTCATGAAAATCAGTGGGTTTCTACTGTAGCCTACAATGAAATTTATTGATGCCGAAATATGCTAGAAAGTGGCTGCAAAAATTTCTCTTCCTAGAGCAAGGCATACCAATGCATATTTTTTGTTGCTAAACTAATAGACTAAATGATTGTAAATTTGAAACCAACAACAAAGCCAGGTGGAATGAAGTGTTCTTTCCGTGTTAGAAAAAAATCATATGTTTAGATAATCAACAGTATACCTCTCTTAGGAATTTGATAAGTTCTTGCTTTCCAACAATATACCATGAAGATCACAAAGTTTGATCAGTCACCCATCAATGACGTCGAGCCTTGGAAGCACAAGCTTTTGCCAATACAAAGAACCACCGTTGCTAGACAGTCATGATCTGGCTTTAGTAACAATCTTTTCTCGCACAATATTCAAACGAAAAAGTCATGGGCAGTTTTTGTGATCATGTTATACATTTGCATGTCAATATGATCGTTACTAGACAAGATGTTTTAGTAGCTTTATCAGATGGTTGAGCATTTTCGGTGAACAAAGTATCTTGTAAAATATATTATCATGGTATTCTTAGGCAGTAGGCATTATTAATGTGTACAGTTCCAAAACTAGTTGAAACTTGTTGGAACCACTTTAAGTTTTCAGACCAATTTAAGTTGAAACTTGGAGATGCTCTTGCTTGCTTGCTATTTAGATAATATACATTCACATAATTAATTAAATGATAAAATTGTTAATAAATTTTGACATGACTGGATCCTTTCACTAAAATTGAATTACTATATAGCCAGATGATCTGTAATTAACAATACGTGCTTAGATTAATAGAGTATATTATCAAATTGATTAAATTGGTAAATTAGTGGCATATGGAATTCTATTTTCATATGAGGCATGTATGCTTTGATAATACCTCAGTTTTTATTTAAGGGCTCTGCCCTTTGTTCATTTCTTACATTCTTATGTATTTGGTTGCATTGCAGGATGCTGGGATAGGAACAAGTATTGACACCTTCTATGAGTATTTTTTGAAGGTAAGTTGTTAATTTCTGTACAAAATGGGAAATTATGAATGCATGCACATACTTGGTAACACATAAGTATGGCATATAAATGAGCTAGGCATTATATTAGTGTTATTAGACAACTTTAACTCAGAATTGATCTTTACAACTGCCAAGACTTGTTGACAAATAATAACACTCATTTGTGATGAATAATTACCGTTTGAAATTCACTTACACTTCTCAGACCTTGTACTCAACACTTGTCCCTGTGGGTCAGATGGATTCTCCATTTTATGCATAAGGTTGATATGTCAATCCTCGTTTCGAAATATAGGAAAATTTTAAATAAAATTGCAAATTATTGGAAGAATGACATAGATTTTCAAGGTATAATGATTGTCGTGAACTATTCATAATTGTTTTTCAGATTTATTTTAAAAAATTTTCACTTAATTAAAAGGTCATTTAAGCACCTAACAATAAGCCTAAAACCTGCTCTATATGGAATCGAAGACAACGTGATGTGCATTGGGTGGAATGTGATGTAATTCCACCTAAGTAGCTATCCATTAAGATTTTTACTTATGATTTTGGGATTAGTATTTCATCAATCTGGCATGTTTTTTTTTCTGCTCGGAAATCAGATATATTGTTGAAGACGATTTCACTATCATTGCAGGATGGGACAAGGATGGTTTACTTGTATGACAGTTATGTAACTGTCTTTTCTTTGATAAATCCTACTAATTGTTTAAGAATAAATAAGAAATATTGCCTCAGATTCTGTTGTTGCAAAGAAAAGGGGGTTATGGGGGATGAAGAATGAAGAAGGGCAAATGGAAAGCACGTTGAGAGAAAGTGATGTTTTAATAACAAAAGTAGCATATTAATACCTTAAAAAACAAAAACATTAGTCATTGCAGCAATTGAGAGAAAGTGATGTCATAATAACCAAAGTAAACATTTTTTCCAACTCTTTTTGTTTAAAAAAAAACAGTACATTTTGTGGCCGCGGTGACTCGGTTTTGCAATCTTTTTACTTGTGATGAAATCTTCCGAGCTGCGTTAATAGTCAATGACAAATCTTGGATCACCATTTAGTGGAGGGTGAGTTTTCTAATTTAATTTTTTGTTAGCTATTTTTTTTATATATGAGAAGAATTTTTTCTACCAAGTGTGATTTTTGTTTTGTTTTGTCGAAGTTTCTATAATTAAAACTATGCATATCTTTGAGCTTGATGCACTGTTAGATTCGTTGTTGTGTTGTTTAGTGTATGCCATTTTTTGATTGAGTACTCCCCAAATCATCCTGTGTTACACCTTATTCCAGTCACTTACTACAAGAGCATTTGGTGTCCAATCTTTGAGAAGATAAATGGGCGTCCAGGCTGCTGTTGAATATTCATCGATTGAATTGGATGGGAAGAGACAGGATCTGCAGTTTCTTTGACAAGGGCAGACATAAACTGCTACTTGATACTATCTTCACTTAAGTGGATATGCAGTGAGTTGTCTTCCACACGACTATTATGGCTAAAGGACCAGAAGATTTTAAGGTTTTCTTTACTACCTTATAAATAAGCCTTATAAAGACTAATAAGCTTTATTAATCTTTCTTTAAGGGGCACTCACTCCCCCTCCGAAGTGCACTTGTAATCCTCATTTTTATTTAAGAAATTTGATAGTGGTATCTATTTCAGAAAAAGAAGACTGATAAGCTTTATTAATCTTTGTATTGTATCTGCACCTTGACACTATTTGCACTTTAGTGGATATGCAGTGTCTTATCTTCCACGTGATTATCATAGTTGAAGGACCAGAAGAATTTCAGGTTTTCTTTGCTACCTTACAAATAAGCTTTCATTTGATTAGTCTTTGTACTTTATTCGCACATGGATACCATTTGCACTTTAGTGGATGTGCAGTGTGTTGTCTTCCACATGACTATCATAGCTGAATGACCAGAAGAATTTTAGGTTTTCTTTGCTACCTTATTAATAAGCTTGCATTTTATTAGTCTCTATTTTCATATAAATGCAACTGTGGCGTTCAGAACTTAATTTTGTCCAGAGTAACAACATATTGTAGTATCTCAGTTATACATGTGACATTATAAGAAATTTTTTATAGAACTGTTAATAACTAAAATGTCAGTAGTCTCTTAGATAATTTCTGCTCTATTGTATTCAATGCAGGAATACCATTAGACAAGTAGATGGGTGCCCTGTTCATTCGGAATCAGCAAGGCACCAAATAATTCAGTGCCTAGAGGCTCCTATTGAAAGAACTTCATAGGTATAGATGGTTACAAATTAATATATGCTGGATTTTGTCATCAATATTGGCTTTTACTAACTTAGGTTTTGAGCACAATTCGGGAATCGAGTCTGGAACATTGCAATAAAGATTGTGATGTCCTACTGCCTTAGCCTTACGTAATCTGCATATTTAAAGAAAACAAGCTCCCAGTCACTCAGGCCGAAGTCACAACTCGGAGATCACAAGCCATGAATGTTTTCCATGACACCAATGCAGCAGGAAATCCAGTTAGCAGACCAATGATTGAGGTGGTACAGGGTGAAATCAACAAGTCAATGCTCCATGTGAAAGATGAAGCATATCCAAAGTCTCTCCCCCCTCAACAAAGTAAGAATTCAACCTTCTGTTGATTTCCAGTCCATTCTCTCCTCATTGTCTTAGAAACTACTGGACTGTGAATACAATGTGCATGATTCTATTTGATTTTCTATCTTTATGTTCCTTGGAAATCTAGATGTTTTACAATATGATACAGTTATATAGTCTGTGTTAAAGTATAAAAGATAAATAATGCCTTTCTCCAACAGCTTAAGCTTTTGGAGAAATTGGTTAGTTAACATGGTATCAGAGCCAAAGGTCTCGAGTTCAAACCTCCCAGATAGCAAAATCCACATGCGATGGTCGGCCCAAAGTGGGACCACATGTGCCACGTGTTTGCCAAGTGGGCCACACGTGCGGGGGAGTGTTAAAGTATAAAAGATAAATTATGCCTTTCTCCAACAGCTTAAGCTTCTCTCATCGGCAGGAATGGTTGTACCAATAACCAGATCTTGCATTAAATTTAAATAAGCCATCTGTAATTTGTATGTCCATTTGATCAAAATGCAGTTGCATTAAAACAGCTAAGGGATCTTTCACTGCTGAATTTAATGAGATTGTTCTTGTAATTTGGATTGCCTAGTAATCTCTGTCTTTCTCCATCAGAAACATTCCATCTACGATTCCCATTATAGGAAAATCTTTCTTGCTCTAGGGATGGGAGTCTCCACAATTCTCAGTGTGCCATATCTTTTGGTGATAATCAAGATTGCAGTATCTTTTGCCAGTATTATCATATACTGAATCAGTAAAGATAAAAAAATATATTAACTCTTAACGGCTTAGGAACAACACGCACCCGAAGACCATAACATCTCCAGCACCCAAAAAATGATATTGCAACTTGAAATATATTTATCCACAAACTGATTTAAGTTATAGTTAGTAAACCTTATCTTTAGGATCATATTGACTTGGTTTTCTATTACGAGGCTACTTACCAATTGCATCCATCACAGCGTGAATGAATATTAGAAGTAGATGATCTGTAAAAAAAGAATACTTGTAAGCATTGAAAATGACAGCAACACATCGACTAGGAGCAGCCTACTAGCAAACAAAGAGATAAAAACGAGGTTGGGCATTTTACCTAGTGGTAGTGCACCCAAGTGTACAACATTGAGGTCATAATTTCATGATCTATGCGGCATTGATCACTGACCTCCAAACATGTTTCAATTCAGTCTCCATCTTCCCATCACCAACCCAAGGCACAATCTATGTTATATCCCGTTTCAAGAAGGAGCACATTCAAACTCCCAAAAGGGAAAATTAAACTAGAATAATGGCCCACTTCAGATTAAGTTCCAGATATGAACAACTTGTTTCCAAATGTACTAAAAAAACACGACTTAAAAATAGCAAACAAGTTCCCTCATCAAAACCCTTCCACTCATAAAACAGTACTTACCTAGAAATGAGAATTCCAACCTGCATAAACTTGAAAACTAATGCCTACAAGCAAAAATGAAAATGGATTTGTAACTGTGAACCTCTCTTTGGTATTTAGGAAGAATAAACTATTGGATTTAACAAGGGAGTGAATGTGGAGGAAGAATAAACTAATGGATCATAGAGGAGATCGTGGGGATAAATCACAGCCACACGTAATGCCCATCATGCATGACAGACACGTCCATCGAAAGAAGGGAAGGAATTGGTCACCGGCTGGAATCGGTAGGGCAAGTCTGACTAAATGACTCTTAAAACCAAATCATCCGGTCTATAGGAGGAGTAAGAGAACTGGTGGCGGTTACCGTAAGAATCGGAGGGATAAATCCTCTTAGACTATTGGAGGACCTCTGGTCAGAGACCACAAAGTTGGCCGGATGTGGGGAGTCTTCTCGTGATGCGACAGTGGTGAAGTCCCCATCTAGGGAGGATGTCTTGCATGAATTTCTCAATCTGAAGTGGAGAAGATCAATGAAGGAGGTGGTGGTTGACTGGTCTAAGGATAAGGGGAAGACGGTGATTGACGAAGCTTACATATCCGGAACCTTCCTATGGGGGGCCTATAATGACGAATCCGTATCCTCCTCTGGCGGACCCATCTCTACCTGAAGTGATAATCGAATCTACGAGCCTGGTGAACGATGCAACCCTAAACAATGAGTGTCCGGATGTTAGGGTGGGGACCGAATCCGTGGAAAATTGTTGTGTGGAGTCAGATGGGGAGGTGATCCCGGAATCCATGCAGGATTCTCTTGAAGTGGAGTTACACGAACAGGTTATGGTTGCCATGAGGAAAGCTGGCGAGTCGGTACCGAGTACAGAGGATGAAGAGGCCTCTGTGGCCGGTTCGACTCTTCAAGACAAGGAAGCTATGGCGGAATTGGGCAAAGCCCTAGGGGTAAACTATGAAGAGAATGAAGATGCTACATGGAAGTTGATACTCAACGCTGAGGTTAGGGATGAGGCAAGACCTGTGGGAAAAATGGTGACAAGGAGGCGAGGTAGAAGGACAAAGAACTTGGAATAGTTCTTGCTCATGCTATGGGGATGTTCTACTATTGGTTTCATTATGAAGTTGTGTTTCTAGAATGTGAGGGGATTGGGGTCAGATACAGAAGTCTGGGCGGTCAGGGATTTGATCCATGGCAGAAAGGTTGAGCTTATAGCTATTATTGAATCTAAAATTATGGGGGTCACATAAAGCCGTGTGGGTGTTCTAACCATAATCGAGACCTTCGATCTGGTTCATGGTTCTGCTCCCCCTGGCAATATGTAAATTTTAGATGGTGGGACAGATGTCGATGGTGTCGTAGGACCAGAACCCCCTCAAAACGGGTTCCTTGCATTACACGAAATGAGGAATCCCCTGGCGGCGAGGTTGACTTGTGGCCAGATTCGGGTAAAATCTCTCGTCACTGCAGTCCGGGGATTCCACTCTTATCCATCTCGGATCGGGAAGTGGATGTGAGATTGGGCTCCCTTAAAGCTTGCTTGATAGGGAAGAAGTTAAACCATCTTGAAACCCTGCAGGAGCTTTGGAAGTGGGCTCAGGAGTTCTGGGAAATCCCATCATTACATTGTCCTCCCGCGTTGTCACAGGATGAAGTCATTTTTATGTTCGAATCTGAATCCCAAGCCCATCAAATCCTTGAAAAAGGCTCTGTGGCTTTGGACAATCATCTGCTCTCTCTTTCCCCTTGGTCTAGGAACTTTACTCAGGGAAAGGAAGCTCTCTAAGTTCCCTTCTATGGCATTCCCCTGCATGCTTGGGCGGGCTGTCTCTACGGTGGAGGCCTTGGGGAGCCTTTTTGGCGAGGTAATAGAATCCAAAATGGAAGGTTATCACTGAAATTGTATGAGTTTTGTCTTCGCCAAAATTTTGGCCCCTAGTTGGATCTTCCCTGGCTCTGGTGTTATGCTCAAAATCCATGACCAAACCTATTCTATTGGGGTTGAACTTGTTGATGAAAATTCGTCTTTGCCGACGGAATGTCTCTCGGCGGGTCGGACCTCTTCGCCCGGTGTACCGTTGGATCCCGTAGGGGATTCAAATTTCAAATTCATAAATCCAATCATTCCAAGTGGGTCATCCGAAAGTTTGTCATTGTTAGAACAAGCCTATATGCCTATGGGCATTTTAGTCATTGAAGTTATTGTACAGCTTTTATTATATTAATAAAAGGGTGAGGGGGAGACACCCAACTCACACACCTTCTCTCTAATCTCTTTTGCAACATGGTATCAAAGCCCTAGGGTTTCTGATCCCTAGGAAAACCTTTACCCTCTATCTTCTCCATCAACCCTAAACCTAACCCTAACCCTTCTCCCTCTCTCTAACCTAACCCTAACCCTGACCTAACCCTAATCCGCTACAGTACTGCTACAGTGCCGCTACAGTATCGCGACAGTACTGCTACTTCTCCTCTCTTTTACCCCGCGCCCCCCTTCCTGCCCTCCCCAGCACCCCGTCGGCCCCCCCTCCCTTCAAACTCAACCTGCTCCACCTATTATACCCTCTAAAACCCTCTTTTAAACCCTAATCTATTTTCTGGTCTTGCGTTTCATTGTTTTTCTTTGCTCAATGTGCTGATCTTCTTTAATCCTCTTCTCCATTTCTCTTTCAGCATCTTCCTGGTTCTTTATGGGTTTCTCTATACTCATGTCTTGCACCTTTGACATCGTCATATGACTCTTTCTATTGATTAGTTGGTTCTGCCTATCTTTCTCTCCTATCTATTTGCTGTTGTCGTTGTCAGTGGTTTCTTTGTTCGTCTATATTCGTTGTCGTTATGGATCCTCCCGTCATTGTTGATCTCTCCATTGGCATGACCACTGAAGTCAGTGCCTCTACCACAACCTCGGCCCCTTCTTCTTCTTCTTCTTCTTCTCACTTGGCACCTGTGGAAAATTCTTACCCACAGTTGAATATTGCCAAGTTTGATGGAACCAACTATTTACCGTGGAAGGTTGCGATTGAGACTTACCTACTTGGGAGAGGCAAAGTCCGTTTCCCTCGTGAGGATCCTCCTTCGCCTAAGGATCCTACGTATACTCGCTGGGAGCAGGAAGATGCATTGATACGAAGTCTTCTATGGCAGAGTATGACTCCTGATATTTATTCTACTCTGATTCTTCTTCCGACTGTGAAGGAGATCTGGGATCATACTGCAGTGACATATTCTGGGGTTGAGAACATCACTCGTATATGTTTCACTTACTCTGAGTGGATACAGCTCCGTCGTGGCGACATGTCTCTTGAGACTCATTACGGGAAGTTCATCTCTTTATGTCAGCATCTTGATGTCTTTCTGCCACTCACTTCTGATATTAATGTTCTCCGACATCAACGAAAACAGATTCGAGTGGTGCACTATCTTGAGAGCCTAGGCCCAGAGTTTACCCATCTGCGCCATCAGATTCTTGGTTCTGGGAACATTCCTTCGTTGCGCGAGACTTACTTCCGAGCTTAGCAGTGTGTTAGCGAGATTCGCTCCCGCCCTACTTCTGACTGTTCGGCTCTTGTAGCATGGTGGTGGTGGTACTCGTCCTTCTCGAGGTGGTGGTTCTTTTTCACAAGCTCGTGGCCACGGTGGCCATGGTGGTGGTCGTGTTGGGAGTGGGCGTGGCCGTCCTTATTGCACCCACTGCCAGCGCGATGGTCATGTCATTGAGACTTGTTACACATTGCACCCTGAGCTCAGGCCGCCTTGATCAGCTCACCTCAGCACTTCTGTCCCATCTGACACAATCGTCTCTGCCCCTGCCTTGCCACTTGCTGATGACTCATTCTCCTTTACGCAGGTAGACTATGAGGAGCTCCAGCGCCTTCGACAGAGTGCTTCACAGGCCACTGCGGGCTTTGCCCAGCCAAGTAGTTCACATACTACATTACTTTCTAGTTCCGGGTCCTGGATCATTGACTCAGGAGCCTCGAACCATATGACTGGTAACTCATCACATCTCTCTTCTTTTCACACTTTTCCATCTGCTTTTCAGTCCATTACTTTAGCTGATGGTTCCACTACACCTATCACTAGTATTGGTACCACATGTCTTTCACCTAATCTTCCGCTATCTTCAGTATTATGTGTACCTAAATCTCCTTTTAGTTTATTATCTGTTAGCCAAATTACGAAAAATCTTTCTTACTTTATCTCATTCTTTCCATCTTATTGTCTTTTTCAGGATCTTTCGACTGGGAGGACGATTGGATCGGGTCGTGAGGTGGATGGCCTGTACCGTCTTGGCTGCAGCCCCTCTTCATCAGCCTTACACAGTTCAGTGGATGCCTTTCAGTGGCACTGTCGAGTGGGTCACCCATCACTTCAGCGCCTACGGGAGACATCCTTAGTTCCCTCTTCTGTCTCTCCATTTCATTGTCAGTCTTGTAAACTCAGGAAGCATCATAGAGTGTCTTTCCCTTCCCGAGTTGTCACTAGAGTAGATAGTTTATTTCAACTAGTTCATTGTGATGTATGGAGACCTTCTAGGGTCGCGTCGAATAATGGATTTCAGTATTTTGCAATTTTTATTGATGATTACTCTCGAATGACTTGGCTGTATCTATTGAAGGACCGCTCCCAAGTCTTCTCTGCATTTCAAAATTTTCATAATGAAATAAAAAACCAGTTTAGTTGCAGTCTTAAATGCCTGCTTACTGATAATGTATGTGAGTGTTTTTCTGGTACTGGTGGCTTTCAGGATTATCTCTCCTCTCATAGCATTATCCATCAATCCTCTTGTGCATACACCTCGCAGCAAAATGGTGTCACCGAAAGGAAATTGCGCTATCTACTTGAGGTGGCTCGCACTCTCCTCTTCCAGATGCATGTTTCTAAAACCTACTGGTCTGACGCCATTCTCAGTGCTTGTTTCCTCTCCAATCGTCTTCAATCTTCAGTGCTTCGTGGGGATTCTCCATTTCACATAGTTTATCAACATCAGGATTCATTCCCTCTTACGCCCCGTGTCTTTAGCTGCGTTTGTTTTGTCCATCATTTGCGACCTAGCCGTGACAAGCTTGACCTCGGTCAGAACGATGTGTTTTTCTGGGTTACTCTCGCACCCAAAAAGGATATCGTTGCAATAGTCCGCATCTGCATCATTGGTATGTATCAGCTGATGTGACCTTTTTTGAATCAGAATCATTCTTTGGCTCTACCTCTGTTCCTCATGTTGTCAGAATGGAACATGATGTGACCATTTCTCTTCCTATTCTTCCCCCTCTTCCTCCGACTTCCTTAGCACCTCCTTCTGCCTGCCCCACTGGACAGGTTGATTCATGTGCTCCTAGGGTGGATCGTCCCCTACTAAAGTCTAATATCATCGTCGTCAACAAGAGGCACAGCTTCCTCGCACCGACAAATCATCTTCACAGCCAGAGATCACTTTACCCTCTCATCAGGTACCTTCATCTCCTGTAGTTGTTTCTGACTCTCCTATTGCTTCACGTACTCGTTCTCATTCTACTGCTCACCCCATTTCTAATTTTGTCTCTTATGATCGTCTAACTCTTCCTTTCAAAAGCTTTGTCTTCTCTGTGTCTTCTACTGTGTTACCCCAGTCTCTGAATGAGGCTCTTCATCACCCAGGATGGCAAGCTGCAATGGATCTTGAAATGGGAGCTCTGCATTCTAATCACACATGAGATCTAGTTTCTCTATCTGCTGGTGCTCGTCCTGTAGGATGTCGTTGGGTGTTCTCCATTAAATATCTACCTGATGGCATCGTTGATCGACTGAAGGCTCGTCTGGTGGCCAAGGGCTACAGTCAAACATTCGGTGTCGACTATCATGAGACGTTTTCTCCAGTGGCGAAGATTCCTTCCGTTCGGGTTCTCCTCTCCCTTGTAGTAAATAATGGATGGCATCTTCACTAGTTAGATGTGAAAAACGCTTTTCTACATGGCGACCTCCTTGAAGAGGTGTATATGGAGCAACCACCAGATTATGTTGCTCCGGGGGAGTTGTCATCATCAGTCTGTCGCCTCATAAAAGCAATTTATGGGTTGAAGCAATAGCCGCGTTCATGGTTTGGCAGATTTAGTGAGGCAGTTATGAGGTTTGGCCTCAAGCAGTGTGGTGTGGATCACTCAGTATTCAGTCATCAGTCCTCAGCAGGATGCATTATGTTAATTGTATATGTCGATGACATCATTACTACAGGGAGTGACTCAGGGGGAATTCAAAAACTGAAAGCCTTCCTACAAAAAGAGTTTGCGACAAAGGACTTGGGACGTCTCAGATATTTTCTTGGGATAGAGGTTGCATATTCTTCTAGTGGTTTGTCTCTATCACAGAGGAAGTACGTTCTGGAGTTGTTAGAAGAGATAGGAAATCTTAGTGTGAAACCTGTAGCTGCACCCATGGATCCAAATGTGAAGCTAGTTCCAGAAGAGGGTGAGTTATTGAAGGATCCTGGTAGGTATAGAAGACTTGTGGGCAAACTTATATACCTTACGGTTACTCGTCCTGATATATCCTATGCCGTTGGCGTGATTAGCCAGTACATGACCTCTCCTCGTACTTCGCATTGGAATGTAGTGGTTCAAATACTCAAATATCTGAAAGGTGAACCAGGAAAGGAATTATTATTCAAACGACATGGTCATACACGAATTGAGGGGTTCTCAGATGCTAATTGGGTTGGATCCCCTACGGATAGGAGATCGACTACCGGGTATTGTACCTTTGTTGGAGGTAATCTGGTTTCATGGAAAAGTAAGAAACATAATGTCATTGCAAAATCAAGTGCAGAGGAAGAATACAGAGCCATGGCGCATACTACGACTGAGATTCTTTGGTTGAGATCACTCCTAGCAGGGATTGGTATTGTGCTTCCTTCGCCGTCACAGTTGTATTGTGACAACAGAGCAGTTATCTATATTGCGACGAATCCGGTCTTTCATGAGAGAACAAAGCATATTGAAGTTGACTGTCATTTCATTCATCAGAGAATCCAGAAAGCGGAGATATGCGCTGTATTTACTCGTTCTGCAGAACAGTTGGCTGACATGTTTACCAAACCATTAAATAAATCAAAACTGAGTGACATATGTAACAAGCTAGGAATGTACAATTTATACATTCCAGCTTGAGGGGGAGTGGAATAAGCCTATATGCCTATGGGCATTTTAGTCATTGTAGTTATTGTACAGCTTTTATTATATTAATAAAATGGTGAGGGGGAGATACCCAACTCACACACTTTCTCTCTAATCTCTTTTGCAACAGTCATTAATGGTATCTGACAAAGGTGTGTTGCGATCTAAAGTTAGGCCTGATGACACTTCTGAATGGTTGGTGGGGCCTAAGAATGCTTAGTTGGCTGTATCTATTAGCAACCCTATTTCTTCTCGCCCTCGCTCTCAAACTAAATTTCCTCTGGTATTTGGAATTTTGGGGTCTAGATTTCTGGAAAGTCTGCTTATGAATTTGTTTGGAAAATCCTTGGTATTAAAGATTGGAGCTAGAAGACTAAACAGTAGTCTGTTGAAATTCCGAAAAAATCTCAAGTCAGGTAGGTTGGGTCTTCTCTAGCTATTTTGAACAGGTGGGTCCTGTGAAGAAGACGGATACATCACGTACGACTGTATGTTTAGGGGTGTATTATGTTTTGGATACTATTCGACTCTATGGCCCACTCTAAATGGGTCGAGGGCTTAGGCTTTGACTTTAAACTGATTAACCTTTCTCAGTCGTTTTGACTTGATCGTAGTGGGTGGGGGTTTCTCTTGGGAAGATGCGAAAAGACCGTAAGAAGGGGCGTTTTGCTTAACGGAAATTAATTGTCTTGGCAAGATGTCCTCGAATGGGATCACTTTCAGTGACCTTTCTGGTCTACTCATAAGGCGGTGAAGCATCTTATTTAATGAGTCATCTGGATTGTAAAGATTTAAATATAGACATTGTATTTTTATAAGGATGAATAGTCAGGCTACGGGCAGCAGGAATCCTCATCATGCCCAGAGGGGCGTAAGAGAAACTTATTTACAGAAATCATGGTGCTGGAAAAGATCCTTCATAAGATAAGAAGGATGGCCTACGATGAAAGATTAGCCTCCATTAACAGATTTCTAGAGAATAGTAGAAATCGGAAGAGAACATCGGACGTTTAGAAGGAGATGGCTATTTCCTATTTGGGAGAGGAGATTGAAGCTCGAAGAAGCCAGGGGTTTCTGAAAAGGAATCCGGAATCGGGGACTTTATCGATGTCCTTTCTGCAAAGTCTCCTTGATGAACTTGTTAAATACTCCCCTTAGTTGACATCATTTTGCCACTATTTGATGGTGTCATTAGGCTGGGGGCCGATCGAGGTGGATAATAGAAATGTCTCCAATTTGCTTGGGTTTTCTTCGGTAATCAGGATAGATCCCCTGAACTTCCTGTGGGTAGGAAAATGAAGGTTGAATGTTTACTACAAGGTTTTTGGTATGAGCAGGTCGGGGAAAGTTCCAGCTCCTTTTGAGGGGTAAAACTTCACAAGGATGACTCAGGGTATACCCTCGTCAGCCCTTTCCGATACTATGTAATGTTAAGTGGGACCTCTGGTCCCCTTTGTAATTATTATAGTATCAATAAAATATGGCATCATTCAAAAAAAAATTATGGGGGTCACAGAGTCACTCATTAACAAAATTTGCGGAGAAGTAACAGAGAATGGATAGCAAAGGAGGCGGTGGGAACAACTGGTGGTATTATTATTATTATATGGAAGGGTAATTATTTTAGAATTTAGGAGGTGATTATAAAGGCATTCTTGGTCTCTACGATATTATCATCTTCAAATTGGATAGAGAAGTGGATGTTGACGGTGGTCTATGGACCGGCCACAGCTGGAGAGAGAAGTGGTTTGTGGGTTGAGTAAAGGGGGATCAGAAATCAATGGCGGGGACCTTGGATTGTGGGTGGTGATTTTAATACCATTCGCTTCCCGGTGGGAAAAAAGCAGGTTTGCGAGAATCAACACGAACATGTCCAATTTCTCTAGCTTCATTCAGGACTGCATGCTAATGGACTTACCTCTTGAGGGGGCGAAATACACATGGGCAAAATATCAGGACAATTTGATAATGAGTCACATTGACCTGATTCTTATCTCGACGGAGAGGGAGGAACTTTTCTTATTATACGTCAGCGGGCATTGCCAAAGCCGGTATCTAACCACAATCCCATCATGCAGTAGTTGGCAGATTTTAATGGGGGTCCTCGGCCCTTCAAATTCAATATTGCTCTGTGTGAGGACCCAAAGTTTGAAGATCTTGTTAGTCTACCGTGGAATGAGGAAGTATTTGATGGGTGGAAGGGATTTATTCTATACAAGAAATTGAAGCATCTTAAACTGCGCATTAAAGCTTGGCAAAAGAAGCAATTCATGGTTAATAGTGGCAGAAAAGACGAGATAATGACTACACTGGATATCCTAGAGCGAATGGAAGAAAATTTGGGGGTATCAGTTCAGCAAAAGCTGGAGAAGATATCGTTATTGGAGAAGCATGAAGAGATTTTGAGCAGGGAGGAAATCGAATGGAGGCAAAAGTCTTGCGTATCTTGGTTGAAGGCTGGCGATCAAAACACAAAATGCTTCCACCGTATGGCTAATGTCAGGAGAAGAATTAATACCATTAACTGCATTAAGGAGGGAGAAACTCTGGTGGAGGACATGGACACTATCAAGGAAAGGATTATCAACTTCTATGTTGAACTCTATTCAAAGGAGTGTGATTGGAGACCAAGTATGGGCCGACTGGATTTCAAGTCAATCTCTCCTTTGCAGCAAGCCAACCTAGAGAAACCTTTCACTGAGGATGAGGTGGAAAGGGCGATCTCTTCCTTAGGAAAAGAAAAAGCACTGGGCCTAGGGCCCGGACGGATTCCCGATTGTGTTCTATTAGAATTATTGGAATGTGGTCAAAGGGGATGTTATGGCTTTCTTTTGTGAGTTTCATGATCGTGGTATTATTGGTAGGGAATCCAACTCTACTTTTATTACCCTTATTCCTAAAAAAAGATGGTATTATTGGCATCAGGGATTTCAGACCGATATCACTAATAACTAGTATGTATAAGATACTAGCAAAAGTCTTGGCTATTAGATTGAAAGGGGTTATGTGGGACATCATTTCAGAGTTTCAAGGAGCTTTCGTTAATAAGAGGCAAATTTTAGACGGAATTCTCATTGCGAACGAAGTCTTGGATTCGACAAAAAAGGAGGGGAACAGGGGCCTCATTGTAAAAGTGGACATTGAAAAAGCATATGACCATGTGGAGTGGGGAGTTCTGGACTTCATGTTACAAACAATGGGTTTTGGGGCTAATTGGCACAACTAGATTTCGGCATGTATATCTACAGCTTCCTTCTCAATCCTATTGAATGGCACTGCGGAGGGATATTGTTGGAACTCGAGGGGACTGAGACAAGGTGATCCATTGTCGCCGTATTTGTTTATCATGATCATGGAAGCTTCAAGTCTGATGATCAGCAAGGCAGCTAGGTTGGGATACATAAATGATCTTAAACCAAGTCGTAATTCAATATCGTTGACCCATCTACAATTCGCCGATTATACTCTCTGTTTCATCGAGGATGATGAAAAGTCGGTTGCAAATCTTAAAAGGGTGTTTAGATGGTTCGAAGTCTGTTCGGGGATGAAGATCAATTTCGCTAAAGGTTCCATTGCTGGCATCAAGATTGAACACTCCTTGGTTGAGCACTATGCTAGGAGGATTGGGTGTGGTGTGGAAGTTTTACCAATTACATACCTTGGATTCCCATTGGGGTATGGGGTACCTAAGCCATCACAGTGGGATCCAGTGGTGGAGAGAGTCGAAAGAAAATTATCAACTTGAAAGAAAAGGTATGTGTCTTTTGGAGGAAGGATTACACTGATCAAAGTTGCGCTTGCGAAAATGCTGGTGTATTTCATGTCTTTGTACAAAATACCGGCAAAGATTGCTCTAAGAATTGAAAAATTAAAGCGAGACTTTCTTTGGGAGGGTACTGACAACAATAACAGGCTAAAACACCTCATTCAGTGGAAGAAGGTATTTAAGCTAAAAAAACATGGTGGGTTAGGGATCGGAAAAATCAGATTAAGGAATAAGGCTTTACTGGCGAAGTGGCTATGGCGTTATGGAGAGGAGAAGAGGGCCCTATGGCACAGAGTCGTTAGGGAAAAGTATGGGAAGGAGCTTGGGGAATGGAAGGCTGGTGTTCCAGTAAGGGGAAGAGGATCTGCAGCATGGAGGTCCATTGCTTCAATTTGTGGGTGCTTCGATCAATATATTAGATTTTGTGTTGGTAAGGGGGATGAGGTAAGGTTCTGGTTGGATTTATGGATTGGGGATACTCCTCTTTGTCAGAAGTTTCCAAATCTATTTAGGTTGGT
This sequence comes from Tasmannia lanceolata, assembly GCF_043159265.1. Taxonomy (NCBI): domain Eukaryota; kingdom Viridiplantae; phylum Streptophyta; class Magnoliopsida; order Canellales; family Winteraceae; genus Tasmannia; species Tasmannia lanceolata. Next base: position 10,314,060 of record NW_027518701.1, on the reverse strand, counting down.
GGTGAAGGCGAATGTGATGGTTTCAGAATACCTTATCAGGGATGGTCATCATGGGAGGGGAGTGTGGGACATTAGACTACGTAGAAATCTGAAGGAGAATGAAATTGAGTCTCACCGTGTTGTTAAGGATGTTGGAATCCCACTATTGTCCGCCGGATAGCCCTGACGATAGAATCTGGAAGCTGGAACCAGAGGGCTATTTCTCTGTCAAGTCATTCTTTTTCTGTATGAACATGGGGGACAAGAAAGTGAAACGTCGTGCCGCTATTTGGAGGTCGCATGCTCTACCTAGAGTCGTGGCGTTTCCTTGGACCGTGGCCTACAAAGCAATAAAAACGTGTGATAGACTCAAGAAAAGGTGCTTCCAGATGGCGAGTTGGTGTGTCTTGTGCAGAAAGGAGGAGGAAACCATCGATCACCTACTACTACAATGCCAAATGGCTCATGTTCTATGGACAAACTTGCTGAGATCCTTTAACATGAAATGGGTTTTCCGAAGGAGTATTAGATCGGTGATTCTAAACTGGAAGGGTGGACGCTTTGGTTCTGTTGGGGACCTATTATGGAAACTAGTTCCTTATGCTCTCATTTGGAATATATGGAAGGAGAGAAACAACAGGATTTTCCAGGGGAAGGAGCGGTGTGTGAGAGGGATTTGTCTACAGACCAAGATTGACCTAATATCAAGGATCAAAGCATTGCGGGGTACTCACTATAGTATTCGTGATTTCCTTAGGCATTGGCAGGACATTATCTGGGAGAAGAAGATCATGGCAAAATCGGTACCAAAATGGACCCCCCCGTTCGCGTGGTTGGTAGAAGCTAAATTTTGACGGAAGTTCAATATGTAATCCTGGGAAGGCGGGTATCAGTGGCGTCATCTGGAACTGGAAGGAGAGAGTTGTGATGTCATACTCGAAAACTGGGGGTATGTGTGATGCTAATGAGGCAGAAGTAAGGGCTTTATTATTCGGATTGCAATGGTGTGCTATGAATTTGCAAGGTCTGCTCATTATTGAAGGTGATTCGGCGAACACGGTTGCTTGGGCCATATTCGAATCTATAGGACCTGGGCGGATTAGACCCATGATCATGGAAATTAAAGACTTGGTGTATGCAGTGAAGCCCGTTACTGAACATAGGAGAAGATATGCAAACGTGAAGGCAGATGAGCTTGCAAAAGCCGGTGTATTATTGGACTAGATGTCCACTTTGATAGATCCTGGTTATATGGAGATGCTAAATGCATCATCTTAGCCGTATTGCATGGTATGGCCATTGTAATTTCTGGGTAAAGGGGATATCTTGTCCCCTTTACACCAATTAATTAAGTCATCTTTCCAAAAAAAAAAGTACTATACAAAATAAAGCAAACAAACCTAGCAAAAGAAAACGTTATACTCTCAAGAAGAGAAAATGTGGAAGTCAAAAATCACTTTATTCATAAACCACTTTTTATATATACATGAGATGCTTGTTCGGTTGTATATCCACACCCAACCTTTATCTAATTCTAGATAAAAATAAACTCCTAGTTTCATGCTATCTACTTCTACATAAAACAAACTCTCTAGGAATCAAACTCCTATAACAAAAGGACTATAACCACTGAGTCGGTGGTGACGTTCACAATTCTCCCCCTCAACACCGTCTCACCAAACTAACAACGATTCAAACCCGTTGGCCCGGCCCCTCCGATGCCATGCACGAATCAGTGATGACTCTAGCACTCCCCTTCAGCATTAACTCAAGGCACGCTAAGTTTCCTTCGAGAAAATTTTCACGATCTATCAATTCGCCACTCTTTGACGCCTTTTGTATCTTCAAAAAATGTTGAATCCTCCACCTTACAAAAAAAAAGACAAATTTGCGTACTTCGGATTCGCCTTTGGAATGCGCGTCGATCTCCGTGGTTTGGAAGCACTAAACTCACGTTCCTCAAGATCTTCAAGTTGCGATGGTTGCACCTCTTCTAGTGAAGCTGGAATATCTTTTTCACGCCACAGACTTTTTCCAGTCTTTCATGGACTAGAGCTCTTGCTAATCGGACTACCATTTTGTGGGATTGTCCCCAAACTTTGACGTGGCGCCTCCTGTTCTGACTCTAACACATCTCCATCCATCTGTGAGAGATCATCTATGCTTTTCATCCTTTGGATCAAATCCGGATTTGGTACACCATGATTTTCTTGTGGTAGCGCAATTGAATCCAATCTTTCTTTCAAACTGCCAATCAAATCTGTTGAGTCCGTCATTGGGGTGTTTTCCACGGATCACCATGATGACGCTTCATCGAACACCACATCTCTTGACACATAGATCTTTCGTACATAGATCCAAGCATCTCCACCCTTTCCTTTATTCATCATAACTAATGAACATGGCTCGACGTCGCTTTCTCCATTTTTTTTCCTCATTTGCTTATGTACAAGCACATCGCAAATACAACCAAACACTTTAAAGTGTCTAACTGATGGCCTCGTACCAGTAAGCTTTTGATAAGGCGACTCATAACCAAGTAGTTGTTCGGAAGATGATTAGTTACATATACGGCCGCGCGTATACACTCCGCCCAATATTGAGGACGAACATTCCTCCCATGTAATATACTTCGGCAAGTCTCATCTAAGTGCCTGTTTCTTTCTCTCTGCAACTCCGTTCTGCTGTGGAGTTTTAAGACAGGTGAATTGTCTTTTAATTTTGTGATCCGTCAAATAGGTGGAAAGAAACTGAGAAGTGTATTCTCCACCATTATCAGTTCTCAAACAACCGATCTTAAATTCCGTTTCAGCTTCTACACGTGCACGCAAATCGTTGATCTTTTCAAAGACTTCAGATTTCTCTTGTAGAAAATACACCCAAACATATCTCGAAAAATCATCAACAAATATAAGAAAAAAACAATTTCCAGTTACAGACTTCTGCTTCATTAGACAGCACACATCAGAGTGAACCAACTCCAATGGTCATTTTGAGTGAAACTCTGAACGAGGGAAAGGTTGACGATGTGCTTTTCCAAACTGACATCCAACACAAACCATATATCTCCCGTTCTCAATAGGTGGTAAACCTTTAACAAGGTTTCGTTTCGCCATAATTTTTAAGTTGTCATATGCGACATGAGCAAGGCGCGCATGCCACAACTCTGGAGTTTCATTACAGCGAGCTTTACCAACATAAGTTGTTCCTGCTGATAGTACATACATCGTCTCCATCCGTTTCCCACACATGATCGGATTACCAGAAACATCCACTTTCTCTAACACCTTTACATCATCAGGTCCAAATAGCACATATATGCCCGCTGATTTGATATGTGGTACAGATTCTAGATTTTTCGCCATACTCGGTACATGATACACATCTTTGAGGATGCTATTTCCTTCACCACACCGTGAGGTAACCGTCACATCACCCACATCCTTCACAGCATGGATAGAATTATCCGCCCTGATAACCGCATGATTTCCATCATATTTTCGCAACAACATAAACTTATTTTGATTTCTAGTCATTGTGCGAACATCCAGAATCAATCAACCAATCGTTCTCATAGTCAATACTCCTCATTTTCGAAGAACTTGTTACACACATTTGACTTTTCATAATAGGGGATTCTGCAACATTCAGTCCAAAAGAAATCTCCCCCTCAAAGTCATATTCCGTAGGAGTCTCTTCCCCTGCCACATCACAAGCAAAATAAGCTTGCATATCCCATTCACCATTGTCATCATTCTCTTTGTCTTTGGATTCGACGACAAAATTCCCATCATCAGTCTCAATCCTAACCCGACAATTTCTTCTAATATGACCAGGTTTGCGACATCGATAACAATAAAAGTCACATTTTTCTTGTGATTTTTCATTGTTATTAGCCCGGTCATCTCTCTTATAGCCATCCTTTGGCTTCTTATTTTTTTGCTACTTCCACTTGCTATTCACCGCAAGCGCTTCGTCACTTTCTTTCACAGACAATCCAGCCATCTGCCTTGCCAACAGTTCTTGATTAATCAAGAGATTCTCCAATTCCAGGAGAGACGGTTGCGTTGGCCAACCACGTATAGTGGTGATTGATCGTGTTTCGACTTCCTCCGACTTCCTGCAAATAGAAGGAGGTGCGAGGAAGCTGTGCCTGTTGCTGATAACATCTCCAAGAATGAACGAATGAATCGAATGCCTAAAAGAGGAGGGAAGGAGCTATTCTTATAGAACAGCCCCACATGGCCATTTGGCCATCACAACTTTTCAAGGCTCTTCACTGCACCCTTCTCACTAACACTGTTTCATTCCAACGGTTGTTGAAAAAAGATTCATTGGGTTACGAAATGTGGAAGTGTTTAGTAAGAAAATGCATTAGCAAGCAATAGAACAAGGAGAACCTAAAATTGTATAAAAAGAGAAAAAAGCAAACAATTTGGGCACCTTCGATCTTCCCTGAATATTGCCACTATCATACAAGTGTATACATTTGTTTGGGTTTGGTTAAGGGATGCTTTCATTGAGCAATGAATTGATGAGTTGCTCAAGGGCCGGGAGGCGTTGATTCTGGTCGTAACTGTACATGACCTCAACCATTCGGGCAATGTTTAGTGAGCCTTCTTTGAAAGATGGTGAGAATTGATTTGAACAGAGGCACTCCTCGTTGAGTTTCTTCCATGCATTAGATATCATATTTTCCACCTCTTCACATGCATTTTCAAGGGAAGTAGAGCTACCATGTTCTTTCATGTAGCACTCTACGTATGATCCATCGTATCCTTCTTGGTTCTCATCCTTCAAGCATCAAGAAAACATGTGTTAGTTTGATGAATGCAAACATCGTATCGTAACTTTCTTAGTTTGGTAATGACACTATCTGCTCTACAATTTTTGATTGGATGTTAATAGCTTCTTGAGTATTTTAACAGGCGTGAAAAGCGAATTAAAAAAAAGTGTAAACCAAAGTGAGTATGCCCTATTAGACAACTTGGTCAATTTAAAGTCACAAAAGAAACAATCTATGTGGTCAACATATAGTCACAAAAACATGTGACATGTATGGTCGGTCAGGATGACTGTTGTGTAGGTGCTGCCGACAATTCTGAGAAATGAGTTTTCAGGGTTTGCCTCACTTCCTTGGAAATTTCTTCTTAAATTAAAGGAAAAATTGTCAACTAGTGACACAAAAATGCCAAAATAGTGAATGGGTGACACCCTTTTGATATTTTGTGAACGGAGGCCATTTTACCTTTTCTGACATGGCCTTTTACATAAATACCCTCAAGGCAAAAAAAACAACTCACAGTAGAAATTTCTCTCTTACACTTTTCACCTACCAAAAATGACCGCCAACCTCTTCCAGGTTTCTCCATTAATGTCTGAAACTGAGGAAGGGTAATAAAGGTGAGTAGCTTATCTACTCTCTTAGGATTTGTGGTTGTATTAATGTGTTTGAACCATATCATTATTGTAGGTAATAACCTTGTATTTATTTTGCTTGATAACCCTATCTTATAACCCTTTCAAAATGGTTAGTTAGGGCTTCTGCTTCAAGTATATCTGTAACCCTGCTTTATAACCCATTTATTTACCAGATAAACACTTGGTACACCCCGGAGAGGCTTGGTAACCCCCTTGGAGAGTGTTGAAAAGCCCTTGTACATTGTTGGTAACTCCCCTTCTATGTACTTGGTAATCCCTTTAGAAACTTGAAAACCCCCTTGTGTAGAGAGTTGAAAACCCCTAATTTCCAGCTTGATTAACCTTTACAGAAGCCTCCGTACGGACTTGAATCCCTCATTAGGTAGCTGATAATCTCTTAGAACACCTTGTGGACTGACTTTCAAACCCCCATTGAGGTAGTAAAACCCCCTTTAGAGTCCACAACCCCACTTATGAACTTGGTAACCCATTGTGTATACTTGAATACCCCTCAAGAAGATATGAAGATCCCCTTTTAGCAACAACTCTGTTTAGAACCCCTATTTAGAATTTTATAAAAATGTCCGAAACAATGGTTTCTCTTCTTTTACACTATGATGGAAATTTGAAGGATGATGTTTCTTGGGAATACGTAGGAGGGAAGAAGACATTGTTATCTGTCAGCCGCGGAATCAATTTCGACGAATTTGAAGCTGCAATCCGAAGAAGGATTGGTGTTATAGAAAGGTAGGTTTTACTATCGATAAAATGTCGATATGTTGTGGATCCATATATAGTCACTTTAATCGACGTCGATGATGATGATGTCCTCCAAACAATGTTAAGGATGTTTGACAGATACATGTTCAATTCTGTGATGATGATATACATAACTAAGAGCATAAATGACAAATTTATTAATTCCTTGAATTCGTCAATGCTTCCCCCAGACAAACTCTGTACTAGAAGACCCTCTCTTAATCGTAGCATTCCTTCTACTTCGATTCCGTCCCAAAAACGTCTTCGTTTTGAAGTGGACTTGCAAAAAGACTACGAAAGTGAATTTGATGGGAGATATGTAAGTGAAGAGATCAGAGGTGCTCCAGTAGAACCTGTCATAAGGTATTGTAGTTCTTTGGCAATGTTTGAATACTTCCATATTTCAATTTATAATTCATATGGATCCAACTTGATTATATATTGCCGAACTATGCAGGTCTGAAATTGACTTAAATGAAACATTGGCAAGTGATTTGTATGGTAACCATGTTAGTGGAGGTATCGATGACTTCCAAAATGTGGGAGATCTTGAAGTGGACTTCAGTAATGTTTTTGAAGACGGTTTCTGTGTGAGGGGTTTAGATTTAGAAGGAGAAAGAAATGATGATGATAATGACGATGGTAGTGATGATGATGATGAGGAGGAAGAGGAGGATGATGATGATGACGATTATGAAAATATTGGTGTTAGTCCATGCGCTCAGCCTTTCAGTGCGGATTCTCCTATCAGAGGGGGTTCTCCTATCAGAGAGGGATCTCAACCGGTTCTGACTGACAGTAGTCAGCCAATGAAAGCAGATGAGATGTTTGTTGGGGACCATGATGTAGATACTAATAATCTTCAGTTTGAGCAATTAACGGTTGGGGCAATATTTTCTATTATGCAACACTTCAAAAAGGTTGTCAAAGAGTACGCTATTCGGCAGAGGTTTATGTTCATGAGGTCAAAGTCAACACCGAAGAAGTATGCCGTTCGATGCAAGGTAGAGGGTTGAAAATGGCGTATAACGGGTACTAATCATATGACCTGTGTGTTAGTGAAGTCGTTTATCCCCGACCATACGTGTATAACTAAATTAAGGGGCAATGATCACCCTCTTGTCACAGCAGCTTGGGTTGCTCAGACATGTTTACGCTTATTTACTTGCCCAGATGATGTGAAGACGAGGATCATACGAGAATATATCAAGATGCATTGGGGTATAATTATAAGCTATTGGAAAGCGTACAACACGATGAACATCATACTTGAGATTAAGTGTGGGAATGTGGAGGACTCTTATCGAATATTGCCTATACTTACAGTTCAGATGATGAGAAGAAATCCCGGCAGCTATATGCGTGTTTTCAGAGCCAGAGATTTACGACCTAGGGGAGATGATAGTTTTTTTCTCTTATTTTGGACATTTGGTCCTAACATACGGTGTTTTCATCGAACACTCAGGCCTATAATTTTGGTTGATGGGACACATCTGCGAGGGAAGTATCTAGGAATCTTATTGATTGCAATCGGGGTCGATGGTAACTACGGTTTATATCCATTAGCATTTGGGGTTGTTGAGACGGAGAACGAAGATAGTTGGAGGTGGTTTTTTAGGTTACTAAGGCAGTACGTATTTGCAGCGGAGATGAACATATTCACCATATGCTCCGATCGACAGAAGGGGTTGTTGCAGGCAGTGCCTAATATATTTCCTAATTCTCATCATAGTTATTGCATGCGTCACCTCGCCGCCAATTTGCGATCCGAGTTCAAAGATGTTCTACTTGAGAGATTATTTTGGAAAGCCGCACGGACTTTGAGAGAGAGTGTGTTCAGAGAAACAATGGACAAGATGTTAAGGAATGAACGTGCACACAAGTGGATAAGTGACATTGCGAACGAACACTGGGCTAGTTTTTATTTTAAGGGGGATATGTATGATGTATTGACTACAAATAAAGATCGGAGTGTTTCAATGCTGTCCTGAAGGATGCGAGAAGATTGCCGATTGCATCATTGGTAGAGCACACTAGACATCAGACTACGGACTTCATTCAAAAGCGTCAGAAATTGGATCATAGTTGGCAAACAAAGTTGACTCATTACGCAGAAGAACGTATAACATTAGCGAGGGAAGAGAGCCGCTAGTATACAGCTTATCGAGTTGGGGTTCATGAATATGAAGTACGGTCGCTTGAACATACAGATAGCGTAAACTTGGAACTTCGCACGTGCAGTTGTCGTGCATTCCAAACATTTGGACTCCCTTGTGGACATGCCATGTTAGCCATTGGCATCTCAGATTTTGATGCATACGATTACTGCGAGAAATGGTTTCATGTAGAGAGATATCGGGATACGTACGTTGAAGTTTTGCACCCGACACTAGACAGGACCCAATGGGAATTAAATCCCAAATCCTTGATGACAATATTACCGCCGATTGCAAAGCGACCACCGGGAAGGCCGCGTACGAGAAGGAACTGATCGCGAATTGAAAGGTGGATTACATTACAAATGCACCCGATGTCGACAACTTGGCCACAATAGAAGAAGTTGCAAAGAACCACCCGTGGTAAGACAACAAGTTGACCAAATTGCTATTGGGCCTTCTGCACCCATACTCAGTAGGTCGGGCATACCTTGCCAAGCCCCCTTCTTTGTGTAAGGGTGTAATTGAATTTTTTAAATGTTCTCAGATATTGTGATGACTTCTTTTTTGTTATTTTGTAAAGAATGGTTGTAATTGGAACATCAATACATAAACAATTTTTTTGGATATAGATATGCTATTTGTTCTCTATTTAGTTGTCGCTCTCCTACATCTAGACCATGAAAAGGGACTTATCAACCAATTCCCTAGGTTGATAAAGCTACTTGATGTTGGGATTCAGGTTATCAACTCCCTCCAAATAGGTCATCAACCAATCGGAAGTGAGGTTATCAACATACAAAATGGGATCATCAAACCATGCCCTTGGTTGATAAAGGTACTTGAATGTTGGAATTCAGGTTATCGACGCCCCCAAAATAGGTCATCAACCAATCGGAAGTGAGGTTATCAACACACAAAATTGGATCATCAACCCATTCACTTGGTTGATAAAGCTACTGGAATTCAAAATCCAGGTTATCGACGCCCCAAAATAGGTCATCAACCAATCGGAAGTGAGGTTATCAACACACAAAATGGGATCATCAACCCATTCCCTTGGTTGATAAAGCTACTGGAATTCAAAATCCAGGTTATCGACGCCCCCAAAATAGGTCATCAACCAATCGGAAGTGAGGTTATCAACACACAAAATGGGATCATCAACCCATTCCCTTGGTTGATAAAGCTACTGGAATTCAAAATCCAGGTTATCGACTCCCCTAAAATAGGTCATCAACCAATCAGAAGTGAGGTTATCAACACACAAAATGGGATCATCAACCCATTCCCTTGGTTGATAAAGCTATTGGAATTCGAAATCCAGGTTATAGACTCCCTCAAAACGAGGTTACCAACATTCAAAAATGGGTGATCGACCGAAAAAAAAGGTTACCAACCATTTTCCAGTGGAGTAAAGCTGCTGGAATTGAAATTTAGGCTTACTAACCTCCCATTGTTTTGGGTGATTGACCTTGGAAAGTGGGTTACCAACCCAAATAAGGGTCACCAAGCATTTTCCAGGGGAGATAAAGGTTATGGAATCGAAATTTAGGCTTACAAACGTCCCATTTTTTTGGGTGATTGACCTTGGAAAGTGGGTTATCAATCTAAAAATGGGTCACCATCAATTTTCCAGGCTAGATAAAGCTTCTGGATTTGAAATTTCGAGTTACGAACCTCCCTTTTTTTGGGTGATTGACATTCGAATTTGGGTTACCAACCCAAAAAGGGTCACCAACCATTTTCTAGGAGAGATAGAGGTTCTGCTCTCAGAAACACAACATAGGACCATAGAGAGCTGTGTACCTAACCTGTAAAAATACACATTTCAACTTCAAACACACATCATATTCTGTTCACAAACACAAACACACATCATATTCTGTTTTAATTTACAACTTCCCTAGTCATTCAGAAACACAAACACATATGTCTAAAACCTGTTTAAATTTACAAGTTCCAATATTCAAATTGAAACACAAACACAAACACGCTTCAAAAAAGCCTGCTTAGATTTACAACTTCTCCACATTCATAAACAAGTTCACAATTCCATAAAACCTGTTTCACCAACCAAGTTCTTCACCCATTCACAAACACAAACACACTTCCATAAAAGCTATTTCAATTTACAAGTTCTCCACCCATACACAACCAATTTCACTTGTTCACAAACAAAAACACAGACCATAACAACTTCCGTTGCTATTTAACAGTTCCCATACTTTCCACCAATCTCCATTAAAAAATAAAGTTTTTACCATGATCATCAGAAAAAATAAACATCCATGAACATTAGAAGGTGTTCCTATATAAGTGTACAGTCCCCAAACTCTCCTCGTAAAAATCTCTCACAGAGTTGTAGCCGAAATTGAGGAATGTCTATCGGCCCAAAGTTCAGTGGTTGACCATGGTAGAGATGCTCAATCGCTTTTAGGACAAAAGTGCCACAATTAACCCTGTATAAAAGCATGCATTGAATGGAGTTACTTTTAAGGTAACTACGAATGAGATAGGAATACTAAGAAAAATTCAAAAGTTTTAAGTTTGAACCCACCCATTGTTCTGCTTTCGGAAGCCATCCATCTGTGAATATGGAAAGTCATCGATCTTGCAACCCCGGTTCTTCAAATATTCCTTCACTAATGCTACCTGAATTTAAGACAACGAAGGAATATTGAGTGTTATACATATGGAAGTAACTTTAAATGTTATGGAAGATGTTAATTTACTTACAGTGGGAGATGCTCGCTCCTGAAATGAGTCCCCTTCCATTGAGTTGAACTCGGCCATCTTTTTATTCACCATATCAACAAGCACAAGAGCCCAATGAAAGTCTTGACAGCATGGGATTAAAAGCATCCCAATATCTTCTAACGGGATATGGTCAAGTGTACGATGCAATAGCTCGCTCGCCAACCGATCAGAGTCCAACTTATTTTTGTCATCCATTGAATCACGCCCTGATGTCTTATATTCCTGTACAATGAAATGAATTTTGTGGGAACACTAAATGATGGATAAGTTGTAAAGTAACATGTATAGCTACAAAAAAGCCTCTTACATGTACTGACGAAGGAATATATACAATCCGTCCAGTCAAGGCATTGCTGGAGGCGTACAAATACTTCCCATATACATCCAACACCTACAACTCAAAAAAAAATCTTAATTACCTCAACCATGGCTACTGAAGACAACACTTAATTTAAAAAATGACACTTACTTGGCCACTGAGGACTCCTTTCAGGTTCCACAACGTTTCGAGATCCTCAGCCAAGACTTTTACCCCGTCAATGGTCATGAGAATACGATTGCAAAAATATACAAAGGTTAGAGAAAGCAAGTATCTAACTTTGAATAATGGTTAATTGAAAACAAGTGTACTTGCTTTTGGTCTTGTTTTTTCAACTTCTGAATGAGATCAGTTCGCCTCCGTGTTACTTTCTTCGTTGCCCTCTCACTGGAGTAGGGAGTTTTAACACTGGAGTAGGGGATTATCAACCTCAACAGGGGGTTCTCAACACAGGAAATGGGGATTATCAACCTCCCTTGAGGGGGTTTTCAACACTAGAGAAGGGGGATTATCAACCTCAAGAGGGGGTTCTCAACACTGGACAATGGGGATTATCAACCTCAACAGGGGGTTCTCAACACAAGAGAAGGGGGATTATCAACCTCAACAGGGGGTTCTCAACAGAAGAGAAGGGGGATTATCAACCACAGGGAGTTCTTAACACACGAGAATGGGGATTATCAACCTCAACAGGGGGTTCCCAACACTGGAAATAGGGATTATCAACCTCCCTTCAGGGGATTTTCAACACTGGAGAAGGAGGATTATCAACCTCAATAGGGGGTTTTTAACAGTGGAGAAGGGGGATTATCAATGTACCTAGAAAGGATTCTCAACACTGAAAGTGGGGGATTATCAGCCTCAAAAGGGGCTCCCAACACTGCAAATGGGAGATTATGAACTACCTAGAGGGGGTTCTCAACACTGGCAATGGGGGATTATCAACATCCTAGAGAGGGTTACTAACACTGCAAATGAGGGGATTCTCAACACTGGCAATGAGGGATTATCAATCTACCTAGAGGGGGTCCTCAACACTGGATATAAAGCATCCCAACACTGGAAAAGAGGGGTTCTCCACAGTCAAAATGGGGATTCTCATCAATCTCAAAAGGGGATTCTCAACAACGAGAATGAGAGATTACCAAAAGGGGGTTCTCCACAGTCAAAATGAAACAAAATAGGGAAAAAAATAAAAAATTAAACCCTACATGTGTAAAGACTTCCAAATAGTGACAATGAAACAATACACCACAAAGGTAACTTAATAGAACGAAAATAAAAAGTAAAAAAATATGAAACACGACACCCTAACATACCTGCACGATGGGGATGGGGGGAAAATGAAGCCCACGCCGGAAAAAATGAATCCCTCGCCGAAAAAATGAAGCCCTCGCCAGAATACAGTTGATAATGGAGGAGAGAGGTTCGGAATAGTGCAGGAAACCGCCCCACTCCAGAGAAAAAGGAGAGGTCTTCACGCCGGTCACACCTCACGCCGGAGAAGATGAGTTTCAGGTGGTTAAAATGAAAATGGAGACAGTAAAAGTAAAAAAAAAGAAGCCTCTGTACAGTTAAAAACGAAGAGAAGTAAAAACAATGGGTTTTTTTACCTTGAGGGTATTTATGTAAAAGGCCATGTCAGAAAAGGTAAAATGGCCTCCGTTCACAAAATATCAAAAGGGTGTCACCCATTCACTATTTTGGCATTTTTGTGTAACCAGTTGACAATTTTTCCTAAATTAAAACTAGACCCCGGAATATTTTTTCCATTGATCTTCTTGTTTCGTTTTTTACTTCATGAATTTTTCTTTTTTATTCCACCTTTAGTCCTTTACCCTACGTCCAAACAACCCTGACACACAGTTAGAGTTGGAGTTATTTAATCATTTATACTTTAACACTCCCACTCACGTGTGACCCCTCTTTTAATGGTTTGGCTGTACACATGGATTTCTAATATCAACGAGAACCCAAGACCTGCTGCAAAGCAATAGCTATTACTACAAAAGGGGTAATAGTATGAGATTTTTTGAGGAATTTTAGTTTTGGTTTTTTTAATGCAAATTTTGGGATGATCTGGACAGTGGCTGAAGTATAGTATATATAAGTCTTGGTTTCTATACTACCAAAAAGGCAATGAAAATACGTGGGTGAAATAGTAGGTGCATCTGGGCTATACATTGTCAATTTCAGGTGAGCTACAAGAAAGAAGTAGACCCTCTAAAGCTTGAGAGACTATGGTTTTTCGCTTTTGGAGGCTCTGTTGCCTGAAAATTCTCTTTTAAAGGAAGTGCTATGACACACCGAGGCAGTTGGCTCTTCGGCATAAAGTCACGGGTATGCTCCCTGTTGACGAGTGTTTGAATCCCGCCTCCTCCGACTTACCTGATACACGTGATGTGTGTGTCGTTGCGTGTATCCGTAGGGACTAGTCCTACTCCCGAAGGGGGTGGGGACATCCTACTTCATCAAAAAAAGAAGAAGAAGCTGATGCTATGGATTCTTGGGGGTTGGATTGGCAGTAATAGCACATGATAAATATCTGATTGATGGTAGAGAATAGGAGTGGCAGTAATAGCACATGATAAATATCTGGGTGCGCTTGGGGAAGAATATATGTTGGTTAACCTGTAGAGTAAGATATGCTCTATAAATATGTAGGATTCTATAGTCTATATTACTGGTCCTGAATTGCCTTAACTGATGCTATGTAATGATACTTGAGACTCCTGGTCCCTAATGTAACTTTCATGGTATCAATGAATATATATCAATTTTCAAAAAAATAAAAATAAAATTGCTACAAAAGCTGAAGTTGTTCGAGTTAGTGTTATTTAATCATATGTACTTCAACACAAACCACTAGTCCTCATACCTTAGCACTTCCCAAATCGTCCCAAAGCCGAAGAATTGTTGCTGGCCATGAGAAGAGGCCTGGAATATTGTCGACACTATCTACACTTTCTGTTGTCATCCCTTGACCTAACAGAAAATGCATGTGAAGTAGTACAAGGGGTACTCCAGAGCTAATCACTCCATTTCTCAGGTACTCATCTGTCATTGGGATATGTCTGGACCGAAACCATTTCGCCTCTACCATGAATGCATTGCATAGCCCCCCCCACTGGTTAGTTCGACAGAGAAATACGGATCAATTGTTAGAATTTGGGAGTTAATCTTGTTAAAAAATTAAATATGAATTTACACAATTAACGCACTCTCAGAAAGTCAATACATGCTGTAACATACCACTTTCCTCAGAGATTGTATGGGATTCATTCCATGTTCCTTCTGGACCTTGTCTGAAATCTCATTACAGATGTATCTCGGTAGTCGCTCGATCTCAGTGACTTCCCATCTGTGATGAGTTGAATCTCACTGTATAAGATCCTTTTTTTCATTCTTAGAAGCAGGCAGAAAATTGGGTTTGTTCTTACTCACCTATTTATTGCTTCTGTGAAGAGGGTGAGTTCATCAAGTGTCCCATAAACATCGAAAATGTCATCAATTATGTAAACAAGGGATATGGACTTTGTGAGGTCGACTCTATACTTTGAGAATTGAGGGTGTGAGAGTATTGGCATGGGCCACATGAACCATTTCAGTGGTTGGTCTCTAACAAACCGTAATTCCTGTGACAAACCCAGGTCTTTCCACCACCTGAAGTGGTAAGGAAAAGATATTAAATTAGAAAGGCCAACATTAATTTGAAGTAAATTCAAGTGGACACAGAATCACTTTACTTTAGAACTGCTTTAAGTTCTCCTTGGTGCAAGGACTGAACGATGTTGAAATCCATTTTTGCTAGTTCTTGTAAGACTCTGGTCCTCCCATTGTCTCCTTGATAGTTTTTGAGGCAGTAATTAGCCTTGAACCTTGGCAATGTCATGTGAAAAGGATGCTCCAAGGTATGCCTTACAAGGCCCGCCATACCCCGATCCATTACTGTCATCGAAGCCTTAAGGCGCTTGCAGGTGAAATTATAAGCTTCATCAAGTATATCCTCACCATCTATTCTAAGGTGTGAAGCTTCATATAAACCCGTCATTCCCCTTATGTCTTTACCTACATTGAGTCCAAATCTCTCCTCCTTGTCTTTGAAGTTCTTAAACACATCTGTTCAATACAGAGTAGTCAGTAGTAGATCTAGTTGTGACTAATTGAAATGCTAATGACCAATGTCGGAAACATGCTCGAGGGGAAATGGAGTGTGAGGAATACGAATAGGGATTAGGCAAGGCAAGCCAATTAAGGATTTATCTTAAAGATTTTTATTTTCCCACTAATGCAGGTGGCTACAAGGAAATAAAGTCCTGAGGATGCAGTGCCGACAACTATCGATCTAGGGCTGCTCCCTCAAATTCAATAGTGAACCAGTATGCCCGCACTTGGTTGGAGCGGAAAGGGACAAGGAAGAAGGAAGAACACAGTTCAAGAATCCTAGACAATTCTAAAGTATATTTTTAGGGAAATGTTATCAACACTACTGTATTTTGATGGGGGCACTCCTCACTTTATTAAAAGTACGGTATGGCCAGCATCATAGGATGATCCAAACCGTCCATTAGATGGGCCACAGCCTAAATAGGTTGTGCCCCAAAAATTATTTCCATAGCTTGATCCTAACACTCCGATCTATAGAGGGTTAGGATCAACCCTCTAACATTCAGATCGGAGGGTTATGATCAACCTATGGAAATGATTTTTGGGGCATGACCTATTTAGTCTGTGGCCCATCTAATGGACGGTCTGGATCATCCTATGGTGCGGGCCATACCGTACTTTTAATAAAGTGAAGAGTGCCCTCATCAAAATATGGTAGTGCTGATAACATTTCCTTATTTTTAAATGAGACCCTGAACCTTCTTTTATAGAAAATAAAAGAACACAAAGGCAGCCTAGCCTCTCTGGCGGTGCCTCGGCTCTGGGCTAGAGGGAGCCACCAGGGAGGGAGAAACTGAAACCTATAATCCATGCCGGAGAGCCCTAAGAGATATTTGCGATCCAAACCCATCACCAGGAAGACACACGGATCCAAACCCAATTCGATCTGAGCTTCATTAATCAAGCAGAGGATGATAGCAGGTATTGATGGGACACAAATACGGCGTCGTTCTCAGATATCGCCACGTGTCGTCCATGCACAAGGAGAGCCTAGCCATCATGAAGAAAGACGTTGGAAAATGATAAAGACCATGCAAACATGACACGTTTCACCGTCCAGGCCTCATCATCACAAATTATGGAAGGAAATGGCCGGCAAAGCCACGCGCGCCGGCGAGGCAGGGGGACGGCCCAATCCTGCAAAGGAAGGCTTTCTCTCCATAATGATGAAAAGGGCCGCGCACCTCCCTTTAAAAGGGAGGGAAAGGAAGAAGAGAAGGGATCCACATTTTTTTGGAAAGGACTTCCCCCATTCTCAGCTCCACAAAAAGCAACCGGAAAAACAGGCGAGGCAACAACAGAGGAGACTAGGAATGCAATCCTACTCTCCCTGCTAGTCCCCTTCGACCCACTCATTCACACACCCAGAAAGGAGCCTGCGCGTTGGCCCTGGTAACCCTGATCAAAACCCCTTCCCCTTCTCGCTGTCCTTTATATTGATTGGTCGAAGGATCTGACTTGGGTGTCGAAGTGGTCGTCCGGGACCCACCCAGGACCCCCTGACCCCCTTTGTTTGTGATTGCAGACCCCGCGGAGGCCCTCTACCTACCGCGCGATCACCGACCCGGATTCAGACGCCATCATATTGGCGCCATCCGTGGGACTCGTCGAGTACTGAAAGCCTTATGGCGATGAGAAACCACACCCAACAGCAAGAAACAGGGGTAATAACCAGGAGTCAGGCTCAGCGCGCACAAACCAACACCTAAAGCTCCCGAGAGCCCAACTCACCACTCTCGGGCCGACACCAGCCCTCCTCTAGCGCACCGCAGATGGTCCCCACCATGGAGATGTTCAACGAACTCCGCCGAGAACTACTCCAACGCTTGCCTCCTTCGGCCCCGGAGAGGCCCCTGACAACGCAGGACCAGACAGAAGTCTATGACGAAGGCAACGAGGAACAGCCAGGGGAGCGTCATCCCCGGCGAAAGCGAGCACCGAATCGCCGGATGCCGTCCCCACCAACGAATAGCCCTTTGCCCCCCGCAGCTAGGGGACACCAGCGAGACAGCGGGAAGCAGGCTACGCTAAGCCGCGCTCCCCCTGTCCAAGCTGCCCGTCTCCAGGAACCGCCCTTGGCCCGGGCTGAAGAAGTAGAAACCTCAGCGCAACCGCCCAGCGTGGATCCGATAGCAGACCTACAGAGGCAGATTCAAGAGGTAAAACTAGAAATGAAGAAGCCCTACGCCCATGGCATCCTCGACGAATGGGAAAGGGAAACAGCATCCCCATTTACCTCGGAAGTCTTAAAGACCCCAGCAGAAGCAAGCATAGACCTCTCCCGTTTCGGTCTGTACGACGAAAGCACTGACCCTCTCGAGTTCCTCCAAACTTTCAAAAGGGTAATGACGCTCCGGGGCGTGTCAGACGGATTCATGTGCAGAGCCTTTGCCTCCCTGTTAAAAAAGACCGCTAACGACTGGTACATGAGATTGGAGCCCGACTCCATCGCATCCTTCCACGAATTCAGAAGGAAGTTCAGCGCAAGATTCGCCAACAACCACCTCCGCCATGATCCAGTGGACGCCCTATTAGCCCTCCGGCAGGGAAGAAATGAGACCCTAAGAGACTTCGTGTTAAAATTCAACGCCGAATTGGCCCAACTTTCTAACATGGACATCCAAATAGCGGTCACAACACTAAAGCACGCCACCACCGATCCAAATCTCAAGCTGCATCTCACCCTCAAGCCACCACGGGACCTACAGGAACTTGAATCCAAGGCTGACAAGTTCGTGCGAGCAGAAGAAGCCTGTGCCCGAGAGCAGAACCACCCCGGCCCCGATTAAAGAAAAAACAACGACGGCCGAAGGATCATGAGGCCACGGGCCGAGGAGAAACAGGCAAGCCGGAACCCCATCCCCGTCTTCGAAAGACTGGGAAGCGCCCCACTGAAGGTTCCCCTCTCCCACATCCTACTAGCTATCAGAGATCAGGGTCTTCTGACCCCCCCCAAGAGAATGGCCACGGACCCAAAGAAGCGGTCCGCCAAAAAGTTCTGCGAATTCTACGGGGACCACGACCACGAAACTGACCATTGCTTCCACCTCCGCCTCCAGCTGGAAAGGCTGGCCGAAGAAGGGTACCTAAATCAATATCTCAGAAGCCCTGGCGGATATTCGTGCGAGGTCCAGCATCCACCCGACGAGCCCAGAGGTAGGCGTCAGTCACCCGATAGGTGCCGGTCCAACAACCGTCGCCGATCCGTAAGCCGACACCGATCCCCTAGCAGGCATCGCTCCCGAAGCAGACGTCGATCCCGCAGCAGACACGACACACGCCGCCACCAGCGCCCCCGGAAAGAAGAGCCCCCCGAACAATCGCAGGCCCGCGAATAGCCGCCCACCATTATCGGAAAAATCAACATCATCACGGGCGGGCCGGCAGCGGGAGGGCCGACAACAGCTGGTCGGCGGGCGTATGCAGAACGGGTATTCTCCATGGATATGCCTTCCAAAAAGGCCCGAACAGATTCGCCCCGTGAGGACCAGATCATCACTTTCTCCAATGAAGACCTCGACGGGCTACAAGTCCCGCATGACGACGCAATGGTCGTCAGGCTAGTCGTTGCCAACTTCGACACAGGAAAGATCCTGGTTGACACAGGAAGCTCCGTCAACGTGTTGCACCTCGGGACTTTTGAAGAGATGAAACTGGGCAAAGAGAGGCTGGGACCCGCGGAGTATTCCATCTACGGGTTCTCTGGTGCGTCCGTACAGGTCGACGGCAAGATCGACTTACCCGTGACCTTTGGGACGTACCCCCTCCAAAAAACCATCCTGACCACCTTCATGGTCGTAGACATACCGTTCACTTACACCGCCATCATTGGGCGCCCCGCTCTAAGAGATTTGGGGGCAGTGGTCTCCACCCCCCACCTCAAGATGAAATTCCCCACTCCAACCGGAGTAGGGGAGGTCCGGGGGCAGCAGATGATAGCACGCCAGTGCTACGCAGCAAGCCTAAGAGGAACCAATGCTTCGGCCGAAAACTTCACAATCGGTAGTGAAGACCCCCTGCAGCAGGCCCGCACAATCAGAGGAGAATCCGCCGAGGAGCTAGACTCCATCTCCATAGCCCAAGATCAGCCGGAGAGACGAGTCCGGATCAGTTCCCTACTAAAAGGCCCCCTGCGAGACCAGATGATCGACTTGCTCAGAAACAAGAAAGACATGTTCGCATGGTCTGCCAAGTACATGCCCGGGATACCCAAGGAGTTGGCCATTCACAAGTTAAACGTGAACCCAGCCCTTAAACCCGTCCGGCAGAAGAAGAGGAACTTCGCGGTAGAACGTCAAACTCACATAAAGGCCGAAGTGGAGAAGCTACTACAAGCCGGGTTCATCAGAGGAATCCGGTACCCCGAGTGGCTGTCTAACGTCATGATGGTCAAGAAAGCTAGTGGAGGCTGGTGGGCCTATATAGACTTCACAGACCTAAACCGGGCTTGCCCAAAGGACCCCTACCCCCTCCCGCGCATAGACCAACTCATCGACGCCACATCTGGGCGCGAACTCCTCACCTTCTTGGATGCATTCTCGGGTTACAATCAGGTAAAAATGCACGAGCCCGACATCCCGAAAACAGCGTTCATCACCGATCAAGGTGTCTACTGTTACACCGTTATACCCTTCAGGTTGAAAAACGCAGGCGCCACCTACCAGCGGCCCCTAAATAAGCTATTCCAGGCGCAAATCGGAAGAAACGTAGAGATGTATGTCGACGACATTCTGGTAAAAAGTTTGGAGTCCTCCAAACACATCTCCGACCTTCAGGAGACTTTCAACACCCTACGACGAGCCCGAATGAAGCTGAACCCCGCAAAATGCGCCTTCGGAGTAACCTCCAGAAAGTTCTTAGGGTTCATGGTTAGCTAGAGAGGGATCGAGGCCAACCCTGAAAAGATCCAGGCCATCCTAGACATGGAGCCCCCGACAACAGCGGTAGAAGTGCAAAGGCTCGCGGGTCGAATCACGACCCTCGGCCGATTCATGCCAAAGTCGGCGGAGAAATGCCAACCCTTCTTCAAACAACTGAAAAATATATGAGAATTCGAATGGACCCCGGCCTGCCAAGAAGCATTCGACGCCCTGAAGCAATACCTTCAGAAACCACCCGTACTCGCCAAACCCGAGCCGGGGGAAGAACTATTTCTGTATCTGGCCATCAGCCCCACGGCGGTGGGTGCGATATTGGCCAAGCAAAGCGACAAGAAGGAACATCCGGTGTTCTACGTGAGCAAGACTCTCCACGGTGCGGAGATCCGGTACCTAAACATAGAGAAATTCGCCCTCGCAGTCGTCAGCGCCGCCCGGAAGCTCCGCCCCTACTTCCAGACCCACCCCATTCTACTTTTGACCGACCAACCCCTAAGAAAAATTCTCCAAAAACCAGAGACCTCGGGCAGGATGGTAAGTTGGGCCGTCGAGTTGGGAGAATTCGACATACAGGTCCGACCGAGGCCGGCTATTAAATCCCAAGCCCTTGCTGACTTTATAGTGGAATCTATGGCCCCAGCAGCAGAACCAGCAACAATGAAAAATAACGAGCGCCCCACCGAACAGACGGTTCGCGAAGACATGGCGCCAAGCTCAACGGAACAGGCGACGAGATTGACTGGACCCTACACGTTGACGGCTCAGCAGGCAAAACAGGGCACGGGGCGGGAGTGGTCCTCCACGGCCCAGAAGGATTTACACTGGAATACGCCCTCAGGCTAGATTTCAAAGCCTCCAACAACGAGGCTGAATACGAAGCCTTGCTAGCAGGACTAAGTCTAGCCGCAGAGCTCGGTGCAGAAAAGTTAAAAGTCTATAGCGACTCCCAGCTCGTCGTCAACCAAGCGAACGGAATATACGAAACCAAGGGCTTCATAATGAAGAGATACCTCCAGAAGGTAAAAGAAAAGCTGCAGGGAATGGAAAAAGTCGAGATCCTCCAGGTACCGCGAGACATGAACAATCGAGCGGATGCATTGTTAAAAATGGCCGCCGAAGAGACCCATGACTTCGGCACCGTGCTCACAGAGATACTACCCCACCCCAGCATTGACGAAGTGCAAGTTTTGGAGATTCCACCTGGACCAAACTGGATGGACCCCATCATGCGATACCTGAAAGATGGGATATTGCCCGAAGACAAGCTGGAAGCCCGACGCCTAACCGCAAGAGCCGCCCACTACGTGGTCCACTGGCCCAGGCTCTACAAATGATCATATACGTGGCCGTATCTCCGATGCCTGGTACCCTCCGAATCAGAGTACGCGTTACGATAAGTACATGAAGGAATCTGCGGAGATCACAGAGGCGGCAGGACTCTGGCTCAGAAAATCGTGAGGCAGGGCTACTTCTGGCCTACGATCCTCAGGGACGCCAAGGAGTTCATCAAAAAATGCAGCCCTTGCCAAAGGTACGCGACCACCCCCCTTCAACCGCCCACACCATACACCGCGATGGCAGGGCCCCTGCCTTTCGCCATGTGGGGCATGGATCTACTCGGATCCTTCCCAAAAGCCCCCGGGGGGCATACAATGTTGTACGTCGCCATCGACTACTTCACCAAATGGGTCAAGGTCAAAGCCGTGGCAAAACCCAATTCGAAAGCGACAGAGAAGTTCTTTTATCACGATGTGGTCTGCCGTTTCGGCATTCCAAAGACACTTGTGACGGACAACGGTCCCCAGTTCGCAAGTGCTGAATTCAGCAGATTCTGCGATAACCTAAGCATCGAACACCGTTTCGCCTCCGTAGTACACCCGCAGGCCAATGGGCAGGTAGAGGTAATTAACAGGATCTTGCTTTAGAGCCTCAAGAAGCGATTGGGAGAAGCCGGGAAAAACTGGGTAGAGGCGCTCCCTAGCGTCCTCTGGGCCTATCGAACGACGCCGCGGACCGCGACTGGAGAATCCCCTTTTAGCTTAACCTTCGGGGCCGAAGCGGTCATTTCGCTAGAAATCGGCCTCTCCAGCTTCCGCACGGAGAATTACGACGAATAGGGAAATTCCAAACTCCTCCGGAACACTCTCGATCTCGTGCTCGAAAAAAGAGACCAGGCCCTCCTCCGAACCGCCTCCTACCAGCAAAGAGTGGCAAGGTATTACAACGCCCGAGTTAAAAAGCGCTCCGTAAAGCCCGGAGACCTAGTACTACGACGGGCGGAGGTATCCGACCCCCGCAACGCCGGGAAACTCGCACCTAAATGGGAAGGACCATACAGGGTCATTCGGGCACTCCGCTCCGGGGCCTACCAACTAGAACTCATCGACGGGACCCAAGTCCCTCAAAGTTGGAGCATGGACAACCTCCGAGAGTTTTACCAGTAAAAAGATAGGGTAAGTTCCGTGTTTTCCTTTAAAAGTATGACGAGTGTTTTGTTTGTTTCTCTTTTGTGTTTCTAGAAGCAAAGATGTATTTTCCTCCTTAACAAATCAATGGAATAACGTTTCTACCTAAGCCATACGCATCTCCACTTTCCGGCCCATGATAAATAAGGGACCCGAAAGAAGACAGGGAATGAGACAGAGGTACCATCGGGGCCGCCCCCCCCCCCCCCCAAAGATACCCTAAAACGCTCCACATGAAAAAAAAAGACAGGGAGTGAGACAGAGGTAGCATCGGGGCCGATCCCCCCGAGAATACCCTAAAACGCTCCCCATAAAAAAATGACCTCCCCTTTAAGGGCAGGCGGGACCCATTAACCCCGAACTGATCACTCGAGGGGAAGATAGTCCTTCCATAAAAAAAAGACGCCCTACGGGGTGCACTAGGAGTACCCTCGCCAAGAAAGATCACAACTCAAATAGCCCGAAGACCAATACCGAAAGCTCAAAGAGCTCGCGGCACATCATATATAAAGGAAAGAAAGATAGTTCAAATGTTATTACAGACCAAATACGTCAATAAGACCAAAAAAAGAGAGAGCAAACTTCCCGAGGCATCCGAACATTACTGAGCCCCCTCAGAAGTCTCGGCAACTACAGGATCTACCAAGGCAGCCACCTCCTCCTCGGCCGACCCCGGTACTTCCACCGGTACCGGCGAAAGACCCTCCGGAGCGCCTCCCTCAGCCTCATGCATCAGCTTGTCAAGGGGGAAGGAAGGATCGACCTCGCGGACACGCCGCCGGCATTCAGCAAATGCGTCTATCTCAACGTCCACGCTGAACGTGGCCGCGGCCTTGAGAAACTCCTCAGAGTCGCGCCATTCCTCCCGCCCCTTCGCCAGTTCCCTGGCATGCGTTCGTCAAGCCACCGCCAATTTGTCCGCCCACGACTTCTCCCTTCCATGGTTGTCCGGAGGTCTTCCCGAAGTCGAGCAACAGTATCATCAAAGGCCGCTTTCTCCGCCCGGGCTTTGTCCAAGTCCTCACTCAGCTGCCGGACTCCCTGCCCAAAAGCACCTATCTCAACCTCATCCTCAAGCAGGCACTGCACCATCCTCCTGGCATAGCTTTGGGACTGCAAAAGCAAGCCATCAAAAAATTTCCAACGTACGATCTTAAAAAAAAAACAAAGAGAGAAAAGTACAATCAGAAAAACCGGCTACCCGGTACTTACGCAAGATGTTGATTGAAAGTACTGAGCCCCCAGGGCCCTACGATCGAAGCCCTCCAACTTAGCCTCGTCGCCAGGAAGAGCGGTTGTCACCCCTAGCTCCACCCCAACCCGGGGATTCGCGAGAACGCTATCCTCAACGCCAATCTTCCAGTTAGGTTTAAACAGCTCTCCTCGCACCTGGAAGCACTGCGACGGAAGCTCCACCCGCTCCAGAAGAAGCTTGGTCATAACCGCCCCCTCCATCCGACTTGGCACGTCCTCCAAGAAGGTAGGAGGATGCGCCGCACGACCAGCATCCCCCTGTCGAGCGCCAAGAGGGACAACCCTCTTGGCGGAAGGCTCCGACTCCGGTGGAGAAGACCTAGCTGCCCCCTTTTCTCCGACCGCTCGACCAGAGGGGCTGGAAGGCATGGATGCCGGAAGCCTCGCTTGCGACCGATCCAGCCTGGCCGCGGCCATAAAATCAGAAGGGATCTTCTTGCGGCTCGCCAGACCCTTCGTCACCGCCGCAACCCCCTTCCCCTTACCAGCGTCACTGGAAGAAGACATACCTCCTGCCAAAAACAGGAGAACAACAACCGCTCAGAACAAAGGGAAACAGCAACAAAAAAAAGAAGAAAAAAAAAGGGGGGCTCACCGCGATAGCTGGCGGAACACTCCCCCGTTTCCTCGCCCATACAGCGAGCCCTCCTCTCCACAACTCTCAACAAACCGAGCCTCTTCAGGCCCCTTTCCCATCTAAACTCGGAAACATCAATAGCCTCCCTAGAGGCGAGCTTCCCCAAGTCAAACTTGCTGTAATCAGACTCGTCGGGGAGGGACTTCCTTTGCCACTCAACGGAGCGCCTCCAAGAGCGAGGAAAGTCCCAGTCAACGTCCGATGGAGGAGTGATGAACACATACTCCTCCTTCCACTTTTTGATGGAAGAAGGCAAGTTCGCCGCAATTTTCACCTGAGGGCGCTGGGTCAAATATAACCAGTTGTCCTCCCCCTTCACCAACGGGCTAAGGGCAACACAGGCCCGGAGCAGCGGAAGCGTAGGCTGAACCTTGTAAAGACCCGCCTCGGCCACAAAGGCCAAGAGAGTGCGCCAACTATTAGGCCCCAGTTGGGAAGGGGCCACCCGGTAAAACTCAAGGGCCTCTACTATAATGCCCAAGAGCGGGAACCTAACCCCCGCCCGAAAAGCCTCCACGTAGAAAGCTACCTCATCCTCCGTGGTACCTTGACACACCCCCTCTGCAAAGGATGGAACCCTAATCTCGTAACCATCGGGAATGTGAAACTCCCTCCTAACCTTCTCCGCCGCCCCTTCTCCCAAGGTGTTCCTGAAACACGTCACCCGACCGGGACGAATAACGGCACCAGACCGGATGTCCCTAATCTCCGCCTCACGAGCAGAAGAAACTCGAGCAGGAGATTCCAAAGGAGCGGCCCCCACCGATGACCCAGAAGCCCCGGAGCTATCTTTCAACTCCGTAGGCTGCTGCACGTCTCGAGAGTCACCGCCCCCTCCCTCCACAAACAACCGCCTCCTTTTTCTTGGCGGAGCCCTCTCCACTACTTCTACCGACTCAGAAGAGGGACTCTGAGGAACAGTCGCGACAGACATCGTAAACTATCAAATGTCGAATGAAATAAAAGACACAGAACTCACCAGAAGAAGGTTGGTGAAGAGCAATACGTAGAAAAATCGCCGCGGAAGAAAATCCGTTTCACCCGAGGAAGACGAAGAAGTAAGACAAAGAATGAAATCCCCAAAAAGGCTTTAAAAAGGGCTAGGGTTTCAACACGCGTCGATTGATCTCCCTTCCTTTCTAATCCGATGGGACACGCACACGTGGCGCCGATTGGGAAACTCAAGGGAACCGCCAAAAGTCGAAGCGCCATGCTAAAAAGATGTCGCTACCCCTACCGTTAAGTGACTTCCCCAGCAAGCCATCCCTAAATCCTCCCCACGTACGATGGCAAAAGGCTCGGGACCCTTCACAAGGGCCCGGCATACAAATCCACGGGATGAAAAAGGCAACGTGCGATAGCAGAAGATTCAGACCCCGTCACAAGGGGCCGGCATACAAATCCACCAGATGGAAAAGGCCACGTACAATGGCAAAGGGCTCGGGACCCTTCACAAGGGCCCGGCGTACAAATCCATAAGATGGAAAAGGCCACGTACGATGGCAAAGGGCTCGGGACCCTTGACAAGGGCCCGACATACAAATCCACGGGATGGAAAAGGCGACGTGCGATAGCAAAAGATTCAGACCCCGTCACAAGGGGCCGGCATACGAATCCGTAAGATGGGAAATACTGCGTACGGCCAAGAAAGGCTCAGAGCAAGTCACTAGGGCCCGACACACAATGCCGCCAGACGAAAAAATGCCAAGCACCGCGGAAAGGGTTCGGATTGCGCGGGAAAGCAAACATGCGAAGGGAAAGCAAACATAAGATACAAGTTGTAAAAAACCGAAAAAAGAGCCATTCATAAACTCCTTCATTCTGGCCCACGGGCTTACAAAGAGAAGTGAGCAAAAATAAAAAGGCACGCAGGCCCGGGCCCCCAACAACAACAACAACAACAAAAAAGGGGGCGGAGGCTTCCTCCAAAATCTTGCTCATCCCGCCACCTCCAGCTCAGAGCGACTGGCCGCTGAAAGAGTTTTCCGCATCGGAAAGCTCCTTATCACTCTGCTCCTCCTCCGAAGAGCTCCCCCAACGCCGATTCTCAGCAAATCGGGTCTGGTCATTTAGCCACCTCACCCGATTCCTCAACAAATCATTCTCCACCCGCAAGGCCGCAATCTCCCGATCCATGTCGATCATCCGGCTACAAACCGCCATTTCCCTACGATGGACATGAGAGAAGAACGACCGGTGGCGATGAGCAAAAGCTTCATGGGACTCCCTCTCGTAAAGGGGAGGAAGGGGAGAGCGCGGGGAAAGCCCTGGAGGCGGGTTCCTCTCAGGAATCGTTTGCCGGGGCCCCAACCCGTCGGAGTTAATCTCGGGACTGCTGGGAGGACTCCCCTCGGTAGCAACTCTCCCCCCACCACTTAGAGAGAGGCCTTGGAAAGACGACGACATCCCCGACAAGCCCGAAGAAAGGCAGGAAGAAAGCGAGGAAGGGAAAGGATGGAAGGATAATCTGCATACAAAGCAGAAGAACTCGCTCCTTATAAGCCCTACGGAAGACTCTCGGGAAGGAGAGCGAAGCGACTCGCCTACGCGTGTCCATTGCCCATTGGATAGCCAACCGGCGCCGCGTAATGACACCACAGTTCCTCAGGAAGGAGCCGCCGAACGAAACAACACGTCCTCTCGTACCCCAAGGCTCCCATAAATGCTTTCGTCACGATATTCCTTAAACCAAGTAAACAAGCCTGCCCCCTTGGACCAGTCGAGGGACCAAAGGTAGTATTATGATGAGACATAAAAAGCGGTGCCGCCCTCGGCTTTCGCCACATGTCGCCCATACACCCTTGCAGCCAAACCTTCGTAAAGAGAGCTGATGGGAAATGGCAAGACCGTAAGAATTCGGCACGTGTCGCTTCCTCGCAGCCCAAACCTCACCATCACTAGGCACGTCCGACTCCTCCCCACCAAAGGAGAGGGAGGGGCCCGGAGGT
This sequence comes from Tasmannia lanceolata, assembly GCF_043159265.1. Taxonomy (NCBI): domain Eukaryota; kingdom Viridiplantae; phylum Streptophyta; class Magnoliopsida; order Canellales; family Winteraceae; genus Tasmannia; species Tasmannia lanceolata. Next base: position 10,286,318 of record NW_027518701.1, on the reverse strand, counting down.
AGGAAAACAAGCAAAAAGGGCCCAACCCCAATTCCACCAAAGAAAAACGCGCGCCCAGGACCGGGGCCCCGGCGCGAGGCCACGGCCCACGAACATAGCTGGCGAGGGGAATTAAAAGCGCCGGGAACAGGCTCGGAATCCCCCGCAGTTCCGGACTGACCGTCACAGGTCCTCACAACCAAGATAATTTATATCAAACAGATGGAAAAAGCAACACAAAGAGACACAGCGCGAATTCATAAAGATTACCCATTCACATCATCCTGGCCCATAGGCCTACAAAAAAGAAAGGGAAAGAAGAAACAAAGCGCAGGGCATGCAGGCCCCAAAATCCCCAACAGGAAAAGGGAAAGGCGCGCAGAAAAACAGGAAAAGCCAGAGACTAATCAGAGGAAGACTCCTCTCCTGAAGGGTTCCCTCCTCTTCCCAGGAGCTCTCCAGTAGGGGGTCCACCTCGTATTCAAATAGCTGCTCATTGAGAAAGTGAACATTTTTCTGTAAAGCCTCGTTCTCCCGCTTCAAGTCCTCGATCTCCTTGCCCATCTTCAAAATACGGCCACGCAATTCCGTTCCGTGGTGATAGACTCGGGAGAAAAAAGACCACTCCCTGGCGACACGGGATCGAGACGATTTGTCTTCCCTAGGCAAGGAGGAAAGGCGAAGGGGTGGGGAAGCCGGAGGAAGAACCCGGGTTCCCCCTAGCCTTCTTCCGACGAGCCGCAAGATCCTCCTCCGGAACGGAAGACAAGTCGGGGTCACTCGACGATTCCTGGAAGAGACGGGCCTTGCCCCTAACTCACGAAGGAAAACCGGACATGTTGTTGAAGAAGGCACAAAAGTACACCTACTACAAAAAAGGGGGGGGGACGGAAAGCCACAACAAAGCGCCAGGGTAATTCCCCTTTTTTAAACTCAAGAAAGGAATCCTGGTGCCTCGAAACAAGGCAACCCACCTAACGACGCTACCGCTTCCCGGGAACGGCAGCCGGATAAAACGGCACGCCTCTTCGTACCCCGAAGTCCTCGTAAATGCCTTCATCATGACGTCGCTCGAACAAAACGTCACTCCCTTGGCCCATTCAATGGACCAAAGGAGTAAGGGGGAGTTATGATGGGACACAAATACGGCGTCGTTCTCAGATATCGCCACGTGTCGTCCATGCACAAGGAGAGCCTAGCCATCATGAAGAAAGACGTTGGAAAATGGTAAAGACCATGCAAACATGACACGCGTCACCGTCCAGGCCTCATCATCACAAATTATGGAAGGAAATGGCCGGCAAAACCACGCGCGCCGGTGAGGCAGGGGGACGGCCCAATCCTGCAAAGGAAGGCTTTCTCTCCATAATGATGAAAAGGGCCGCGCACCTCCCTTTAAAATTGAGGGAAAGGAAGAAGAGAAGGGATCCACATTTTTTTGGAAAGGACTTCCCCATTCTCAGCTCCGCAAAAAGTAACCGGAAAAAGAGGCGAGGCAACAACAGAGGAGACTAGGAACGCAATCCTACTCTCCCTGCTAGTCCCCTCCGACCCACTCATTCACACACCCAGAAAGGAGCCTGGGCGTTGGCCCTGGTAACCCTGATCAAAACCCCTTCCCCTTCTCGCTGTCCTTTATATTGATTGGTCGAAGGATCTAACTTGGGTGTCGAAGTGGTCATCCGGGACCCACCCCTGATCCTCTTTGTTTGTGATTGCAGACCCCACAGAGGCCCTCTACCGACCGCGCGATCACCGACCCGGATTCAGATGCCATCAGGTATCAAATAAGGAAATAATGGAGGAAGAAGAGATTGCTGAAATTGGTAATGGGAAGAAGAAAGTCCTGAGAAGTCTATTCCAAAGGATTTGGTGTTATCAATGAAGATCCTATCATGGAATGTCAGGGGTCTGGGTTTACTAAAGAAGAACGTCCAGGTAAAACAACTAATGCTGAAAAAGACACCAAGGCACCCTTTCACATAAAAATACCCTTTCATTTAAAATAAATATTTTTTGAATCATCAAAAACACCCTTTCATAAATCAAGTGTCTTTATAATCAAAACACATTTTTTATTTTAAAAATAAACATATTTTTAAAATTTCCAACGGGTCTCTCATCTTCAACTATAATTTTAGTGACATGTCAATACAAGCACCCACCTGCTGATACATAGTGCCCATGTTGGCGCAGCAATCGGAAGCAAAGCGCAACATCATACAAGCTATGATGTGTAGAACCAGTACTCACATCAAGGCTCTGATGATAGAAATTTAAAACCGCATCGATCTCTTCCGGGAAGTGGTAATCGATGCCTAAGCGTTGCAGAGAATCGATCATAACCATACCCTCCAATGTGTTAACGGCTTCGTGTAGCATGAGCCGAACTTCCTTCACTTTCTCCATTTGTTTCATGCGTAGACCATCCTATTTGTGTGATAATGTTAGTGGAAATTGAACAGTAATAAACCTTTTGATCATCAAAGACGGAAGAGGAAGAGCTAAGACACTAAAACAAAAAATAAAACTAAGCGCACGATCTCCATCTAAATCTAAAAGAGTAATGCCTGCCTTACCTGATTAGTGTTAGACAACGTAAAGGCCAAACTATTGTCATGGGCGAAGCTTTGATGATGACCCATGCACATATAAGGGCCTCTGATTCTTTGGGTCTTACTTAATACAGTAATGGACGGGGGTGAATGACAAAATCTAAGGGAAAAGGCCATGGAAATAGAGCAACCAGGATTCTGATACCACTTTGTTGGAAAAGAGGGAAGTTATTGTTGTTAACCCGAATAAAGTTTTCTCGAGTTAAAACTGTGGAAATTAAATGGGATAGAAAAATATGGAAGCGAAAAATAAATTGAAAAATAACACCAGAAATTTTTACGTGGAAAACCCTCCGGGGTGAAGGGGAAAACCACGGGACCGTAGTCCACTTGAAAAACTTTCACTATAGTAAATGATGGGTTACAACATCACCTGTAGGTGGGTCTCTAAGAGAGTGCATACAAACTTGTGCCTTCAGTGTATAGCTATGAGTAGCTAACACTCCCTCACACACTGGCTCTCACTATACAGCTATTAGAGAGCTCTCTCTCTCTCTCACTGCACTACTATGTTTGTGCTTTTGTTCTCACTCTGCTGTTGTGTTTGTTGTTATATTTTTATTCCTCAGCCTTAGCCCATATTTATAGGTAGGCGAGTTTGCGCATGCAATCGCCGAATAAGGCCAGTCTTCATGCAGCGCTGTCATGCGGAAATCGGTGCCGAGATCAAATATCAGCAGCCGACGCATGCACCGCGGAAAGCTTTTTTCAACAAAAGCTTTCTCTAATCAGTTACAACCACACACATCCACATCTTCACATTTATTACACACACATTGTTTTTTGTTACAAAATGGTCTACCGTTTTGCTAGCAGTCCTCTAATATCAATTTCATGTCATTATTTCTTCATACTTAGGAAAACAACATGGGTACACCCTCCTCGTTTTTAACGAATGGACGGTGCCATGACAGGAGCACATGTGGTGCACAGTGCCCAGATACCTAAATAGGCCCAATGAAAGGAGGTCATTTGCTTGAGACAATAATGCACATCGGTTAGACATAAAGATCTTTGCACCTTTCGTGGGGCCTATTTGTGAAGCATAAATGTGCACCAGTTGTGTACGTGTGATCCATGAATTTGTAGAGCATATATTGAAGCAAGAGGAACCAGTAATGCTCCTTTCATGGGGCCACCTATCTGTGAAGAACGAGTACACCAACTGTGCTCCTATATGTTACACGACATATTTGAACGCGATTCATACAAAAAATATGTAATTTTATTATTAAATTTTTACAAGAAAGCACGAGAGCCAAAGCGTCAAAACATAAGCTGTTTAATATCTAAAGGTAATTAACAGCTGTATTGAAATATACTTGTATAAGATACTTATTAGTCATAAAGAAGGGCATGACCCATCTCTCCACGACACGGTTGGTTGAAGCCCGCTTCCCTACCAAAAGAACAAATAGTTATAAAGAAATTTACATTTATAAGGTATTTAACATCACGATGAAACTTTTTATTCATAAGGTTTTAAATAATCTCAAAGACTATTAGAATATATCAGAACCATTGGACCATTAGGATGTGCCTATGCGAAATAATTAGGTAGTCAGCTTAGATTAGGTAACATGATTGGATTAGGATGAGCAGCTCTAATCATATCATTATCTCGTTCCCACGGTCTCCTACTCGTGCATACCCACCTTGAGCTTTCATATTCATTTAGTAATCCATGACCAATAACAGAAATCTGGTCCTAAGTTTTAATAATATTACTTTAATTTATCATTTCCACCTAAATTGTGAAAACCTAAGGCTCTGTTCACTTGTTTTCCCGGGAAAGGAAAAGAAAATGTTTCCCGGGAATCTGACGTTGAATTAGGAAAAGAAATCCAGGGAATCTGTGCAGGAAAAAGTTTCCCTAGACTGTTCACTTGCGTTGGAAAAGATTTCCAGGGAAACTGCTTGCCCTTCTTTTTGCACTAGTTTTCCAGGGACATGAAATCCGTGTGTTTTTATTAGGAAATGAAATCCTTAAAGAGTGGGAAAATGGGCTTTCCATGTCATTTATTGCTTTTTTGCAAATATTCCACATGTGTAATTCTATTTTCCCTAGAAAGCAAGTGAACACTAGAATTTTGTCTTATCAAGTTCTTGTCAGGGAAAAAATAGGTTGTTTTCCAGGGATTTGCTTTCCTAGGAACGCAAGTGAACAGAGTAAAAGAATTTCAAGGAAAAATTTTTCTGCAAGAAATATTTTTCCTGCAATACAAATAGCCTAGGGCCTAAGTTCGGTCACCGAAGATCTAAAAATAAATATCCCCAAGGGAGTGTTTGGCAACCGTCAAAAAATATTCCAAATATTAGTGGGCCAATTGCTTTTCATGTGTCTACCCACCCTACTCAGCTCCTCTTTCATAATTGGCCCAGGAACATTCCATGAAATGTTTAGAAGGAATTTTCAGGAAAAGTTTACAAGGAAAATGTTTTTAAAAGTTCCTTCTAGTTTTTACACACAATAAAAAATAACTTCAACCAACCCTATTCAATTTTTGCTTAGAGGGACCTTCAATTTATGAAAATATTCCTCTAAATTAAACATAAGAATATGATAACCGAATTGGGGACCTACAGTGAACCGGACAAATAGCCTCTTAACACAATAGTAATCTTTCCTCCATGAAAATGGCAAATCTACCCCTCCCATGCCATGTGGGATGTGGGCATTTGTTAAGTTACACTATCGGTTCACTCCATAGCAGCACTCTAAACATAATCATATCATTTCCCTATAAATTGTGAAAAGAAATTTTTTTTCCAAGAAAATATTTTTTTCTTAGAAATGTTTTTCTTGCAAGCCAAACAGGGCCTTGGGTCATGTACGTTCACATGAATACCCTCTTTACATATCTAGTACACAAAAAGAATTGTATTCGATCATACGGTTTTAAATAACAGGCAGAATTTCTCACATATTTATCACCATTGGTATTAAAGATAGGCTACTGATATTTGCACTAGCATGTTTTGATAATGAGATAAAGTCACCTTTGTCTTTTCCTTTTTTATTGGTTGCTTAGATTGCACTAGCATGTTTTGATAATGAGATAAACTCACCTTTGTCTTTTCCTTTTTTATTGGTTTCCATAGAGTTTTTAGGAATTGTAATAGCTTATGACATCTAATTAAGTAACTAAAGTAAAGGTGAGGACGTCTACTAATCAAAACATGGTAGTGAGAATACATCTGTTTAAAGAGGAATGGTGCCCTCGCAAAAAATTAAAAAGCTCCAAGGCTGGGCGCCCCCAATTGGACCATCTCCCCACTCTGGTGAGACGCTCTAATGGGGGCACCCATGTAGTTTTTTTTTTTTTGCAAGAGTTCCCTTCTTTTTAATAGCCTCCTAAAGATAATGAAAGGCTTTTCTCTTTCTCTATCTCTCTCTAAATTAAGAAGAAATTAGCAAAAATTAAGAAAGATTAAGAAAAGAGTAATGTAGCTAGGGAAACCGGTTGTACGAGCAGGAAAACAAACTAATCAAAAGTGACGTACAACTCTTCCTTATGTTTATGAAACTCACAAAAAGGTGTTTTTTTTTTGTACACATGGCAACCTTTGATTGTCGGTCTCTCCAATGGGTCTTACTCTCGGTTACCATACCATTTTCAAAGGATTTGCTAGGGACCATCACAGGCGGCATTTCGCAGACCAGCTGTTGCATGACAGAGCAGCCACATAGCAATAGATTTTGGCTGCTCATTTAATTCATCCTATGTGGATGCCCTCTCATGCAAGGCTCCATTTCTTTCTACGTAAAATGGATGGACGTAAAAATAAAAGAGAGAGCAGCCACATAGCATACGCTGAGAGATGCCTAACCTATGGGTGCAACTTGGGTTGGGCTCAAAAATAAAAGAGAGAGAGAATTGGGTTGGGCTCAACCAGAACCCGATGGGTTCAACCCGATTTCGGCTCGGGTTGGGTTGACTTTCCTCAGACTGGGTTGGGAAGAGCCAACCACAATATTGTTGCTTGTGTCTAATCCAAACCCAACCCGAACCGATTTGGAAAAAATGCATTAGACGGGGCAGGTTAGGGTTGAGAGATTTAGGGGCAGGTTGGATTAGGTTTGGCCATTCTCACCCGAGGCTGAGATTGGGTTGGGTTAGGTTGAGGGAATGTTATTTAGGGTTGGGCTATGGTTGGCCTCAACCTGACCCAACTATACCCGAGTTGCAACACTATTGTAAGCACATGATAAACGTGCACACGCGAGAGATGCCTTCATCGGAATGTGTGGTGGAGACATCGTACTCCACTGAAGCCACTTCTATTTAATCCGACATTTAGCCTCAGTATGGTCAAATGCTATCGTCAAGCAGGTGGCCCTCGTAAGAACATTGGGTTATGTGCCACCGAAAATGCAAACAGAACATATTCTATCTTTACTAACTAGGTTGATTGTGGTACTAGCTCACATCCATACTTTTTTTTACAAAGGGGTCTAATATATTTTGATAATGGTCTCACTCACTTTGTTTTCCTGTTTTCCTTTTTTATTGGATGTTGATATAAATTGGGAGAGAGAGGATTCCGCCGCCCTTTTCTTTTTCTTTTTCATTTTTTGGTAGGTAACATGGGATAGAACCTTAGAGCTCGTGATTGAGGGACAAAGCCTTTTACCAATGAGCTAGAAGCTTAACCCTTATTCCTCTTAAAAAGATGAGGAAAATAAGATCGGGATATCGACTGCCATGTCAACCTACAGGTGACTGAAATTCCAAGGGTGGTCCCGAGTACGGCAACTTATGAGGAGAGAGAAATTAGGTTACTAACAAGTTTTAATTCTTTTGAAAACTCAAACCCAATTTTGAAAATTAAGAGATCAACAATAAAATTCAATTACACAAGTTAAATCTAAAGTGCAAATGCAAAATAAGGAGCAAGAGTAAGAGAGATTGCACTCGAGATTTAAAGTGGTTCGGTCCTCAAAACGCGAGGCCTACTCCACTCCACCAACCAAACCCGTTGATGGCTTCACTATGTGATCTTCTTAACTTCGGCGAAGATCGGTGCCGATTACAAATTCCAATTACCTTTAACCTTGGTGGCAATCTTCACCACGGAGAGTGGGCTACGCTTCTCCGAACACTCGCCCGATACAAGTTCTTGACTAAGAAAGAAAGAACAAAAAATCCCTCACAAGGGTTTACAAATTGTAGAAGATGTACAAATTGAGCCTATGGATCCAAATCCTAATCTTAGAGGATGAGAGGCATAATCAAGTTTGATTCACTCTTTGGATGTTCAAATGAAGTTTTAGAGTGTTAGGATTGATAGTCTTGAAGTTTAGAATGCCCATATATATAGAAAAACCAATATATGACCGTTCAATGGCATTGTGGTAATTCCAGCAAAATTCCCAACGGCTCAAAATATGACCGTTATAGTGTTCTCGGAGTTCCGAGAATATTTCTCGGAGTTCCGGGAATACAAACAGAAGATGAAAAAAAGTCTACTGGACCATTTCTCGGAGTTCCGAGAATTTCTCTCGGAGTTCCGAGAAGCCTATGAAGAGCAGATTTTCACTTCATATTTTTGGGCTTCCAACTTAACACCAAGTTGGGATTGCTATGAGGGTTCCAAGGTGTTGGAACACCACAAAGACAATCACATATAAATTTAGAGTGTGTGTTTATTTCCTTAATTATGCCTCTTAAAATCTAAAACTAAGATTGGATTTTATACAATCTAAATTGACTTCGATCTTCAATGCGATTCTTCAAGTCTTCATTTGTCTTGGATCTCCGATGTCTTTGGCCTTCATAATCGGTCTAATGAGATCTTCTTGGCCTCAATCCAAGCAATGTTGTCTTAGCACCAATGTGATCTACAACTTAGATAATCAAACACATTAGTGATCATAAATCACTTGTGTATTGGAATCATCAAAATAAGATGGGAATGCCAAGATGGAAACCATTGGGCTTACAATCTCCCCCTTTTTGATGATGACAAGCACAAAAGATTTTCCAATAAAAGCATTCATATTTCCTTACACTAGAATTCTTGCTTTGATACCAAGAATTCTAGTGTAAGGAAATATGAATGCTTTTATTGGAAAATCTCTTGTGCTTGTCATCATAAAAAATGGGAGATTTGTAGACACCCCATTTTGACCGTGCCCTAAACCTTCCAAGTTTGAGTAAAACCTAACCAAACCAATGCTTTAAAACTCCAAATTTCACCCCAAGGTAGATTAGGGTCCCTGCAAAATTTCGTCAAAATCCGAGCGCGTTTGCCTAGCGAACAAGCCAAAGTAAGTGTCGTAGTATAAGCTGGAAAGGGGGGTGGATTATCTTAGATGGGGCTGTCCAAGGTAATAGAGGGGTTGCGAATTTAGCATTTTCTTATATAAAACCCGTTTTTCATTACAAACAGAGGAGATTTTTATTTTTTCTAAAAGAAGAAAAGAAAAAAAAATTCGCAGAGAGAAGAGAGAAAATCTGAAACCCTAGTTCCGTCCGATCCTTCTTCTCCGCTCAAGCTCCGGTCGAGCTCCGACGAGCACCGATCAGAGAAATCGATAGAAAAGACAGAGTAAAATAGCAGATCTGAGAGAGAGAGAGAGAGAGAGAGAGAGAGAGAGATTTTGGGGTTCCGATGGAGTTTCTTCCTTTGTCCGATCATCGTCTCCATCATGTTAGTCGGAGCTCCGGTTAATTTCCGACGAAATCCCCTTCTCAGATGTTATGTTTCATAGTCTTCATTCCTTTCTTTTTTCTTTTTTTTCTCTTTTGATTTCAAGTTTAAAACCCAAACATTTTGTTTCTTCTCCGATCGGGATTTGAGAGATTTCCGATCAATCAGGTCAATTTTTCCGACCGGATTTGCACTCCGATTATGTTTCTCCTTGCTGTTACCTCCATTTCTATCATCTTTTCCCCCATTTTTCTTCTCAAACCCTAACTCCCCGGCTGGTCATCCTTTCCGATCTTCTCCGGCTAGGTCTACCGGAGCTCCGATCGATCTCCGGTCGAGCTTTTCTTCCTTCATTCACTAGCCTTTGATGCCGTTACTCCTTTCTTCCATAATTTTAGACTCAAGCTCCCTTTAAAACCCTACATTTTTCATCATTTAAACCTTAACTCCCTTCTTCAATCGATTCCTCTCATTTTCCAGCTAAATTTCAGCTGAGTTCTGGAAAAAACCTAGACCTTGTTAAATCTCAGAGCTTTGGAGTTTCATCACTTTTAATCTGGAAAGAGGAGACCAAAAGATCGGATTTCTTCTTCAATTCAGGTAACATTCTTTCTCTCCTTTGTGTTAATTTAAGAGATTGTATTTTTTTTCCCACTTGAGTTGATTTTTGTAGTGGCTTCGGTTTGATTTATATTATAGAAATATTTTCATTTTTTTTGTGAAATTGTGTTGTGGCTGAGATGTTTGGCTTTAAATTTGTTTAAAAATGTTACAAGTATTTAAAGCAATGATGTGCAATTAAACGATTTCAATTTTTCGTGCTTGATGGATTGAGAATGACTAGTTTTGAAGCAGGTTTTTAGTTCATGATGAATGTGCTTAGGAACTCATTAAAGATTTTTATATTCTCATACGTTATCGAATATTTTAGCTGGGAACAGGGGACCAAGCAAATCTGTGTGGATCCAATTTAATTCCAAAATCTCTTGATCCAGCCATGTCGAAAATTTGAAAAATTCTTGCTGTTTGGAAGCTATGAATGTTACAAGTATTTTGTTTTTAAGAAAAAATTAAAAAAATGACATGGAACCTCATATGTAGTGTTAAAATCTCAGAAACTCTTGTTTCAGCCCCTATTTTGGATCAGCCCATGTCTCTTTATAATGGCAATCTGTCCACACACTTTTGATATTGGCAGCCCATGTACCCTCATGATATTTACAGGCCCTGTTGTGTGATTTGTTTCTCATGAATATTCGTATGGTTTTTCATTCTGCTTAGTACAAATATTGTTCATAGTATTGAGGCTGTTGTGCTTCGTCTCCAAGAATGATATTGTGATAATTAGGGTATTAAATTTGTGTGAAAGAATATTTTTCTATGAGATGTGTATATACAAATGTGTACGTGTCTGTATATGTCCATGTATGTATATATGTGCCATTCTCCCTTCAATGCAAGGGCGATGAAGGCGTTAGCCCAAGCCCATCATTAGGGGACTTGCTTAGTCCAATTAGCACTCCCCTCATTTATTTTTAAGACTGGCCCAGTCTTTTAGATACCCTTAAACCTTATGAGCCCATTCATTGCAAGGGCAATGAAAGAGATATCTAGAGACCCTGTTTAGGGAGACAAGCTATGTCTCGTGCATAGAAAATCATACCTTCTGAAGACAAGCTTTGTCTCATTAGCGAGTCATACATAGGAGACTACCCAAGTCTCAAATAGAACATCTCCTTTAGGTTAAAGACCGACTTGGTCTGTTAAAAACCGTACCCATCTTGTCTTTGCAAGGGCAATGATAAGGATACTTGGAGCCCACCTCTGTGTCTAGAAGATTTGCATAGTCTCACTAGCACCCTTCTTTATCTCATTTTCTTTTAGAAGACATGCCTTGTCTCATTAGCATCCCCTCTTAGTGTTATGCACTAGGAGTCAGTCATTTAGTGTTAGGAGTCAGTCTTTCAGTTTCAGGAGTCAGTCCTATCATCATAGGGGTGAGGATTATTTCCAACCTCTTGTCAAGTCATGTGTTTTTATCCACTCTTGCAAGGTATAGGATGCTGTCCAACCCTTGCAGAGCTGTGATTCTGTTCTTTTTTCTCGCAAAGCATAGGATGCTGTCCAACCTTTGCGGGATATTCAGGAGTCTGTCCTCCCCTTATGATGATAGGATTTTTTCCTGTCGTATCAAAAACATCTTCAAAATCCAAAAATCTCAAAAATCTCGAGTCATTAGGAGTAGTTAGGAAATCTGTTCCAAACTACGTTGGCTTGATCCCTTCCACAGGGTACGTAGTGCAGCTTGGGATCCACCTCCCAGGTCCAGCCAAACCTTTAAAAATAAACATTTCAAACCCTCCAAAAAAATGCAAAAACTCTTCAAAACCTTTTCAAAAAGATCTTCCCCTAAAGTTAGGATTCTGTCCTAGACATTTAGGGTGTTTTAGAGTTAGGAGTTTGTCCTGATTTGTTGATATGGTGTGTCCTGTCGTGTGAGTGTCCCTAGAGTTAGGAGGCCTCAAGTCGATCGGTTAGACATTCAGTCGAACCGATGGCTAGACTAGGAAGCATATAGTCAGCCCATGGTTTTCCTTAGGTTGCACAGCCTAGTTACACATAGGATGTAGGGCTCACCTGCATTAGCTTAAGGCTAATTAAATTGCATTAGTTAGGGCACATAGAGAGTCCTAAAAATTACAATTCACATGAACTTAAGCAATTGTATAAAAAAGCTTTAAAAATCAGTCGAGTCTAGTGGATCGAGTCTAGGATAGCGGTTCTAGATGGTTAGGCATAGTAGTTTAGAATAGGGCATCGAACTACGTTGACTCCGATTCTTCCCGAGGCCGGGTTACGTAGAGCAGCTGGGATGGACGGCCATCTTGGTCCGAGTCAATGCATTAGAGTTGTAGGATTCATTTTATCCAGTTATGTTTAAAATTGAATTGTGTTGTGTGTTTTGCTGTGTTTTCTTACTTTCATGTACAGATCATATACCTTTAGCTGTAGCATGCATGTGTTTGCACACCAGAACTCAGACACCAATTAGGTATGACACTCATAACCTAGTTCTTGAGGCTTGTCACTCAGAATCTAGCTACTCCTAGGTGACACTTATTTTATTTCTTTTATGTGTGATTATTATTCATCTCCGAGACATGCATGATTAGATAGACGTATTCTCGGAGATATTGATTCTCATTTCATATGACTTTTGCCCAAAACTCTTCAAAATCATTAAATAAATGGCATAAGAGACCAGGTGCTTACACTTGGGCGGATGAGATGCTCTTTAGACCTTCCAAATTCGTAACCAGGCACGAACCCTCTTTTTATAATCTCTGGTTATCCATTGCAACAGAGCATAGTATGGGATCCTTGGCCCACTTCCTTGGATGGCGACTCTTCTTTGTTTAAGGTACGTCTCGAATCTGGGCTAGTCCCCGAATCGAGAGGTATCTCACCTTTTATATCGCCACTCATGCTGTGAGAGGGACTTCTTTCGAGAGTTCATTGGTAGAGCTCTCCATTCACGTGGATGATCCATAGAGACTTCGTGTGGGGCCCGTTCCTCACCGCCTCTCTCGGATCGGGGTCCACAAGATTGTAAGCCCAATGGTTTCCACCTTGGCATTCCCATCTTATTTTGATGATTCCAATACACAAGTGATTTATGATCATTAATGTGTTGGATTATCTAAGTTGTAGATCACATTGGTGCTAAGACAACATTGCTTGGATTGAGGCCAAGAAGATCTCATTGGATCGATTATGAAGGCCAAAGACATCGGAGATCCAAGACAAATGAAGACTTGAAGAATGGCATTGAAGATCGAAGTCAATTTAGATTGTATAAAATCCAATCTTAGTTTTAGATTTTAAGAGGCATAATTAAGGAAATAAACACACACCCTAAATTTATATGTGATTGTCTTTGTGGTGTTCCAACACCTTGGAACCCTCATAGCAATCCCAACTTGGTGTTAAGTTGGAAGCCCAAAAACATGAAGTGAAAATCTGCTCTCCATAGGCTTCTCGGAGTTCCAAGAATTCTCGGAGTTCCGAGAAGCCTATGAAGAGCAGATTTTCACTTCATGTTATTGGGCTTCCAACTTAACACCAAGTTGGGATTGCTATGAGGGTTCCAAGGTGTTGGAACACCACAAAGACAATCACATATAAATTTAGGTGTGTGTTTATTTCCTTAATTATGCCTCTTAAAATCTAAAACTAAGATTAGATTTTATACAATCTAAATTGACTTCGATCTTCAATGCGATTCTTCAAGTCTTCATTTGTCTTGGATCTCCGATGTCTTTGGCCTTCATAATCGGTCTAATGAGATCTTCTTGGCCTCAATCCAAGCAATGTTGTCTTAGCACCAATGTGATCTACAACTTAGATAATCAAACACATTAGTGATCATAAATCACTTGTGTATTGGAATCATCAAAATAAGATGGGAATGCCAAGGTGGAAACCATTGGGCTTACAGTGACAAGCCCGGGGTGCATACGAAAGAGGTGAAGATCACTGTCTTCAACTATGAAAAGTGTTCTTTGAATCCATTAAAAAAAAAAAGAGAGAGAGAACAAAATTCTCTAAGAATTTCACTGGTAATAAACACAACAATTCATTACATTTCGTTCATAATGACTTAAACAAGAATCAAAGACTCCTAATCCAACCAAGATTCCTAACTTAAACCCAACTTGCTTACTTACCAAAAAAACTAAGTTTTGTAAAATAGTAAAACTCGACTTTCTAAAAATTAGTAAAATATGACCCTATCTAAAACTCACTAAAAAATAATAATTTAACAAATTCTAACATAAAGGGAGAATGTGCGCTAAAAACACTTAAATGTAAAGGATGAAAGCATACTAAAAATATTAAGTTTTGACTTCAGACTCAAATTTGACCCTCGAAATGGCTTCTTTTTGCGATGTTTCCGATCGACCAATGAACCTTGATTGATTGATACCCATGTAGGACACGCCGGACTCTTTCCAATGGCATATAATACTACATGAAAAACCTCTTCTTATTAATAAATTGGACGTATTAGAACGAACTCGGTCATACTAGACCAAATTAGAAATCGGTCGTGCTAGATTGAAGTTTGACATACTAGACCGAACTACAAATTGGCCGTACTAGATTGAACTCGGTCATAGTAGACAGAATTGCAATCGGTCGTGCTAGACCGAACTCGATCATACAAGACCAAATTGCAATCGTTCATGCTAGACCAAACTCGGTCATGCTAGACCGAACTCAACACAGTCATAATAGACCAAACTCGGCCATGCTTGACAAAATTACAATATGGTCATGCTAGACCAACCTTTAAATAAATTAGACTTGGCTTTGAGTCATATAACCTATTACATCTCTGATATAGATAAGACAAATCATACCATTTAAGGTCTATAAATTAGCCTCCATACTCTTTGGGAGACAGATTGCTCTCCCCAGAAAATAAGGTAACTACAGGAACCCTGAATTTCCAAGAGTCTGAGTAGTAGGTATTATACTAGTCGGGGTATGATTTCCTATACACCGGCCTATGTATCTGTCTGAACATCGGACCAAGTTTCTATTGTATCTTTTCCATAACTTGATCTATATTCCGACCGAGAGGTTGGTTCAAACCTATCCTAGGATCGGACGGCACCAGTTGCACTCCGCTTTCAACTAGTAGTGCAACACCAAGGTTGGCCTGGGGATTTGGAGGTGGTGTACGAGGTTGGTTTTGGTTCTAGTTCCCATTATTGTTCCCTAAAAACCAATTCCATCGCCGACCTGCAAACCACCACTAGGATTGTTCATGCTCTCATTTGGTCTTACAGTGTCAGGATCTCATCGATTTGCCATGGACGACCTCGTTGGCTGTTATGGTATAGTTGGGACGAGGTTGTTAGAAACGAACATGGTTGGTGGCAAATTATGTCACCGAGTTTTGGCAAAGAGGAATGCTCACCTGAGAAGATGAATCTATTCAGTTGGTTTTTTAATTCAAGGAGATAACCTACAACTACTGTAAAGTAAATGACAATCCAGGAAAAGTAAATGATAAAAGATAAAGGTTAAGACATGTTTTGTGTTGGTTTTGGGACCCCTTCTTCTCATGTAGTCATTTTTTTATAGCCTTCTTGCACACCACTACTCCATGTCTTTGAGTGGAGATTTGTTGTAACTGTTAAAGTATAAAAGATAAATAACACCTTTCTCCAATTGCTTAAGCTTTTGGAGAAGTTGGTAAGTTATCATGGTATCAGAGCCAAAGGTCTCGAGTTCAAACCTCCCGGATAGCAAAAAATCCACATGTGATGGTCGGCCCAAAGTGGGACCACATGTGCCACGTGTTTGCCAAGGTGGCCACACGTGTGGGGGAGTGTTAAAGTATAAAAGATAAATAACACCTTTTTCCAATAGCTTAAGCTTTTGGAGAAGTTCGTAAGTTAACAGTAACTACTCACCACTACCCTTGAGAGGGAACTTGCATTAACTACCCACTTTAGCTTTGAACTTTCATATGTTCCCTTGTTGGAGAATAATTTTTGCCCTTATCTTCTAGAGAAGTGACTGCTGGCATGTAAAGTTTGCTTTGACTCCGAAGGGAAATTCAAAAATGGGTGCAAACGTAAGTGTGGATACTGGATATTCTTTGTTTGAAAATGCATTTAGCAGGCAAAAGAACAACGAGGATATAAATATAGAAACAAGAGAACCATTCAGGAACCTTCCCTGAGTATTGCCACTATCTTCGTACATCTTTCTTCCCATGCGAGAAAAATATATAAGGGTGTATCCTTACATATATGGTCGCATACAAGCACATATACATTTTCAGGGTTTGGTTAAAGGGATGCTTTCGTTGAGCAATGAATTGATGAGCTGCTCAAGGGCTGGGAGGCGTTGATTGTGGTCATAACTGTACATGACCTCGATCATCCTGGCAGCGTTTAGTGAGGCTTCTTTGAAACATGGAGAGAATTGATTTGAACAAAGGCATTCCTCGTTGAGTTTCTTCCATGCATTGGATATCATATATTTCACCGCTTCACGTGCATTTTCAAGGGAAGAAGAGCTCCCATTTTCTTTCATGTAGCACTCTACATATGACCCATCATATCCTTCTTGGTTCTCATCCTTCAAATATCATGGGAACATTTGTTAGTTTGATGACGGAATTGTATTACAAAAATACAGCCTATCTCTCAATTTTGAAGAAGAAATTTTTTTCAGTAATTTAGGCACTTTTTTCCTTTCAAGGACCCACCACATAACACTCCTGAGAACCCTATCATACACTTTCTCCAATTTCTAATTTTTATTCTATTTTAGTGGCATCCGAATGGGTTATTGTGGTTCTCAGGTATTGTCATCATAGTTACAAATAAGTCTCAGGAATTTCTCCGGAACTCCGAAAGGGTTTACTCAAGATATTATAAATGTTTCAAATATATAAAAATTTACATTTAAAAAAAATTAGCACTTCAAAAAATGGCATTAATTTTTTGTCATATTTTCCTTAGTAAGGATATAATATGAAGATATCTCAATGATTATTCAAAATCTGGAGAAATTTTTTGAATTTTGTCGTTTTATACAAAATTACAAAATATCATGATGTTAATTAAAAAAATCAGAGATATCCTCACTACCATATTTTGATAATGGCACTATTCACTCTGCTCTACAAAGATGCTTATTCGAAGCCTAAAGTAGCTTCGTTGAAGCCAAAATTGCTTCGTCAAAGCCAAAATAAGCTAGTCGAAGCAAAAAATAGGTTAGTCAAAGCCAAAATTGCTTATTCGAAACAAAAAATGCTTAGTTGAAGCCAAAATTGCTTCGCCAAAGCCAAAATAAGCTAGTCGAAGCCAAAAATAGGTTAGTCAAAACCAAAATTGCTTATTTGAAGCAAAAAATGCTTAGTTGAAGCCAAAAATATGTGAGTTGAAGTAAAAAATGCTTAGTCGAAGCCAAAAACAGTTTACTCGAATCCAAATAGGTTACTCGAGCCACACAAAAAAAAGTTATTCAAAGCCAAAAATAGGTTGTCAAAGAGAAAAATGAGTTGCTCGGAGCAAAAAATGAGTTACTCGAAGATTAAAAAAAAGATAGTCGAAGCTAAAAATATGTTAGTTGAAGTCAAAAATGTTTAATCAAAACGAAAAACAGTTTACTCGAATCCAAAATATGTTACTTGAAGCCGAAAAAAGTTCGTTGAAGCCAAAATACGCACTCGAAGTGAAAAATGAGTTATTCGAAGCCAAAAATGAGTTACTCAAAGCTAAAGTAGGTACTCGAAGCCAAAATTAGTCGAAGCCAGGGGAATTTTCGTCCTCGAATTCTTTTCTTTTTTTTTTGGCAAAAATAATATTTATACGAGTTTTTAAAACAACTAGCATTTTCATGCAATTATTCCAACTCTTTGGCACGTAACAGTGATTTACCCAAAAAGAAACAATATGAGGAGTCTATGTAGTTACAAAAACATGGGACATGAAGGGTTGCTCAATAGAGATTCCTGAAAAAATAAAAGCTTAGTAAAATACGGTAGCGGTGGGGTCAGAGTGACTATTTATATGGTGTGTCGGTGCCTAAAAATCAAGCTTATAGCAATTCCCATCAGGGTGAAATTTTTCTTGAATTAAAAAATTGGACCCTTGAATTCCTTTTCAATGGATTTTCATGTTTTATTTTGACTTCATGGATTTTCCTTTTTGTTTCTATTTTTACGCTAGACCAAAATCATTGCATCAATTGTCAACCACTAATCATCGTACCTTTGCACTTCCCAAATCGTCCCAAAGCCGAAGAATGGTTGCGGGCCAGGTTAAGAGGCCTGGAATATCGTCGACACTATCTACACTCTCTTTTGCCATCCCTTCTCCCAACTGAAAAAGCATGTGAAGTAATACAAGGGGTACTCCCGAACTAATTACTCCATTTCTCATGTACTCATCTGTCTTTGGGATATGTCTAGACCGAAACCATTTTGCCTCTACCATGAATGCATTGCATAGCTTCCCCCACTGGTTAATTAGACAAGGAAATATGATTCAGTTGTTAGAATTTGTGACTTAATTTCACCATTAATGACAGTAAGAAAGTCAATTCATGTTTTAATTAATATACCGATTTTCTCAGAGATTGTAGGGGATTCCATCCATGTTCCATCTGAATCTTGTCTGAAATCTCATTACTGATGTTATATAGAGCCATGAAGCATATCTTCATGTATCTCGGTAGCTGCTCAATCTCAGTGACTTCCCATCTGTAATTTGTTGAATATCACTCTATAATATACATATTTTTTAATTCTTAGAAGCAGAAAGAAAATTGGGTTTTTTCTTACTCACCTATTGACTGCTTCTCTGAAGAGGATGAGTTCATCAAGTGTCCCATAGACATCGAAAATGTCATCAATTATGTAAACAAGCGATATGGGTTTTGTGAGGTCGACTCTGTACTTTGAGAATTGAGGGTGTGAGAGCATTGCCATGGGCCACATGAACCATTTCACTGGTTGGTCTCTAACAAAACATAATTCCTTTGACAAACCCAGGTCTTTCCACCACCTGAATTTTGAAGGAGAAGTCATTAAGTTAGAAAGTCTGATATCAGTCTGAAGTAAAATTCAATTGGTAACAGAATTACTAACTTTAGAATGGCTCTAAGCTCTCCTTGATGCAAGGATTGAACGATGTTGAAATCCAATTTTGCTAGTTCTTGTAAGACTCCTGTCCTCCCATTGTCTCCTTGGTAGTTTTTGAGGTAGTAGTTGGCATTGAACCTTGGCAATGTCATGTGAAAAGGATGCTCCAAGGTATGTCTTACTAGGTCCGCGAGGTCCGGTTCCATAACTATCATTGAAGCCTTAAGGTGCTTGCAGGTGAAGTCATAAGCTTCATCAAGTATATCCTCGCCATCTATTCTGAGGTGTGAAGCTTCATATAAACCCATCATTCCCCTTATGTCTTTACCTACGTATTGGCCAAATGTCCCCTCCTTGTCTTTGAAGTTCTTAAACACATCTGTTCCATGCAGAGTAGTCAGTAGGAGATCTAGTTGAGACTAATTGGTATGATGAATGATCAAATTACGAAGATGCAAATGTTCAAATTAGGAAACATAGGGACAAATGGAATGAGGTAAAAAAAAAAAAAAAATTAGGCAAGGCAAGCCTATTAAAGCTTTATGTTATAGACTTTTATTTCCCCACTATTGCAAGTGGCCACATGGAAATAAAGTCCAATACCGAACTAGTATGCCCCCACTTAGTTGGAACTGAAAGGGACAAGGAAGAATAAAGCCTTTTATAGGAAGTAAAAGGATATGAAGTACCCACTTTCACTGAAAGATATACTTTCATTTAAAATAAGTATTTTTTAAATATAAAAAAAGCACCCTTTCATTAATCAAGTTTCTTTTGAATCAAAAGACTTTTACCCATTTTTTATATTTTAAAAATAAAGACATTTTGAAAATATCCAACTGATCTCTCATCTTTAACTATAGTTTTAGTGATATACTGATATGTCAATAGAAGTACCCACCTGCGGATACATAGTGCCCATGTTGGCGCAACAATCGGAAGCAAAGCGCAACTTCGTACAAGCTACGATGTGTCAAACCAGGACTAACATCAAGACTCCGATGATGGAAATCTAGAATGGCTTCGATCTCTTCCTGGAAGTGGTAATTGATGCCCAAGCGTTGCAGAGAATCGATCATAATCATACCCTCCAACGTGTTACCGGCTTCGCGTAGCATAAGCCGTACTTCCTTCACCTTCTCCATTTGTTTGATGCGCAGGCCATCCTATTTGAGTGACAATGTTAGTGAAAACAGAACAGAATATTAAATCTTTTGATCATCAAACATGGAAGAGGAAGAGTAAGGACAATAAAACCAAAAATAAAATTAAGTGTATTATCTCATCTAAATCTAAAAGAGTAATGGTGGCCTTACCAGGTAAGTGTTAGATGGTGTAAAGGCCAAACTGTTGTCATGGGTGGAGCTTTGATGATGAGCAATGCACATGTAAGGGCCTTTGGTCCTTTGGGTTTCACTTGATACAGTTGTGGGAGATGGGGTTGAAGAACAAAATTCAAGGGGGAAAGCCATGAAAGCTAGTGGGAAAGCTACTAGTTTAGAGACTAGTAAGAAATACTCAATTTGGGGTTCTGATTCTTCTTTTCTTTGTTAGATGAACAAAGATGAAGTTGTGAATGAAAGATGAAACCCCAAGTGCACTTATATACTTGAGGTAGGGAGGCCAATGTTTCTGGACGGTAGAGGAGCTTGTGGTGATAAACGAGCAATGAAAGGGGAAAAAGACTTTGCATACAATCAGTTCGCCCACACCCGAACAGAACTTACATGAGTCCAAGTCATTTTTTTTTTTGAAAAGGGCAACAGAATATATATATATATATGGGAAAGGTGTGCGTACTCGGTCGAGTAGATAAGCTTATCTACTCGGTCGGGTTAAAAACAGTGGGGGCCCACATTTTTGGGGTGATCCAAAACATTCATTTGAAAGGCCCTTACCTAGATAAGGTGTCCACAAAAAATCAGCCCCATAGGATCATCCTAACCCATCCAACAGTGGAGGGAAAAATGGGCAGATTTGTGGACAAGCTGTGTTTGTCCATTTTTCCCCATTTTTCCCTCCACTGTTGCATGGGTTAGGATGATCCTATGGGGCTGATTTTTTGTGGACACCCTATCTAGGTAAGGGCCTTTCAAATGAATGGTTTGGATCACCCCAAAAATATGGGCCCCCACTGTTTTTAACCCGACCGAGTAGATAAGCTTATCTACTCGACCGAGTACGCACACCTTTCCCTATATATATATATATGTAAAAACAGAACCGAGGTGGTCCTGAAGGAACAAAGATAATACAAAGACAGCAGTACAAAAATTCAAGGAGGTAGATAGTCAAAGCACTCAAACGCGGCCCGAAAGACTCCTTTCTTGGCAAGGGTGTCTGCTTCCGCATTGGCTGATCTCCTGACATGGCGAAAAACTATTGAGGAGCCCTTAGCTCTGTCCTCTATTTCCTCTAAGAGAGGCAAAAATCGCCAAGGGGGAGAAGCGTTACCCGAAAGCCAGCGAATAACATTTAAGGAATCCCCTTCGACGATAATTTTGTCGCACTCTAGACGAGGCATCGAGAGAAGCCCGCTATGAACGGCTCGGACCTCTGCCTCGTTTGAGTCTGCCACTCCGATAGGCCCCGAGTAGGCCCAGAGGACTTCCCCTTTGTGGTTTCTACATAACCCCCCTACTCCTGCCATTCCTGGATTGCCGATAGACGATCCGTCAAAGTTAAGTTTCAGGGACCCCGGAGGAGGAGGAATCCAGGAGGGGAGGATTTTCACTTTGGTAGCCGATTCCAAGCATATGATTGACCATCCTTCCCAGAGGTCGAAAGCTGAAACAAAACGAAACAGAGGAAGGCTTCGAGCCCAGGATATGACCGCAGCTATCAACTGAATATAAATCCAATAGGGAGATCTAGCCTTCCCTTCAAAGATACGAGCATTCCTCTCTTTCCACAAGAACCACCATGAGGCCAGGAGACACATCTTCCACAGCGTTCTGCCTTTCCTTTTCCAAGGAGTCCAGGCCCAACTCTGAATGAATTCAGCCATAGAGTTGGAGGGGACCCAACTGATTCCAAAACGAGAAAAAATAAGACCCCAAATATGGCGAGCAACCTTACAGTGTATGAAAAGGTGGTCAATGGATTCCCCAGCGGATAAACATAGAGGACAGTGATCTACCAACCACATTCCTCGTTTCCTCAAAAAATCCATAGTTTGAATGCGGCCCCAGCTAACCGACCACCCAAAGAAAGCAACTCTCGGAGGGCAAGATTGTCTCCAAACCGAGGAGGACACATGCTCCACTGAAGAAGGGATCAGATGGTTATAAAAAGATTTGACTGAAAATATCCCCGAAGGATTCCAAATCCAAATCCGACGATCTACGCCCGAAGACTTGATGAAGCAAGAATCCAATAAGGAGAGGAGGGCGATGTAAGAGTTTAACTCCCTAACAAAGAAGTCTCTGCGAAACTTAGGAGACCAAGCCACCTTCCCATGTTCCCTTACAAAACATTCCGATACCCAGGCCTCTTTCTGAGATGAAACGATGAATAAGTCAGGAAACATCACTTGAAGAGGATCCTCCGAACACCAAGGATCCTGCCAGAACCGAATCTGATCCCCCCTATATACTCTGAATCGGACGCCAGGAGCAAATAATGACTTCAACTTCAAGATGTCCCTCCAAGCCGTGAGACCTTTGAGTTTAAAATTATCAACAGAGTCCCAATGCCCATGATCTGAACCATACTTATTTCCAATGACCCGGACCCACAAAGAGGATTGTTCTTCGCCAAATCTCCACAGCCACTTGCCCATAAGGGCCTGGTTAAAACTCTGAACCCTCCTGATACCCAAACCTCCATTTTTAGTAGACAAACAGACCATACTCCATTTAATCAGGGAGACCCCCTTGGAAGACCCTGATCCGCCCCACAGGAAGCGTCTCTGAATTTGTTCGATGCGTTTAGCAACCGAGGCGGGACATTGAAAAAGAGATAGAAAATATACCGGCATATTGGATAGAACGGCCTTTATAAGCACTAATCTACCTCCTTTGGAGACCAACCGGCGCTTCCAGGTGGCCAAACGTCGCTCAATCCTTTGAATAATAGGAGCCCATAGGTTGTGTTTCGGTCGACCCACACCAAGAGGAAGACCCAGATAGGTTGCTGGAAAGACATCTAAACCACACCCCATAATTCCGGCAAAAAAGGATGCATCGCTCTCAGAAACGTTGATCGCGAACAACCGAGATTTTGCGAAATTAGATCTTTGACCTGAAACCATCTCATAACAATGAAGCATAGCTTTAAGGTTAAGAATCTGGGATATGACCGGAGAGCAGAACAGAAGAGTGTCATCCGCAAACTGAAGAAGCGATACTTCCACCTTACTCTCGCCAATAAGGAACCCTTGATATAGCCCCAACTCACTTCCTTTTTTCAGCAGTCTGCACAGTGATTCGGCCACAATCAGGAAAAGAAAAGGAGAGAGAGGATCGCCCTGCCGCAATCCTCTAGAAGATTTGAAGAATCCTTTTGCTGATCCGTTGATGAGGACAGAAAACCAGGCGGACGATAAGCAGTTCCGGATCCACCCTCTCCACCGACCCCCAAAGCCCATACGACCCATGAGAAAATCTAATGCTGCCCAATCCACTCGGTCATATGCCTTCTCCATGTCAAGCTTGCATAGAATGCCACCTTCCCCCTTCCTCCGATAATAGTCAATGGCTTCATTGGCTGTTAAAGAACAATCAAGAATTTGTCGGTTGCTTATAAAGGCACTTTGACAGACCGATATAATTGAAGGAAGAACCACTTTGATACGATCCGCCAGAACCTTTGCGAGGACTTTGTAAAGGCTGCCCACCAAGCTAATCGGGCGAAAATCCGAGCTTTTTGTTGCTCCTTCAATTTTTGGAATGAGGACGAGAAAAGTTGCACCTGTCCCTTTGTCAAGGATGGCTCCCTCAAAAAATTCTATGAAGAATCGAAGAATGTCCGATTTTACTGTTTCCCAGCAAGTTTGAAAGAAAGCCAAACAAAAACCATCGGGTCCAGGGGCTTTATCTTTTGCCAGAGAAAATAGTGCTGATCGGATTTCCACCTCAGAGAAAGGGATTTCCAATCCGGCTGAGGCTTCCAGGCTTAAGCTAGCAAAACAAATGTCTTGAGGAATTGGGCGTAACATCCCATCAGCTGAGTATAAAGATCTGTAGAATTCAATAATTTCTTCAATAATTCGCTCCTTGTCAGATACAATCTCCCCCTCCACTTCTAAGGATTCAATTCTGTTCCTTCTTCTGCGAGCACTAGCCATGGCATGGAAGAAGGCTGTGTTTTTATCTCCCTCCAACAACCACTTGACTCGAGATCTTTGGCGCCAAGAGATTTCTTTAAGCATCAACAACTCTTTATGCTCTTGAATTAATCTTCCTTGTTGCTCATAATCCTTCGCCGAGGCCAAACCACTCTCTGCCAATGTATTTATCTCCATCAATCTGTCCTCAAGAATCCTTTTCCTGCCTTGGTCCACTTCTTTCTGCTCCTTATCCCACTCTTTTAATTTCCCCTTAATGAAGCGTAATTTTTTGCCTATAACTACGTCCCCTGGACCTTCAAAGACGCTTTCAGACCACCATCGGACTAAGAGAGCCTCCATTTGGGGATTTTCCAGCCAAGCTAATTCAAATCTGAAGGGGGGCGGGCCCCAGAACTCCATTTTAGGAGACAAAAGGAGAGGGCAATGGTCGGAAACTGAATGGGGTAAAGCCTGCTGATAGACTTCAGAAAGAATTGCCAACCAGTCACCCGAGAGAAGAAATCGGTCAAGCCGACTCCGGTTCGAACCTCTGGCCCAGGTGAAAGAGGAGCCACCCAAAGGTAAATCTGCGAGCTCGTTGATTGCGATGAAATCAGCGAAAGATCTCATGCCCGCAGTGACTCGCTGACCCCCAAGTCGATCTCTTGATCCTAGAACTTCATTGAAATCCCCCCCGATACACCAAGGAGCGGAACATAGGCGTCGCGTCTGATTTAATTCTTCCCAAAAAAGACACTTCTCAGAGGATGACAAAGGACCATAGACGCCTGAGAAGAACCAGACTGAGTTATCATTGCATTTTCGGAAAGCAACGGAGAGAGAGAAAACTCCACGCCAAACATCCGTGCTGTCCCACAAGACTGAATCCCAAGCCACCAAGATGCCCCCTGAAGCTCCTTTGGATGCTAAGAAAGCAAAATTCCAGTCAGTATTGAACCCCATGCTTCTCATATCTATGTCACGGATTTGTTCCATCTTTGTTTCCTGAAGACAAACAACCTCAGGGCGCCGATGTTTAACTAATGCTTTGATTTGAATTCTTTTCTCCCGAGAGCCCAAGCCGTTTATATTCCAGGATAAAATCTTCATTAACAACTGTATTCCGATGAATTCCTCCCCGCCCTGATACCAGACTTTCTTCCTTTTTCTGGGATGTGAGACCTTTGCTATGCGATCCAGAATCATAATTGATATCCGATTGAAGTCTCACCAATTCGCGCTCCGTGCGTTTCAGGTTTACTTCGGATATGGAGACTGGAGATGACACTCCAGCGACCTCCCGTAGTTCTGCCGCCTTTATGCTAGACCTATATTCCTCAACGGGACCCGAAAATATTAGACCCAGATGAGAACTAATGTGCATGGTATGATCCACCATCAATTCAAGCACCTGTTGGGAAGAAACCAAGCCCGAGTCATTCCGTGGAGGGACATAAGAGAGTTCTGAGTCACAAGGCAGGAGCTGAAAATCCGCCTTGCTACACCATCTCAGTGGACAAAGATGGGAGAAACTTCCAAGCGATACCCTGACGAGCGAGCGAAAAGACCACTCCCTAACTTCACCAGAGAATAAATGCTTCATACCTCCCAAACCACTATAATCAATGATCACCTTCCTTTGCCCCACCCGGCACTGAATGAAGGAACGGTCATCACGAGAGATAAGGATACACCTACTCTTGTGACGTTGCAGACTATACCCCCACTCCCGGTTGTCACCGAGCTCCTCCTCAGTCTCAGAATACATGCGAGTAGCGCCCATTGTGCTTGAGTCGTGGAGGAGGCTCTCCTCCTGGTTCCCAGGGCTCACCAGTGGAGAAGCCCAAAGGTCCTCTAAAGCAACTTCTCTTTCAGAAAATTCCATTGGACCCGAATCGGGCACGTAGGTTACATCTACTCGAGGAGAGTCGCTGTGGTGCGGAGGGGATAAGGCTGAGATAATATCTTCAAAGCTGTTGACCTTAGAGTAAGGAGTAGCTGTTGCTGATGAGTCTTGAATAGGACCAGCTATACTGGACCACCTGTATGCATGTGGGAGACCCCCTTTTTGAAATTCAACATTTTTGCCAGGTGAGATGCTGCTAACCGGTGCCGCTTTCTGCGCACAATAGGCTGAATGTGAAGGAATCTCCGACTCCACCAACCCGACGACCCCAGCATTTATCTCCGGTACCGACAGCAATGCTGAGGCTTCATTGATGGCATTGAAGACATCATGGATTGCAGTTATGGGATGGTGAACTACTTCAGCTTCACTTACCCCTTCAGTAGGAGTATTTAAAGGAAGACCCAACTCTTCTTCGGAAACCATCTGCCCCGCCGGAGAAGGAGAGGAGATTTTTGCAGAGTTCGGATCGTCGTCAACTCTTTCCCGGGAGGCTAGAATCCAACGAATTGTGCCATCGATAGAGCTTTGGAGAGATAGTTCACTTCCGGGGCGTCCTTCAGACATGATCAGCATCCTACCCACTTCATATCCGAAACCCGCATAACACGACAAATCTACCTCCACCACCCGGCCTATTTTCCTCCCTATACGCTGAAAATTATCGGCGCACCATGCTTCAGGCGGAACTCCTTCTATTTTCCACCAGGAAGGCTTCCCCGCCTTAGGAAATTTTGTATCCCACTTCTGTAGATCTTCCAGAGGAGAATGGGATGGAGAGCACCAATCTCTGATTAAGTGAGATCGATTAGCGCCCGCTGGGATGGAAATTTGGATTTCTAAAGGAGCAATTTTATACACCACAGCTTCAGTCTCTTGACTGCTATTGCGAGAGAGCCAGTCTTCCAGCGCATCCAGATCACCATCCCACCCTTCCTTCATCTTCCCCCATAAGCCTAAGTCTGCATTACTAATAGACTTAAGGGGGACTACTTCAAGGTTGAAAGCTACACCTTCCGAAGTTGCAGGAAGCAACGGCTCCATTCTAACATTCTCTGCTTGAGGCGCTGTTGGTTTAGGAACAAGCCCCCTCCTCGCCACCGGATCCGCTGACTGTTCTTGGTGCCTTGGAAAATTGAAGTCCGAACTGGACCAGACTTTATGACACTTCCAACATCTAACCCTCCTTCGAAAATTCCTGAAAGCACATCTGCAACATCTCCAATCTCCCAGTTCTCTATTCTTTCTTTTGTGGAAGGCACTCTCCATTCGTCTTCCCTTCTTGCTTCGGACGGGTAGCCACTCCTCCTCTTCAGATCGGTGAGGCCAATTTCTCTGCCCAACTGCCGGCTCAGAGCCAAACTTCTTCCAACCTCCTACAGAATCGCCCAAAAGGCCTGCTTCGGGGTTGATCCGCCGGACCCCAAGAGGGATCAAATTCGCCCCACTGGCCCATCTAGGGCGATCTCCCCCAACACCTCTCACCCCGACGGAGATCATAATTGTCACGGAATCCTCCTCCACTCTGCAAAATGTGCCGACCACCGAGCCGTGAGAATCCACCGGATTCTGGATCGGAAACCCACGCGGAGACCGAGATGGAGGAAGACACCGAATCTGAAGGAGCTGAAGAAGAAGAGGTAGATGATACAGATGAGAAGAAGATCCCTCTCCCTGCAAAATTATCCTTGTACGAGAATCCTTTTGTAGATGGCGACCAGATTTAATGTCGTGAGGTCCACCTGGCCGGGTGCATAGTTACTTGTATGCTGTGACTATCGCCCAGCATACGAACTATGTCCGTTTTACACACAAGGTGTCCAGGTGTTGAGATACTAATGGTGCGGTGGCACTAGAAGGCGGGTATAGCCCTCACGGCTCCTACTTATAGTATCTCTCCGAGAGTAACCTGTATTGAGTGATTCCTTAATGACCGTCGGCAATCCGTGGTGCAATCGGCTGAGATTGGTGATGATGAATGGGCTATATATAAAGACCAAAAATGGAAGAGATTATATGGGTTTACGCTATGTCCCTTCGCAATATGGTTCGCATAGACGTTTCTTCAAACACCTGGTGGGCATCACTGCTGGAATGTCCCTTCACGAATGGTCTCTGTATGCTCATTTTCCTATCCAATAACCTCTGGTAGTTTTGTTGACTGACGGAGGAGGAGCCGGTTCTGTTGCAGCCTCAAAGAAAGGGTAGATGTCGTATCTGAAATTGCAACTGGGCCCAATTCTACGCCATGCTACGAACCAGAAACTTTCACAGGAAATAACAAAATATATCGCGACAAGCAAAAACCCAGAAGCACCAAAAGCCCTCCAAGTCAAAGTCCCCAATAAGAAAGCCGTTCCAATTCCAGAAATCGAAAGCCCAGTCACGAGAATCGGAGAACCCAACAAGAAAATAAGAACATTGTTGAGAATTGCAGATTCCCACGTGGGTGGTGAAGCTTGGATCAGATCAAGGACTCCTGAAACCGCTCCTTCAAACCCTCATCTGCAACCTATTGTGAGATGACCACCTTAAGGTTTTCATACTTGAAAACTAAAAAAATTTGTCCACACGCAAACAGAACTTACATGTGTCTAAGTCGGTTGGTCCACACCCAAATACTGCTTACTTATGATTAATACACACTAACGCAATCAATTAGCCTTGAAAAAAATGAGATGTACATGAAACAGGCTCTCTCGTGGGTCACGGTTTTGAACAAGATTTTCGGATTTCTCGTGGGTCACGGTTTTGAACAAGATTCTCGGATTTATTTTTGCTTTAGCCGTTCCCTCACCTACATGAACAAAACTTGGCTCCTGATCAGTTTGGAGGAAGTTCCTCCAACCCCTCTAATAGCAAGGGGTGTGATGGAATTGATATTTCCACACCCCTTGCTATTGGAGCTATTAGCAAGGGTTTGAGGAAGTTCCCCCAAACTGATCTAGAGCCAAGTTTTTTTCTCTTTCACGTCTTGTCATTTTCTTATTATTATTAATATTCTTTTACATTAATTGGATCCTAATTTGGGTTGAATTGGTGGAACCCACCCTATCAAAACATATCATTCAGCAACAGCGGCATTTTTGTCATTTTAAAAGGTAACTTTTTCCTTTTCACTGAAATTTGAAACATTTATCTACAGAGTATAAGAAAGACTTCTTTTGAATGAAGTTTTGGAAGTGGTAACTCTATCTCTTTATTTTGCATTTTCCTCTTGATCTTAATTAACAGGAAAATGACAAAATGACCTAAATCCCACTAATATGTGGTTAAATTTTCATAATAATATCTACCAATTCCTAGATACCGGATTGACCAGCGTCAGCTGGTACTTGCAATTGTTTGAAAATTCAACCCTCGGTTTTCATAGCAAGAGTGACAGATAGAGAGATACCGTGTGTTGTTGAGAGGGGTGTTTGAGTAAGTTGTAATCTTGGAACAAGGGGATATAACCCTCCTGAGCACGTTGTTGAGAATGTTATCAGCACTACTGTTTTTTGATGAGGGCACTCCTCACTTTAAAAAAAGTACGGTGTGGCCCGCACCATAGGATTACCCAAACCGTCCATTAGATGGGCCATAGCCTAAATAGGTTAAGCCCCAAAATTATTTCCATTGGTTGATTCTAACCCTCCGATCTATAGAGGGTTAGGATCAACCCTCTAACATTCAGATTGGAGGGTTAGGATCATCCTATGGAAATGATTTTTGGAGCATAACCTATTTAGGCTATGGCCCATCTAATGGACGGTTTGGATCATCCTATGGTGTGGGCCATACCATACTTTAAATAAAGTGAGAGTGCCCTCATAAGAAAACAGTAGTGGTGATAATATTTCCTTCTTCTTCTTTTTTTTCATAGGAATTTGCTAGCAAACTTCTTCTATGCTACTTCTCGGCATGTGGCCATCCTTGGTGCAGAGATGCGCACAGTTGTCAAAGGTTCCTGGCAAAAGCAAAAATAAGAAAAAAAGTAATCATTACTAAAAAAAAGTTAAATAACTGAAGTTATAAAGTTTTAAATGAAAAATTACCTAGAAAT
This sequence comes from Tasmannia lanceolata, assembly GCF_043159265.1. Taxonomy (NCBI): domain Eukaryota; kingdom Viridiplantae; phylum Streptophyta; class Magnoliopsida; order Canellales; family Winteraceae; genus Tasmannia; species Tasmannia lanceolata. Next base: position 10,256,180 of record NW_027518701.1, on the reverse strand, counting down.
GGTTATAAAGTTTTAAAATTATGAAAAAAATACCAACAAAATGTAGAAAGTTATGACAATTACGGAAAAAAACTGATGAGGTCAAATCATGGGAATTACAATCCCTCTATTTGCGGGTGACCCGCGGGTTGACCCGTCCCACCCGCGGGTCGCCCAGGTCACCTAAATTCTGACCCGCAAAAATGCGGGTCATCTCCTGAACCGACTCGTGTGACCCGCACCCGCATCACCCGCGGGTTGACCTGGCCCGACCCACCCGTTTGCCAGGTCTAGTCCTTACTCTCTCTCTCTCTCTCTCTCTCTCTCTCTCTCTCTCTTTATATATATATATATATATATATATATATATATATATATATAAAGAGAGAGAGAGAAAGAAAGAGAGAGAGAGGAAAATGAGTGTGCAGTCGACCGCACCAAGCTTAGGTGGGGTCGAGGGCCCCAAACTCATGTGGGCCCACTTTGTTAGGATGATCCAAAGCAATCATTTGAAAGGCCCTTACATAGATGGGGTATGTACAAAAAATCAGCTCCATAGGATCATCCTAACCCATCCAAAAGTGGAGGGCAAAATGGACAGACACCGTTTGCCACAAATATGCCCATTTTTTGCCCTCCACTTTTGGAGGGGTTAGGATGATCCAATGGACTTGATTTTTTGTACACACCTTATCTATGATGAGGCCTTGCAAATGAATGGTTTTGATCAGCACAAAAAATGTGGGACCCATGTGTTTGGGCCCTCGACCGCACAATCTTATTCCTCATATATATATATATACACACACACACACCAAGCTTAGGTGCGGTCGAGGGCCCCAAACTCATGTGGGCACACTTTGTTAGGATGATCCAAAGCATTCATTTGAAAGGCCCTTACATAGATGGGGTATGTACAAAAAATCAGCTCCATAGGATCATCCTAACCCATCCATTTGTGGAGGTCAAAATGGACAGACACCGTTTGCCACAAATCTGCCCATTTTTGCCCTCCACTTTTGGAGGGGTTAGGATGATCCAATGGACTTGATTTTATGTACGCACCCTATCTATGATAGAGCCTTGCAAATGAATGGTTTTGATCAGCACAAAAAATGTGGGACCCATGTGTTTGGGCCCTCGACCGCACCTAAGCTTAGGTGCGCTCGACCGCACACTCCTTTTCCTATATATATATATATATATATATATATATACTAGCAAAAAACCCCGTGCTATACACGTGCCGACAAAGAATTGTACAGACCACATTATAGGTTGATCTAAACCATCCGTGTGATGGAACACAACACAAATAGGTTGTGCCCGTAAAATAATTTCCATAGGCTGATCCTAGCCCTCCAATCTATAGAGGTTTCCATAATTGTTGTTCCTCTTAAGGTGCCCAGAATTCGTCAATATTTTTACAAGTGTCCTGCATTCATAATATCAAACTTTCCGTAATTTGACCCGCACATAGTGGATAAGGAAAAGTTGTTTTTTCGTCATCGTTAGGGGTGCAACTTGGGTCTCAACCCGACCCAACCCGAGGAAGCCATATTTTCCGATTTCCAACCCGACTGGGTTCAACCCGACCCAACCCGATTTGCAATTTCCTCAACCCGACCCAACCCAATTTTCAATTCGGGTAGGGTCGGGTCGGGTTGACCCGATTTGATATGGTACCAATTGTTGACCACCTCAACTCACGCTGGATTGTTATGGATTTTGAGAACCAATAGTGAGTCACCAATAATCAGTTTTTAACTCACAATCGGTTCTCAAAATCCAAACCAAACGGGGACTAACAATTAACAAAGGGAAATGTTATCCATTGGCTCTGCTCGAGTTAATCAATGCCCTTCCACATCTAGGGGTGGGATACCTCTTTGACAAGGAGATCAAAGGTGGCCTACACACCATATTTGTGTCTACCAATAACAACAAGGGTGTAGAGGGTGATCTCTATGCCACCGCTCTCCGCTTTAGGCTCCTTACGAAACATGGTTATGATATCGCACAAGGTAAATCCTTTTCCTATCTGACCAATACTCATATAAACATTTAATTTGTTTGATAGTTTGGTCTAACTTAATTTGGAACTTTTCTGAGGTTTAGATATTTTTAAAAGATTCAAGGACGAGATGGGCCGTTTCAAGTCATGCCTTTGCCAAGAAGTGAAGGGAATGTTAAGCTTGTACGAAGCTTCGTACCTTGCTTTCGAAGGAGAAAGTATCTTGGATGAGGCTAAAGCATTCACAATTCGGCATCTCAAGAACCTTAAGGGGAAGATAGTGTTAGATAAAAATTATTCAAGTAATTTTAGATTTTAAAATAACAGTAGAGAATATAGAAAGTGCAAGTAAACATACCACCAATTGAATTGCCGCAAGTGAAAAGATAAAAATGATTCAAGTAATTTCAGATCAAAAATAACAGTAGAGAATATAGAAAGTGCAAGTAATCATACCACCAATTGAATTGCCGCAAGTGAAAAGAAATCCAATCTGCGGAGGGAATCAACCTGTAAAAAGAAATGAGGAAGGAAATTATCTTTTGAGTCGAGGCACAGATCTAAATCCGATGTCCTTGAGACAAGTATCGCCCCCACATACGACAAATCGTGGTGCAATATGACAACTCCGACGTATGCCTCCAGGATACAACAACTCTGCTCTAGGAGGTGTGCACTCACGCTACCCGGATGCCTAGCGAACACGCTTTATGCAGCCTTGACCAGAGAGAAGGAGAGGAACAAATTGGGAAGAAAGAAAAGCCCCCTTCCTACGAATACATGCATATCTATTTATAGGAATTGAAGAGGGATTTTGAAGAGACACTTATCTTCCTTTATCAAAACATATGGGAAGAAAAAACACTTGAGAGACACTTCTCTTCTCTTTTAAAATAAATGTGTCCTTTTTGTATAAAATAAATACACAAATTTTGAATTTCTAAATGACTTTTATTTTTAAATTAAATAAAAGTCAACAATCCCCCACAAATTCAAAATTGTAAGATATCAATGAAATTACGGAAGGAACTTTCTGATCAAGGCAAGAGAATAAGTCATGCATCAGTATAGGTGTCTTTTGGACTTGAACCTAGACTTAGTGTAGATATACCAAGTATTTGGTGAACTGAAGTCTTGAACCAAAAACTTTGAGTGATAAACTGAGACAACATATCACACACATAACAAATTCAAACATAAGCGTATTCTACGGTGTAGCACTTTTCGGCCATGTGCTCGATCCTGTTTCATGAGCGCTTTAGAGAATCAGCCCAATTCTCATAGGAAGAGGCCACACTTCCACACTCACATAGGTGTATTTATCAAGAGTGCCCCTACAACTATGCACCCCACTGAAAACTCAGCTATAGATAACATTAAGAGTTTAATAACTCATCTTCTTTTCGTTACAGGTTGCACCCATGCACACCATAGGGATAGGTTAAGTGAAATTCACTTTATCATGGTACAAAACAAACCACTCAAGTAACTTGTTGCTCCCATTCAACCTACTTCTTGGGATCTCCGGTTAGTTAGGTTGGGTTACCATTACAGGTGGTTCAATACATGGGCCTTATACCCATCCCCCTCGATGTGCTTCTGACTAAGTTTTAACCGGTCCATTTGTGAGACTCAATCAATGGGCATTAGACCCATTCACATCGATGTACACATAGCTAATTTCTTCATTAGTCCTTTTTTTTATGACAATTGTCTACCAATCTCACAAACTCACTCTAATTTTCAAATAGAGTAATTTTCTTCCGACGAGTATGTCAGGATTTCTCTTTTTAAACATCATGATTTGCCCTTGCAATAACATCCTGATAATCGATTGTAATACGAGAAGCAAATTTATTCTAAAGTAGAATATATATATATATATATATATATATATATATATATATATATATATATATATATATATATATATATATATAAGAGTGTCGTTATCTACGACTTACTCTGTGGCGGCATTCATTCTAGAACTTTCCAGGTAGCCCTTTCCACAAGACACTTATTCCACGGTGGCCCACTTCTATGGTAACTTCACTCTGGCGGCTTCCACTCTGGATGTTTTACCAGGTAGTCTTCTCCATAGGTCTCCCCTTTTGTGGTTTTCACTTGCTTATTTTAAAGTACTAAATTATGATCCCACAAAGGATCTGGCTATATCGGTTTTTCTGGTTGACTCTCAAATGACCATGACTTTGCCTAGAGTGAATGTATGTTCACTCCTAGATTTAATCCTGACAACCAATTAACACCATTGTATTTTTCTAGCCTAACTCAATTCGTTAGAGAACCATAACAATAATAATGCCTTTAAGGTATTTCAATATTCTAATAGTGTTCCGAGTTATTACGTCTCGGATTACGGGTGTAACCACATAGACTTCATGTAATAAATCAGACTCACTAAGTTTAGTTACACCATCTCCTCAATTGAGTATATGAGTTGAAAATACACTTTTCAACCAGCTTGCCTTTTTACAGGCAAGAGTTTGTGAAAGAAGCTCTAATTCCTTAGTGAATTGAACATTCTTAGTTGATTTCGTTGATATCCAAGAGATTGCACTCACACTTATTGAACAATGCATAACTGCTAGTGACTCAAGAATCCTCTGATTCTAAACAATGCCGCTTATTCCTTATAGAATAGCAAGACATCTCATATAGTGAATCTCATAATAATTTTGAGTTTGAGATATTTCACAATACTACTAATAGTATTTCACCGATATGTACTAGTACAACTAGCATATCTACATCAACGTCTTGTGCATATGCAATATACAATTTATAACATATCTCAAACTACCAAGTATGTTAGCAAGCTCATTTTACTAACACTATGATCATCATTCAATCCATTACTTAAGCAAAGAAGTAAACACAGGATTGTAATCAAAGTAATTATACTTTCCATATGTAACGAGATTCAAAGAGATAAATCATTTTCATTATCAAACACATTTGCTTGTTCATGATCTTTTACATAAAAGTTTTACATTTGCAAATTTTAAGGTCTTTAAAACTAGAAATCAAAAGATCATTTTTCATACAAGCACTTATGGCATCAAGAGAGTCACTATAAAGCTATTGATAGTAAGAGAGTCACTAAATAGAATCAAGAGAATCACATTAAATATGCTTCGGTTTATTCAACATGTTAATAATATAAAACTTCTAAAGTTACTGATTTGGAACATGATTTATGATAAAATCATCCAGTTGATCCATGTGTCATTTATACTCAATATTTTAGTAACTTGATTTCAAGTTTTACTTGAAACTATTGAATCAATCTCATTATTGATTAACTTTCATTTGGTTTAGAAACATGATACCGAGGTTATCAATCCTAATAAATTTGTAACCCAACTATTTGTGTTACTTGGTACCCCCACCATTTCTTAATTAAACAAAAAATTTACCATGAAGAATTTTCTGTTACTTTGTAATGAATCACATTTGTCATTTGGATTCATTGAAATCCAAACCTCAACCGTTAAAATGAGGATTTCTTCATTTTCCAATATGTACCAAAACACTTAGTTACTTTGTTTCATATATCAAGCAAATTCTATACATGATACCCTATAATCGTGTATTTAAATAATATTTATATTTTAATTATGGCATTCGTGACCGTAAACTATTAAACTTGAAACAACATATCTAGCATCTAGATATACATAGAATATCAAGTGAGATCAATAACATATCTCTCTAATCATGTTGTAATTCATCAGATACTCTTAGACCTCAAATACCCCCCACATAATATCTTCATATTTATGTGCAAACTTACACCCCAACACAAATCATGGAGAAGTAAGTAATGCAGGTCACACAATATAATCTACTAATTATATTGCTTGTTGTGATATTTATCAGTCTCAATCTCATGTATCACCACATTAATACAGAGGACTGATATCTCATTCTACTTGGGTTCATTTTTCCATGACTATAGATGATTTTACATACTTCACAGGTTTAGAAGGAGCATTCACAATTCACCAATGTAAAAAGAAACATGGGTATTTATTTCAAAGAATAAGTATCATAACCATATCAATAAAATCAATGTGGACCTATTTAGCATCTAATAGGTTACTTTCTTTTCATTGTGGTCAAACTTAGCCCATCAGGAAAGCAAACGCTCTCTCTCTATTCTAAAGTACGGTCTAATCATTTAGACCCAATCGCCATATACATTATTAATTACCACCTTAATTTGATGGTGAGGTCCCGTTAATCAATATGTACGGTTTAGATCATATATACAAATAGTGAATTAGAATGAGTGCACGTATCAAGAATCAAGATCATTGATTTTGTAGAAAAACACGAGACGATCCACACGGTTATGGTCCCGTTGTAAACCGTCACCATAAGTATTAAGATACAGGATTATTGGAAGTCAATGGTTTAGGTTTTCTTAATTGAGCCTAACACATGGCTTGAGGGATCAAGGGCCTATGGTCAATCTACCATGTTGATCTCGTCATGCTTCTAGTCATTCTTATGATAGTTATTCAGATCAAGGGATCTGATCATGGATACATACAATAAGCGGGTCCTAGAAAATTTTGTATGTATCAAGGGATCTGATTATGGCTTTTTGTTGTTATCCTCTAGAAAATTTTGTATGTATCAAGGGATCTGAAACTGGGTAGAGGATCCCTTGATCTGAATACCCAGTTTCTTTCCACGCGGATGAATTGATCGGTGTATCACATAGATGGGTAGAGGATAACAACAAAAAGCCATAATAACTCCGTGGACACATGTCACACTTTTAATGAAAATGGCATTTAAGTGAAGCTAACTAAAGAACCGTGAATGCTCCAAAGGACCCACTGTTAATAGGGGTGCAACTTGGGTCGGGTTGAACCCGAACCCGACGGGTTGAACCCGAATTTGGGTTGGGTTGGGTTGGGTTGGGTTTTTTAAAAAATCGGGTTGGGTTGGGTTGGAAAAAATCAACCCGAATTGGAAATCGGGTTGGGTCGGGTTGGGGTGTCTGGCAACCCGACCCGACCCGACTCGAAACCCGATTTCTAATTCCAATATGTATAAAATTTTTACTTCTATGTTTGTTTTGTCATTATATAACTCAAATTTAGAAAGAAATAAAAAACTTGGTGAAAGTTGTCCTAATTAACCCTCTTGTTGGGGAACATCTAATGACTAGGATGAGGTTGAAATATAAGAATAAAATGGAGAAATAAAACAAATGGTGAAATCGGGTTGGGTCGGGTTTGGTCAGTCGGGTTGGAAATCGGGTTGGGTCGGGTCTGGTTGGAAAAATGGGTTCCTCGGGTTGGGTCGGGTTGGACCCAACCCGACCCGAGTTGCACCCGAACTGTTAAGTTGTGAATGAGAAAAGTTTAACATCCGAAACGACGCTTACACTGAAACTATGGCGTTTTCATAACTGAAATGAAAATTTTGGCACTCCAAGAGTCACCCACATGGAATGGCATTTTCGTTATTTTAGATAAGAATTGAGCAATTTTGTAACCATTGATGAAAAGCTTTAATTGTGGCTGTGGTGGGCCTTTATTACCACTCTGTTTCCTTGTCATTTATGGCAGAAACATTCACTAGACCATCCCAAATCGACCCCTAATAATAGCAATGCTTTCCATTCCTACGATTAAGCCGTTTTGAAAAACTGGTTCAATTGAATTGCCGCAAGTAAGTGCAAGTAATCATACCACCAATTGAATTGCCGCAAGTGAAAAGAAATCCAATCTGCAGAGGGAATCAACCTGTAAAAAGAAATGAGGAAGGAACTCGGCCCTTCAAATTGAATTGCCAAGCTTTAATTTTGGCAGATTTTAATGGGGGTCCTCGGCCCTTCAAATTCAATATTGCTCTGTGTGAGGACCCAAAATTTGAAGATCTTGTTAGTCTACGGTGGAATGAGGAAGTATTTGATGGGTGGAAGGGATTTATTCTATACAAGAAGCTGAAGCATCTTAAACTGCGCATTAAAGCTTGGCAAAAGAAGCAATTCATGGTTAATAGTGGCAGAAAAGACGAGATAATGACTACACTGGATATCCTAGAGCGAATGGAAGAAAATTCAGGGGTATCAGTTCAGCAAAAGCTGGAGAAGATATCGTTATTGGAGAAGCATGAAGAGATTTTGAGCAGGGAGGAAATCGAATGGAGGCAAAAGTCTCGCGTATCTTGGTTGAAGGCTGGCGATCAAAACACAAAATGCTTCCATCGTATGGCTAATGTCAGGGGAAGAATTAATACCATTAACAGCATTAAGGAGGGAGAAACTCTGGTGGAGGACATGGACACTATCAAGGAAAGGATTATCAATTTCTATGTTGAACTCTATTCAAAGGAGTGTGATTGGAGACCAACTATGGGCCGACTGGATTTCAAGTCAATCTCTCCTTTGCAGCAAGCCAACCTAGAGAAACCTTTCACTGAGGAGGAGGTGGAAAGGGCGATCTCTTTCTTACGAAAAGAAAAAGCACTGGGCCCAGGGCCCGGACGGATTCCCGATTGTGTTCTATTAGAATTATTGGAACGTGGTCAAAGGGGATGTTATGGCTTTCTTTTGTGAGTTTCATGATCGTGGCATTATTGGTAGGGAATCCAACTCTACTTTTATTACCCTTATTCCTAAAAAAAGATGGTATTATTGGCATCAGGGATTTCAGACCGATATCACTAATAACTAGTATGTATAAGATACTAAAATTAGTGTTTGTCATTTCCATGACAGGAGTCAGACCTAATTGACTTCACCCATTTGTTGAACCAGTTTCCTTTCATTTCACCCAGCTAGGTCAACAGAACCTATACCAGGATTGGATTCCCCAGTCATACATCATAGAGGAAGGGGTGCTACCCATAAACTTTCAGTGCCAGTGCATTACTGAAGAAGAAGTGTCCTGTTTTGTTAGATTTGTCTTTCTTTGAGTGTACACCAACTTTCTTCTCTCAAAGTTGGTAAGTCTTATTGTATCAATGTCAAAAAAAAAAGTGTTATGTTTGTCAGTCGTGTTCATTCATAGTCAGTTGCTTCAGTCATTTGTCAAGTCCAATGTAGAGCCCATTGAGGCACGTTAAAAAAAAAAGAGTTACTGATGTACTTGAGAGTCTTCAATTCAATAAAGTTGTTCATTTTATATCTTTGATGTTCTATGATTCACTCTTAGATCTAATGTTTAAAATAAAACTAAAGACACCCTTCTCGAATGAGAATGCAGACGAAATTCCCCTCGAGATCTGAAACATGATCAAACGAGAGGAAGAGCGTCGAGCATAGCCACTCAAAGAAGAAATCGAGGCTGTCGATAGGGGTATCGAAATTCGAAACTCGGGAAAAATGGATTGGCAAAACTTTATCTCCAGAGGAGAGCGAAGAATTGATAAACCTATTTAGAGGGGGTTTGAGGTAGTCTTGCTTGATCCTATAAGGATAAACCGGGTGAATGCCCTACCGTTGTGCAAAGCAAGACTCCTTCCGCTTTAGACACTTAGTCGAAAAGCAAGAATTTGAGAGAGATGAACATCAGACATCCAGTGGAGCTGATGAGAAATTGAGAGAAGACTTTCCAGAAAATGAAGTCATAGAATGAGCATCAAAAGAACACTTGGGTTGCACATCTTTGACGAGATTCAAAGTTGGAATATTTCATGATTACGGACAATTCTCATGTCCAAAAGAAAAAAAGAGCATGAAAAGATAAGAAGGAGAAGGGAATGTGTCCCTATTACAACTCCTTAGAAAAATCAATGACTCATATGATGGAGTCAATGAGATAAACTGAATATGAAATTGTCTTCAACATTTGGAGACTAATGAGAGTTGAAGAATCTGGAGCATAAATTCAAGATCTTTGAGTCGAGCATAAATTCAAGATCTTTGAGTCAAGCACAAGTTCAAATGGAGCACTGTGGTTGAAGTCTTGCTCAAAAATACCGCCAGACTCCTCGATAAAATATTCAAAGTTGTAGAACCTTATTCCTCAAAAGCTTATACATCAAAACACCAGGAGGACATCATTGGACGTTTGAGCCTTTATAGCCAAAATCCCAATGTTTAAAAAATCTTTTTGTGAGCCTTTTGAGCCAACATTCTAAAACCAAACAATTCTTTCAACTACATTATAAACCAGGGCCATTTTATGCACCCGAACTACGCGGACCTGATCCCCAACTCTTCGGAGGTACGTAGGCAACCTGATCAACTCAGGTTCGGTCATCCTTGGGGATAAAAGCTAAGTCATCCTCCTTCCAAAATTTTGAAGCTAAAAAGCTAAACCATTCTTTGTAAACCCCAAAGCGAACTATGCGGATCTGATCCTCCATTTTTGGGGTACGTAGGTAGTCTGGCAAGACCAGATTCGGTCCAAATTGTTTGAACTTTTGATATCTAACCCTTTTGAACCTAAGCTTACCTATAAGGTTCTTCTGATGAAACGAGCAAAGGTTCAAGGCAATTGAAAACAAAAAACAGAAAGAAATGAAAAGAACGAGAGTCTGAAGACCCACTAGGTTGAAAACCCGAAAAGGCAGCCTAGAATCATGCGTTTGCTAAGTCGATAACCAAAGGAGCCGGCTTATGCAAAATGGGGGTAGCGGTCTACTAGATTGAAAACTTGAAGAGGCAATCTAGTCAGGGGCGAAGACTTTCCAAAAATTGAGCTGATAAGGCATGGAAGGAGTTCCTCAATTATGGAGAACTCTGAAATTTGAGTAGTATGAGAATTCCAGGCAGAAGCTGAAGCAAATGGTTTGCTAGACCAGAAACCTGGAATGCAATAATCATGAATTCCCACCAGAGGAGACTCGAAGAGATGAAGAAGCAATCACTACACAGGGCAGGATCTTGGAATCCAAGTAGTGTCAGTAAGATTTACTTTGACACCTTTCTAAACTAGGGGCACTGAAACTGAGCAATCCAAAGGGGTAATAACCATGATGGAAATCCTGATGGAGGAAATTAGTGCCTCTTGACATGGTTTTCGAAATTATCTTAAGAGTGGCTAACCTTACTATAAAAACAAACACATCAGGTCTAAGGGTGAATCAAAAGTGAGTCGAGTCCCTCGAATAATATACGTCTTCTTTGATAGAGTCCTTGAAAGTCTGTTCCTCATTCATATTCGTTTCCCTTCAAGGTCCAAGTTGTCTGGCACTAGAAGAATGGGTGTATACCTTCCGAAGAAAAAAAATGAAAGATCCTGGTTTAGGTATCCTGTTCAGACAGGTTGAATATGTCAAGTTTCAAGTAGTAGGTGGTGGAAAGAGCGAACCTCAAATAGTGGTCAATGAAAGGAGAAGTCTTTGAGCTTAGCCATTATCCCATCTTTATTCCAAAGAAAGAACCTATGCAAATCCAAATTTTCCTACCTATCCTGGTTCTACTTTCCTTAGGACTCTTGTCATGGAAGTACAATACACTAGGGGCATCTTTTATGACTTATGTTATAAAAGATATCAATCACACAAAGGCAATCAGTGCCAATGTTTATAACAAGTTGAGATAAGAGAGATACGAGCATGTCTTAAGCTAAATCTCTGAACTCCTCATATGAGTCCACTCTTCTAAAGAAGTCAATTTTCAAAGAAAATCAATTTCCCAAGTGGAGTCTAGAATTTGCTCCCACAATTTTCAAACCTCAGCATAATACTTTTTACCTATTAAAAAAGAGTCAAAATCCAAAAATCCCTGTCAAGTTACTTGTGTTTCATCCTCAGCAAGGAACACGTACTCTTTATTTTTCTCGACAAGAGATGATCAATCAATCCCCCAATTAAGTCAGTCAAAATCATTTTATGATTTTGAATCCAATTCGGTTTCTTTAATCATTCAACCTTTGCTTTCTACAGCATATGTTCTCACTTCGCCTTTAAAGGCATTCAAGTCCATTTTCACATGGCACTCTAAGTCCGTTTTCACACGGCATTCAAAGTCATTTAAGTCCATTTTCACATGGCATTCTAAGTCCATTTTTACATGGCATTCAAGTCCATTTTCACATGGCACTCTAAGTCCGTTTTCACACGGCATTCAAAGTCATTCAAGTCCGTTTTCACACGGCATTCAAGTCATTTAAGTCCATTTTCACATGGCATTCTAAGTCCATTTTCACATGGCATTCAAGTCCATTTTCACATGGCACTTTAAGTCCGTTTTCACACGGCATTCCAAGTCCATTTTCACATGGCATTCTAAGTCCATTTTCACACGACATTCTAAGTCCGTTTTCACACGGCATTCAAGTCATTCTAAGTCCGTTTTCACACGGCATTCAAGTCATTCAAGTCCATTTTCACATGGCATTCAAGTCCGTTTTCACACGGCATTCAAAGTCCGTTTTCACACGGCATTCAAAGTCAATTTTCACATGGCATTCAAGTCCGTGTGAAAAGTCCGTTTTCACACGGCATTCAAAGTCAATTTTCACATGGCATTCAAGTCCGTTTCTACACGGCATTCAAATCCATTTTTCTCCAAATTTCAGGATCATTTACAATCAAATCTATCATTTAATATTTTGCAAGAGAAGCTATCTCACCGATATATCAATTGTTGAGTTACGAGTTGGAGAGAGGCTATCTCACCAGCGTTTGCAGAGTCAGAGTCTGGTGAAAGGCTATTTCACCATGTTATCTTTGTGAATATCATTTTCAAAAATAAAATCAAAATTTGATTTGTTTCTTTCTTGGGCCAGTCAAAATATGTTGTCTGTTCAGCTTTGACATTCGCGTGACAAACACGCTCTCCCAAAGAGGGGCATCTGTAGACACCCCATTTTGAGCGTACCCTAAATCTCCTATGTTTGAGCAAAATCTAACCAAACCAATGTTTTAAAACTCCAAATTTCACCTCAAGGTAGGTTAGGGTCCTAGCAAGGTCCCTGCAAAATTTCGTCAAAATCTGAGCACGTTTGCCTAGCGAACGAGCCGAGAGAGGACCGTAGGGTAAACCAAAAAAGGGGGTGAATTATCCTGGAACGGTGCAGAGCAGATTTCGAATAAGACACGATTGGATGGTGCGCCCATCAATTTTTCCGTCAATAGTGCGCCCATCAATGTTGGTAGTGCCAATATCAAACACTCAAATCCCTTATAAATAGCATTTTAGCCTCATTTGTAAAAAAAAATAAGGTTTTTCTTATTTTTTTAGAGAGGAGCAGAGTGAGAAAAAGGGGTTTTGGTAGCTTTCTTCTCCGATCAACCTTTTCCGGTGGGATCGCCAAAGCTCCGGCAAGGCAAGACTACTTTCATGCTATTTCTCCATTCTTGTTTCTTATAAAGCCTGCGATCTATCATTCCCTCATGTCAGAACCTTTAATTTCTCTTCTTCTTCTCCAATCAAATTCTTGCAAGATCAAGAGCTCCGGCCGGCATCAACATCACAGTTGTTTTTGCTCCTCTACCGGCTTCAAATTTGATCTTTGATCTGAACCCTAAGCCAAGCAATTTCCTCTATAAATCTTAGATCTACCTGTTTGAAACCCTAACTCATTCTTTTACTCTTCATACATAGATTTAGATAATTTTCATCTTGTTTTAGTTTTTAATTTTAGATCGGATCTTCATCATGAAAATTTGAGTTTATTTTTTATGATCTGTTCGAATTTCTGTTATCTTGTCAAAAATTTTCACTAGTCTGAAGTTTCAGTAGCACAAAGATCCTTTGTGATAGAGAAAGGAGGGGTGCCATCGCTCAACCTTAACCCCTAGCTTCGATCTTCTCCGATCATCTTCTCCGGCGATTTAGCCGGAGCTCCATCCAATTCCAACCGGTCTCTTCACCTGAGCATTAGCCATATTCTCTCAGTCATACTTTTGAAACTTTAACTCTAAACCCTAATTCAAAGCTTTAGAAATCCTAACTTTTCATCTTCTCCGTGATGCTCGCCGGAATCCAGCAAAACTCCATGGAATCCGACCTCTTTTTACTCGGATCCTTTGAATTCAAACATTTTAGTTTCATTTAAAGAGAAAAAAGAAAAGAGAGAATCAGCCCCTGCTTGTATGATTTTTGTTTCCCTCATCTTCATTGGGAGCATTCTAAATAGCAGAAATTTGAAGAAGGAAGGGTGTTGCTAGCTCACAAAGAAAAGCCTCAGTAGCTAATCTCAAAGAGTCAAGAGCCAATTTCAAAGAGGAAAACAGAGGGGGAGGTAAGATTAACCCAGTTTTTCTCTATGCAAATTCCATATGTGTTTGGTATTTGTTATTGCTTGGATTTTACTTTGCTAATTTATCTTTTTCTTCTCTTATTACTTTATAAGCTAAACCTGATTGGGTAGGAAAATGATAGGTTATTGCAATATGATTCTCATCTTGAATTTTATTTGGTTATAATAAGGGATATATTGACTTGAATTCTAATGAAAATCAACCTGAATTGTACTCCTATCTATGTAGTTCTTATAATGTCTATAATTAAAATGGAAGGCTCTCATTCTAGGAGTTGCCATTTTCAGCCCCTCACTTTTAGTGACAATTTTTCTTCATAGATATGGTGTCAAAGTTGTCACTACCAAAAAAGAAGAAGAAGAAGAAGTTTTGGGCGTTACATGCTATTTTGATGGTTGCACCAAGACAACTTGCTTGTTTCAGGTTAATTAACCATTCATTATTCTCAGGTGTGATAACTTCATAACCCAAAACTGTTGCTGATCTTGGTGCAATTATCAGAATAGGTTGGTGGTCAAACTAATGCCCTTATCATTCTATAATAGGGCTTAATAATAACTTAAATTAATGAAGGAGTGTCTAGACCACAAAAGATGAAAAGGCCTAGGGCTCTTATTAAAGTATAGTAGTGTTCATATCATTTTTCATACTATCTACTGATGGATGTTACTACCTCTGTTCCTAATTGCATAAGGTTAGCTTATTTTTGTTTTGTCCTTTAAGGGATGGGTTATAGGGTTTTATGTTTAAAAAATTGCAAGTGTACTTATCCGTTCTTAATTGTATAAACGTGATTTTGGTGGCATTTTTTTTGGGTGTTATTGTCAATATTATTAATGAGGTTATAGTGTTTTGATGATGACACCATACTCTTGAAATGATTAGATAACCTTTACACTCTTGTGATATTAGTAGCCTTTATACCCATTTGATATTGATAGCCCTCACTCTTGTGATATTAGAAGCCCTCATTATTTTTAATATGGCAGCCTTTACTCACTTGATAATGGCAGCCCCTATTTTTATTTGATAAATAACAGCCCCATGTCTTTAATGATAGCAGCCCCCTTATATCTTTGTTTTGGCAGCCATCTCTTCATATTGGTAACAACAGCCCTCTTTACACTTTGGTATTTGCAGCCCTCTAAACCTTTATAACTTCTGTCATGGTGTTGTGGGCTTACATGTTTGAATTTGGTACCATCAAGGCATGGGGTCTTACACTAGAATTTGATTTTCCCTTGTCTTCTCATGATCTATGTCCAAGGTTGTTCTGCTTAGCCACCGGTAACATGTGTGTATAGTTTTATGGTTGTATTCAATTGCTTTCCAAAAACTTAACATATTGTGTAGACAATGAATTGAGCTTACAGGTTGATGTTAATGTTGATAGTCTTAGTTGTGTCTATGCAATGCTGAATATGCTTTGATTTTTTTTTAAGTAATTTTGGAATAATAGATTTTATAAGCAACATATTTTTTATGATTAGAACAACATTAGTTGAATTGTATGAATAGAATTAGAAGGTGCAGATATTCACCTCATCCTGTTTTAGTAATGGCATGGTACACAAGTGTCCCTAATAATATTGCAATAATATATTCTGAAATCAATGGCCTTTAATTGGATGATTTGAATACCATTGGTTGTATGGAACAGGTGAGACCAAAAAATTTTAATCCTTGTATTATCTAGTTTAATGATAGCATGTTGTTTATATTTTTGTTTGTACTGAAAGGATAAATCTTATAACCAATGGACATATGTTAAAATTTAAATGCACATTAGAATGGACAAAGAATAGCATTATCCTTGTCTGTTTTAGATAATTGCAAGATTCTATTTCATTCTTCTTTCTTTTCAGTACAAAGTAGTTCCTCTTATTGCAAAGGGCGATGAAGCCGTTAGTCCAAGCCCATCATTAGGGGACTTGTTCAGTCTAAGTAGCACTCTCCTCTTTTGTTTTAAAAAGACTTGCCTAGTCTTTTTAGATGTGTATTCCTTAAATCTTAGGTCCCCATTCATTGGAAGGGCAATGAAGGAGCTATCTAGAGCCTTCTTAGGAGACAGGCTGTGTCTCATTTATTTGAGTGGTTATCACCCTTTTAGGGAGACAAGCTATGTCTCAACAGAAAAATCAAACCCTTTAGGGAGACAGGCTATGTCTCATGCAGAGAAGTCATCCTCCTTTTGGAGACAGGCTTTGTCTCATTGTCCCTGCTTATCCTTTTGTTTTAGGAGAGATGTCATGTCTCATTAGAGCCCTTCTCAGAGTCATTAGCATAGGAGTCTGTCCTTAGTGTTAGGAGTCAGTTTTTTAGTTTCAGGAGTCAGTCCTATCATCATAAGGGTGAGGATTCTGTCAAACCTCTCATCAAATCATGTGATTTTTTTTATCCACTCTTGCAAGGTATAGGATGCTGTCCAACCTTTGCAGAGTCGTGATTCTGTCATTTTTCCCCGCAAAGCATAGGATGCTGTGCAACCTTTGCGGGATATTCAGGAGTCCGTCGTGCCGTTATGATGATAGGATTTTGTCCTCTTGAGTCAAAAACATAAAAAATATCTGGAAAAAAAAACCAAAATTCTCAAAAATCTGAGTCATTAAGAGTAGTTAGGAATTCTATTCTGAACTACGTTGGCTTGATCCCTTTCAACAGGGTACGTAGTGCAGCTTAGGATCCACATCCCAAGTCCAGCCAAACCTTTCAAATTAATCATTTCAAATCTTCCAAAAATACAAAAATACTTCAAAACCTTTTCAAAAAGATCTTCCCCTAGAGTTAGGAGTTTGTCCTAGAATTTTGGGGTGTTTTAGAGTTAGGAGGCTGTCCTGATTTGTATTGATATGGTGTGTCTTGTCGTGTGAGTGTCCCTAGAGTTAGGAGGCCTCGAGTTGATCGGTTAGACATTTAGTCGAACCGATGGCTAGACTAGGAAGCATATAGTCAGCCCGTGGTTTTCTTTAGGATGCACAGCCTAGTTACACATAGGATGTAGGGCCCACCTGCATTAGCTTAAGGCTAACCAACTTGCATTAGTTAGGGCATATAGAGAGTCCTGAAAATTACAATTCACCTGAACTTAAGCAATCGTGTAAAAAAGCTTTAAAAATCAGTCGAGTCTAGTGGATCGAGTCTAGGATAGCGGTTCTAGATGGTTAGGCATTGTAGTTAGAATAGGTCATCGAACTACGTTGACTCCGATTCTTCCCGAGGCCGGGATACGTAGAGCAGCTGGGATGGACAACCATCTTGGTCCGAGTCAAGTCGTATTAGAGTTTTAGGATTCATCTTGTCCAGTCATGTATAGAATTAAATTGTGTTGTATGTTTTGCTGTGTTTTCTTACTTTCATGTACAGATCCTTTACCTTTAGCTGTAGCATGCATGTGTTTGCACACCAGAACTTAGACACCAATTAGGTATGACATTCATAACCTAGTTATTCTCAGGCGATACTTCTTTCATTTCTTTTATGTGTGCTTATTATTCATCTCCGAGACATGCATGATTAGATAGACGTCTTCTCGGAGATATTCGTTCCCATTTCACATGACTTTCGCTCAAAATTCTTCAAAATCAATAATAAATGGCATAAGAGACCATGTGCTTGCACTTGGGCGGACGAGGTGCTCTTCGGACCTTCCAAATTCGTAACCAGGCACGAACCTTATTTTATATCTCTGGTTATCTGTTGCAACAGAGCATAGTATGGGATCCTTGGCCCACTTCCTTGGATGGCGACTCTTCTTTGTTTAAGGTACGCCTCGAATCTGGGCTAGTTCCCGAATCGAGAGGTATCTCACCTTTTATCGCCACTCATACTGTGAGGGGCACTTCTTTCGAGAGTTCCTTGGTAGAGCTCTCCATTCACGTGGATGATCCTGAGACTTCGCACGTGGGGCTCGTCCCCCCGCCTCTCTCCTGGATCGGGGTCCACACCAAGTAGTTGTTCGGAAGATGATTAGTTACATATACGGCCGCGCGTATACACTCCGCCCAATATTGAGGACGAACATTCCTCCCATGTAATATACTTCGACAAGTCTCAACTAAGTGCCTGTTTTTTTCTCTCTGCAACTCCGTTCTGTTGTGGAGTTTTAAGACAGGTGAATTGTCTTTTAATTTTGTGATCCCTCAAATAGGTGGAAAGAAACTGAGAAATGTATTCTCCACCATTATCAGTTCTCAAACAACCGATCTTAAATCCCGTTTCAGCTTCTACACGTGCACGAAAATCGTTGATCTTTTCAAAGACTTCAAATTTCTCTTGTAGAAAATACACCCAAACATATCTCGAAAAATCATCAACAAATATAAAAAAAAAAAAATTTCTAGTTACAGACTTCTGCTTCATTAGACCGCACACATCAAAGTGAACCAACTCCAATGGTCATTTTGAGTGAAACTCTGAACGAGGAAAAGGTTGACGATGTGCTTCTTCAAACTGACATCCAACACAAACCATATATCTCCCGTTCTCAATAGGTGGTAAACCTCTAACAAGGTTTCGTTTCACCATAATTTTTAAGTTGTCATATGCGACATGAGCAAGGCGCGCATGCCACAACTCTGGAGTTTCATTACGGCGAGCTTTACCAACATAAGTCGTTCCTGCTGATAGTACATACATCGTCTCCATCCGTTTCCCACGCATAATCGGATTACCAGAAACATCCACTTTCTCTAACATCTTTAGATCATCAGGTCCAAATAGCACATATATGCCCGCTGATGTGATATGTGCTACCGATACTAGA
Organism: Tasmannia lanceolata; assembly: GCF_043159265.1. NCBI lineage: Eukaryota > Viridiplantae > Streptophyta > Magnoliopsida > Canellales > Winteraceae > Tasmannia > Tasmannia lanceolata. The sequence goes on along the minus strand of NW_027518701.1, from coordinate 10,237,227 downwards.
TTCTTCGCCATACCTAGTACATGATACACATCTTTGAGGATGATATTTCCTTCACCACACCGTGAGGAAACCGTCACATCACCCACATCCTTCACAGCATGGACAGAATTATCTGCCGTGATAACCGCATGATTTCCATCATATTTTTGAAACCGCATAAACTTATTTCGATTTCTAGTCATTGTGCGAACATCCAGAATCAATCAACCAATCGTTCTCATAGTCAATACTCCTCATTTCCGAAGAACTTGTTACACACACTTGACTTTTCATAATAGAGGATTCTGCAACATTCAGTGCAAAAGAAATCTCCCCCTCAAAGTCATATTCCGTAGCAGTCTCTTCTCCTGCCACATCACAAGCAAAATCAGCTTGCATATCCCATTCACCATTGTCATCATTCTCCTTGTCTTTGGATTCGACGATAAAATTCCCATCATCAGTCTCAATCCTAACCCGACAATTTCTTCTAATATGACCAGGTTTGCGACATCGATAACAATAAAAGTCACATTTTTCTTGTGATTTTTCATTGTTATTAGCCCGGTCATCTCTCTTATAGCCATCCTTTGGCTTCTTATTTTTTTGCCACTTCCACTTGCTATTCACCGCAAGCGCTTCCTCACTTTCTTTCACAGACAATCCGGCCATCTGCCTTGCCAACAGTTCTTGATTAATCAAGAGATTCTCCAACTCCAGGAGAGACGGTTGCGTTGGCCAACCACATATAATGGTGATAAATCGGCTAAAATCGGGCTTCAAGCCGCGGATAATCATTCTCCGCTTACGGCTTTCACTAATCTTAAACTCCTCATCTAATTGAGATATCTCATTACACAAGTTTTTAGCTTTCATAAAATAATCAGAGACGGATATATGACCTTGTGTTAATGAACCGATCTTGTTCTCCAAGAACTACAACCGTGCATTGTTCGCCCATGAAAGGAGAAATGAGAGTGCCTCCCATGCTTCTTTCGGAGTTTTCGGATCTCTAATATGCTCAATCAACTCCTTGTGATCAGAATAGGCCTCCCTCTAAATGAGAGCCCCACGAATAGATCTACAAACCACGAAGGATTGAACGGAGACACCTCGGCAGGGAAATAGCAACGATCCATCGAGCAAAAAATGGGCACACCAAAGGCGCACACATGAGAAATGGCGAAGCACCACAAGTATGAACACCAACTAAGCAACACCACGCCAATAGAAGATAACCACCGATGGGGAAACCATCAGAGACAAGGTCGATGGGGAAACCATCGCCTGGAGAGAAGGAGAAAGATAACCAACCAATGATGGCGAAACCATCGTCTGGTGACAAGGCCGACGGCATGAACATCGTCGCTTGAAGATAAGAAGAAGATAGGAAGGGGATAACCAACCAACGATGGGGACACCATCGTCTGGAGACACAATGCTTTTCCGACACGAATCTTCCACTTCCGTAGCGAACCTGCTCCCTCTTCGGTGCCTCGATGTCGTTGCCATTCACTATCTCCCATAGATCCTGGCCTTGAAGATACGACTTGTAAGCCCAATGGTTTTTACCTTGGCATTCCCATCTTGTTTTGATGATTCCAATACACAAGTGATCATTTATCACTAATGTGTTTGTTTGTCTAAGATGTAGATCTTGATAAAGTAAGATCAAGGATGCTTGGATTGAAGGCCAAGAAGCCCACATTGGACCACTAATTGGAAGGCCAAAGTCATCAAGCAAGAAGTCATGAAGACTTGAAGACATGAAGAAATTAATATTGAAGACCATTTCTTAAATGTAATTGATCCAAACCTAGATTAGGTTTTTAGAGGCATGATTAAAGTAATCTCACACACCCTAAATAAACAAGTGATTGTACTTGTGGAGTTCCAACACCTTGGAACCCTCATAGCAATCCCATCTTGGTTGAGAACTGGAAGCCCAAAAACAGAATTGAAAATCTGCTCTGCATAGGCTTCTCGGAACTCCGAGAGGTTTTCTCGGAACTCCGAGAATTCTCGGAACTCCGAGAATTATTCTCGGAACTCCGAGAATTATTCTCGGAACTCCGAGAAATGGTCCAGTAGACTTTTTTCCAATTTCTGTGAGGCTTCTCGGAACTCCGAGATTTTTTCTCGGAACTCCGAGAATTCTCGGAACTCCGAGAATTATTCTCGGAACTCCGAGAACACTCCAACGGTCTGAAAAAGAGCCGTTTGGAATTTTGCTGGAATTACCGTAATGCCACTGAACGGTCATATTTTGTTTTTCCTATAAATATGGGTGTTCTAAACATACAAACTATCAATCCTAACACTCTTAAACTTCATTTGAATACCCAAGAGTGAATCAAGCTTCAATTGTGCCTCTCATCACCAACTCTAGGATTTGGATCATAGGCTCTCAATTGTACATCTTTTGTAACCCTTGTGAAGGGATTTTTTAGTTCTTTCTCTCATCTTTCAAGATTTGTATTCGGGCGAGTATTCGGAGAAGCGGAGCCCTTTTTCTCCGTGGTGAGGATTGCCACCAAGGTTAAAGCAATTGTAATTGGCACCGATCTTCGCCAAGGTTAAGAAGATCAAATAGTGAAGCCATCAACGGGTTTGGTTGGTGGAGTGGAGTAGGCCTCGAGTTTGAGGACCGAACCACTTTAAATCTCGGGTGCACTCTTTCTATCTCTTTGCTCTTTCATTTGCATTGCACCATTAGATTTAACTTGTATGCTTAAAATATTGTTTTTGATCTCTTAATCGGTTTAAGTTTTTCAAATTGGTAAATTCTAGTTTTCTTAAACAACCGTATTCTCCCTCCTCATAGTTGCCATTTCTATTATAACTTGGGACCCCCTATATCGGATTTTCACTTGGTATCAGAGCCTTGGCTCTTAAAAGATTTTAAAATTTTTGAAAGTTTTTTCAAAATCTAACTAGGGAAAGATTTTATTTGGCAACTTCTAATTGTGAAATGGCACACCAAATTGGAACCGGACTTCCGGAAGGCCATTCCACAACTAGACCTCCTTTCTTCAATGGGTCAAACTATGGACATTGGAAAACAAGGATGCGCATCTATCTTCTTTCGATAGATGTGGAACTTTGGTACATTGTTGAAAATGGATACAATGTACCTTCCAATCCTTTTGAAGAATGGAATGTGGTAGAGAAAAGGCAAGCTAATTTGAACTACAAAGCAATAAATTCCTTGTTTTGTGCCTTAGCTACCGAGGAGTTTAATAGAGTTGCTCTTTTTGATTCCGCCAAGACTATTTGGGATACCCTTGCAACTACCCATGAGGGAACATCACAAGTCAAGGATTCCAAAATAAACTTGTTAAAGAGCAAGTATGAAATGTTTAGAATGAGTCCAAACGAGAGTATTTCGGAAATGTATACTCGTTTTTCTATTATTTCTAACGAACTAGCTAATCTTGGTAAATCTTATCCTAACGATGAGCTTGTGAGTAAGTTACTTAGGTCTCTTCCTCCCCATTGGGATCCAAAGGTGACCGCGATTCAAGAGTCAAAAAATCTCAAGACGCTAACCATAGAGGAGCTTGTAGGATCTCTCATCACCCATGAGATGCTCCTTACTAGCCGACAAGAGGAAAAGAAGCCAAAGGAGAAGGAGAGGGAATTTAGATCCCTAGCACTCAAGGCTTCCAAGGAAGACTCATCAAGTGAAGCGGATAGTGACGAAGAAGAAGCTTTACGAAGATTCAAGAGCTTGTGGAGAAAGAAGCATAAGAAAGATAAGAAGAAGAAAGAAGAAAGTGATGTTGAAAGAGCCTTAAGATGCTTCAATTGCAAGAAGATTGGACACAAAAGACCGGATTGTCCACTTCTAAAATCAACTTCCTCTAAGTACAAGGGTAAGAAGGATTGGAAGAAGCATAAGGCTCTTGCCGCCGGTTGGGATGCGTTAAGCACATCGGGCAAAAGCTCAAGTGAAGGGGAAGAAAATAAAAAAGATGATCTTTGCTTCATGACAATCACCCATGAAGTTGAGGTAAACTCTAACCCCTCATATTCTTCATCTAGTAGTAAAAGTGATAGCATACCTTATGATGAATTATGTGAAACCTTGCATACCCAAATTTCCAAAAATAAAGTTCTTAAAAAATCCATTTTAAAGTTAGAAAAAGAACTTGAATTTTTGAAAAGTGATTTATCTTCTTCCATATCTCAAGAACAAGTTACACTTGAAAATCATAAACTTGAGATTAATACCCTTAAGGGTAGCTTGGATGAGAAAACTTGCCAACTTTTAAAATTTCAAAATATGGCAAGCTCCTCCAATTCTTATGAAGATGAAAGAAATGAGCTTTTAGTTCAAACATCCCATCTTCATAATGAAAATGAAAGACTTAGATTATGTTTACATGGATTTCTAAATGGAAATAAAATTATTGACATAATCCTAAGTAAAACTAGTCTTAGACCTCAACATGCTTATCATGATAGGACTAGTGTATCTAACCCTCTTGTTAGATGCCATTTTTGTGGAATGAATGGTCATTACCAATTCCAATGTGCATCCAAGAGTAGGGCTAAATGTGGGACCAAGAAATCTTGGGTTCCCAAAACCCCCATATGATGATATTCATATTGTGTAGATTAGGGATTTTTGAACTTAAAATTGAATATATTTCATTTGTATGACCCCTCTTGTATTATAAAATTATTTTAACTAGGGGGAGTTAAAATTGAATTTTTCTTTGAAAAAGGGGGAGCTTTAAAATTGTAAATTTTAAACCCTTATTTTTCTTACCCCTTCTTTTTGTTGATGACAAAGGGGGAGAAGAATCTAGAGTAAAGTCTCTAGTGTAAGAAAAATGTGAGAAGAGTATATGCTTTGATTTGTAAATCTCTTGTGCTTGTCATCATCAAAAAGGGGGAGATTGTAAGCCCAATGGTTTTTACCTTGGCATTCCCATCTTGTTTTGATGATTCCAATACACAAGTGATCATTTATCACTAATGTGTTTGTTTGTCTAAGATGTAGATCTTGATAAAGTAAGATCAAGGATGCTTGGATTGAAGGCCAAGAAGCCCACATTGGACCACTAATTGGAAGGCCAAAGTCATCAAGCAAGAAGTCATGAAGACTTGAAGACATGAAGAAATTAATATTGAAGACCATTTCTTAAATGTAATTGATCCAAACCTAGATTAGGTTTTTAGAGGCATGATTAAAGTAATCTCACACACCCTAAATAAACAAGTGATTGTACTTGTGGAGTTCCAACACCTTGGAACCCTCATAGCAATCCCATCTTGGTTGAGAACTGGAAGCCCAAAAACAGAATTGAAAATCTGCTCTGCATAGGCTTCTCGGAACTCCGAGAGGTTTTCTCGGAACTCCGAGAATTCTCGGAACTCCGAGAATTATTCTCGGAACTCCGAGAAATGGTCCAGTAGACTTTTTTCCAATTTCTGTGAGGCTTCTCGGAACTCCGAGAATTTTTCTCGGAACTCCGAGAATTCTCGGAACTCCGAGAACACTCCAACGGTCTGAAAAAGAGCCGTTTGGAATTTTGCTGGAATTACCGTAATGCCACTGAACGGTCATATTTTGTTTTTCCTATAAATATGGGTGTTCTAAACATACAAACTATCAATCCTAACACTCTTAAACTTCATTTGAATACCCAAGAGTGAATCAAGCTTCAATTGTGCCTCTCATCACCAACTCTAGGATTTGGATCATAGGCTCTCAATTGTACATCTTTTGTAACCCTTGTGAAGGGATTTTTTAGTTCTTTCTCTCATCTTTCAAGATTTGTATTCGGGCGAGTATTCGGAGAAGCGGAGCCCTTTTTCTCCGTGGTGAGGATTGCCACCAAGGTTAAAGCAATTGTAATTGGCACCGATCTTCGCCAAGGTTAAGAAGATCAAATAGTGAAGCCATCAACGGGTTTGGTTGGTGGAGTGGAGTAGGCCTCGAGTTTGAGGACCGAACCACTTTAAATCTCGGGTGCACTCTTTCTATCTCTTTGCTCTTTCATTTGCATTGCACCATTAGATTTAACTTGTATGCTTAAAATATTGTTTTTGATCTCTTAATCGGTTTAAGTTTTTCAAATTGGTAAATTCTAGTTTTCTTAAACAACCGTATTCTCCCTCCTCATAGTTGCCATTTCTATTATAACTTGGGACCCCCTATATCGGATTTTCACGACTCCAAGCATGACTTCCAATAGATGTAGTTAGTATTATTGAGCTTTTCGATCCCCGCCAACATACCAACACTTTCTGCGTCTCTTCTTCCAACCTCGATATCACCTCGAAGCAACCAAAGAACAAACCGGTATTCCCACTTCGATATCCACTCGAAGCTAATCCAAGAACCGACGGTATTCCGATCGAACACCTTGCTCTGATACCACTTGTGAACCTCTCTTTAGTATTTAGGAAGAATAAAGTATTGGATTTAACAAAGGAGTGAAGGTGGAGTATGAAAAGAACAATACAAAATAAAGCAAACAAACCTAGCAAAAGAAAACATTGCACTCTCGGGAAGAGAAAACATGGAAGTCAAAAATCACTTTATTCATAAACCACTTTTTTATATATACATGAGATGCTTGTTTGGTTGTATATTAACGGAACGGAAGTCGTGAAAGAACTGAAGATCAACATCTTGCCCAGCAAACCCTTGAATCCACAAGGAGAAAATTGATACCAAAAGACTGAAACTTTATTTCAATTGATGATGCCCTTACGAACCTCTTACAAACCTCTTTATTTCAATTGATGATGCCCTTATAGGCTTTATTTCAATTGATGATGCCCTTACAAACCTCTTCAACCCGGACGGGTGTGGCTCGTCGGCAAAAGTCATGGGTTTGCTCCCCGGAAACGAGTGTTCGAATCCCACCCGGGATTACCCGATGCGCGTGGTTTACGGGTGATTGCGCGCATCCGTAGGGAATAGTCCTACCCCCGAAGGGGGTGGGGACACCCTTCGTTATCAAAAAATAATAATTATTTAATTACAAGTATTTAATGTTGCACAAAACACATTTTGGACCTGTTAGGCACCGCATGACAATTTGCACGTCAATTTGCGCCGGATGAAATTTGGAGGTATCTACCACATTTAAGATAGGTATCTACCACATTCAAGATATGTTCAACTATGTGTAGGGACCTTCCTACATCAGTCCCCTCCACTTAAAATAAACTCTTCCTCGAGTTGTGCTCTAGATTTGGCTCACGGTATTCGTATAGATCTGCAACATTGAATGTCCGTGATATAGCCATGTCTTTTGGAAGATCAATAATATATGCATTGTCATTAATCTTCTCGATTATCTGGTAGGAACCGATCTTCTTGTTCTTTACTTTATTGTATGTCCTTACTGGAAAGCGCTCTTATCTTAAATGGACCATCACGTTATCGCCTTCTTTGAATACTTTCAAATGCCTATGCTGGGTCAGCATCCTTCTTGTACTTAGCATTAGCTTCCTGCAGCCTTTTCTGAACATCAGCATGCACGGTCACAATCCTCTCGGCCATCTTGTCGGCAGCAATACTCATTCCTGGAAGCTTTGGTAGTGATACTAGCTCCAACGTATGTTTTGGTGCACGCCCATATACGATCTCGAAAGGAGATTTGCCAGTAGAGCGATTCATCATATTGTTGAAAGCAAACTCAGCTTGGGCAAGAGAAAAATCCCACTGCTTTGGCTTATCTGAATATAAACATCGGATGATATTCCCCAAAGTAAGATTTACTACCTCTGTCTGGCCGTCTGTTTGTGGATGATACGCACTACTGTATTGTAGGGTACTGTCAAATCGCCTCCATAATGTCCTCCACAAATGACTTAAGAACTTCGTTTCACGATATGAGGAGATTGTCTTTGGGACACCATGCAAACGCACAACCTCCTTGAAGAAGAGATTAGCTATATTTGTTGCATTCATCGTCTTCTTGCACGGTACAAAGTGTGCCATCTTAGAGAACCTGTCAACAATTACAAACACCGAGTCCATACCTCGTTGAGTCCGCGGAAGACCCAACACAAAGTCCATAGACAAATCCTCCCAAGGTGCCTCTGGTACTAGTAAGGGGGTATAAAGGCCATTATTTTGGGATGTCCCCTTGGAGGCCTGACAAATATGGCATCTCTATACTGCTCTCCCAACGTCTCTTTTCAACTGAGGCCAATAGTACCTCTCTTCTACAAGAGCTATACTTTTGTCACGACCTAGGTGTCCAGCCAAGCAGCCGCCATGTAGCACCAGGATGAGAAGCGTGCTTCTTGGAAACGTGTTTTAGAAGCCGGAAACGCCACTCTTCCCAATATTGGGGAAGCACGTCTCCCCAAATCGTGAAGTGTGTTTCCCCAAATTGGGTAGTGTGTTTCTCCAATTTGGGAAGCGTGTTTCCCCGTGCGTTTCCCAACCTTAACATTATATCAATCACAAAATTTCATGAAAATGGAAATACAGGGAAGTACATGCGTAGGGTACTAGTAAATGTCTTTAGTGTCTATTTTAGTGTCCATTTACATAAGATTTACATATAAATAGGGAATTACCCTCCATAGGATTTATTAAAATAGTTTCTAGACCCAAATCTTAAAGGATAAAAAGTCAACCTTTTCAGTTCTAATATAAAATCCGATATTTTTCACTCACTCCGAGCCGAGTCAAAATCTTAACTTCCAAATGACAGGATATTTTGCCAATTTTAATAATTCATAAATTCTATCATGTCCAAACATTATTAATTCCCAAAAGTCTGGTAAAAACATCTCATTTGGTCTCTAAAATAAATTTTCATCTAGTCAGGTATTTGTCAACAAAAGCATCCTTTAAGTACTTGTTTTTCATAGTTTGTTATTTTTTCAATTATTGCACACTCCCCTTTCGCTTTCCTTCACTTTACCACGGCGCTTCCCTTCGTGCTTTCCTTCCCGCTTCCCAGTTCCCAGCTTCCCAAGAGCCTTCGCTTCCCGCACTGGCAACTATGATCTATACCCCATTTTATGATCCTAAATTCTCATAAAGTAAACTATGAATGCTAGGTTTGCACCAATCTGGTATAAAAGCCTAGGGTTGCATCACAATCCCTGCTTACATGCCAAAACAGATGACTCCTCACTTTCGTTTATGTTCTAGGAAAAATATTTCCTAGCAGGATTACACTTGTGTAGAAAATAATATATCCACTCCTATTTACTTTATTTTTCAGGATGTGGTTTCACAGACCCTTCAAAGCTGATGAATGGTTGTTATTTGTGGTATGTATCAGATAATATCTTGAACACTTGAGATTCCTCATCTATGGTTTCTTGGACTCTAACTTCTGGTGCTTGGGTTCACAGATAGAGAGCCCATCTGCCAGTAATGCTCGTGGGTTCTGCTCTGGCCGCATGTTAAACAGAAAGGGAGAGGTCTGAACCACTCAACACCTAATTAGAAGCATTCAGTTCATTCTTCTCTTTTCTTCCTTGCCAAAATTTATGTTGGATGCTGAATTTTTTTTCTATGTTGATTGAACAGTTTATTGTATCATTGACTCAAGAGGGAGTAATCAGGAAGGCTAAAACACAAAATCCAGAACCGAAATCAAAACTCTAAATTTGGTAAATAGACAAGGATTTCATTCTATTTCTGAAAATGCTCTCAAGTTTGTGGTTATTTTTATCACCCAGTTGTTAGTTATAACTGTAATTGAACCCTTTATTTAATAGGATAAGTAAGATAAGAAAGGCTTCTACGTAGTCTATGGCCTTGTGGACTCTATGCATTGTAGATTGATCACTGATATTGAACTTAGCATAGTTCAATAGGCCTATTCAAGTAAAGAATTTTGGGATTTCCAGTGGGGCACATCTTTAATTGGATAGTGATTGTTCTATGAGAAATAGTTACCTGGAAAAAGAAAAAAGTTAGTAAAAATAAGGCTGTGGTAGCTGGTGTTAAGGAATTTCTTCTCTTTTTTTAGGGAAATGATATCAGCACAACCATGTTTTAATAATTGCACTAACTCACCTTGCCTTTTCTTTTCTAATTGGGTAGTGAAAGTTTTTTGAAAAGATGGGTTAGTGCAATTATTAAAACATGGTTGTGCTGGCATAATTTCTTTTTTTTGTTAATTGCCATCTCTAGAATAAGTATCAAGTTGCGCATGTATACGATCTGGACCGTTCATCTTGTTATGTGGAGGTATATAAGATGGATGATGAGGCCACAATAAAAGGAAAATGATATATTCACCCACTTTTCTTCCCAGTGTCACCCCTCGTAGTGTAAAAAGAGTGGTCATAAATATAATAGACGAGGGTGAAGAAAAACAGTCTGTGTTACAGTAGTTCCTTTTTCTTTTTTTTCTGGCAATGGATGGTTTAAGATGGCGCTGCCCCGATGAATGGTCACAAATCACATACATGTGGGTCCATTGAATTAGAGATATAAATACCAAGGAGAAATATATTAACAAAAGATACCCGAGGAATGCTACCAAAACGCTACATAGTCGATTTTTGGGAATTTGGGTTGAGATTTTACTATGAAATCGGATAGTTCATGAAAATATTCACAATTTCCAAATGGGATTTGCTAGCGTCCATTGCAGAAGGCATTTCACGGATGGGCTGTTGCATGTGAGAGCAGCCACCTCATGAAAGAAGACAAAATCTGCTGAAAAGTGAGCAGGTGTGGCTACTCTCACATGCAACACCCCATCCGCAAAATGTCTTCTGGGATGGACGATAGCAAATCCCTTTCCAAATTGCTCCTCTACTAAATTAAATTGTAAATTTGCTAAGCTATGCATACAAATTAGAGATTTGCTAGGGACCATCGGGCAAGGCATTGTGACCCGAGCTGTTGCATGAGTGAGCAGCCACACAGGCTTACTTTTTGTCTTATGCATTTAATTCATCTGAGGTTGCTGCTCTCTTATGCAACAGCCCGAGCGTGAAATGCCTTGTGCAATGGTCCCTAGCAAATCTCCGCATGTCCATTGAAGTATCATGCGGAGCAAATGTTTTACATCCTCACCTTTTCTTTCTAACCATAGCTAGTACAACAAAGACAAGCCAAACTAATTCAAAGCATAGATCCGAGCTTTATCCAATTCAGCTGTTAGTTTGACAATACTTCAGTAAATACCCGAAAATACCCCCTTATGAAAATTCGTCCCCCTCATTAAAGAGGGGCGTTATTGTTTTTAAGAATTGGCTTAGATTAGGGCTTTTTAAGAAAGCCTATAAATATATCCATTGAGAGGTTTGCGAAGACTAAAACAAACTCTAAACGTTTTGTTCGGCCTTGGAGGGAGAATTTCGTGGAGAAGGAGAAGAAGATCGCAATTTGGAATTTGCAAACACGAGTCAAGATAAGATCTACGTTCTAAGTAAGATTTGGTATGTTTAAGAACTCTAAAACAAGATTTTGGTGACCTAAAAGATATGATTTGATGGTCGATTTCATTTATTAAAGAACACCGGAACTGATCTTGAATTCCTTGGGGTTAGTATCGCTCTACGATCCCAACGAGTGTAGTAGCTATGGTTTGCAATAGGCATTACTTTAGGCACTGCTTGCATCAACCCCTTTTGTCGATCGGAGCATAGGGTCAATACGCCTATCCCCTCCGGCAAATACGTGCCACTTCACCAAATAGAGGAACCAGCACCAGCTATCTTCGTTCTCAGTCTCGACAACTCCAAAAGCTAATGGAACTAATCCGTTGTTCCCGTCTACCCCAACTGCGATCAGTAAGATTCCAAGATACTTTCCACGTAGATGCGTCCCATCGACCAAAACTATCGATCTGAGTGTTCGCTGGAAAGAACATATGCTGGGACCAAATGCCCAGAATAAGCGAGCAAATTTATCATCTCCCCCTGGACGTAGATCTCTCGCTCGAAAAACACGCATGTAGGTGCCCGGGTTTGTTCTCATCATCTCAACTATCAGTGCAGGCAGCAAGCGGTACGAGTCATCCACATTTCCACACTTTATTTCAAGGATGATGTTCATCGCAAGGTGTGCTCTACGGTAGGTCATGGTTATACCCCAGTGCGACTTGATGTACTGTCTTATGATCCTTGTCCCGACATCTTCTAGACGATCAAATAGGGGTAAGCATGTCTCGGCAACCCATGGTGATGTAGCTAGATGATTATCATTGCCCTTTAAGTGAGATGTACACGTATGGTCGCCGACAAACTTCTTCACTAACACATAAGTCATACGGTTAATGCCTGATAGACGCCACTTGCAACCTGGTTCCTTGCATACAACGGCATACTTCTTGGGAGTTCACCATGACTTCTTGAACATGAATCGCTGCCGAATTGCATACTCCTTAACGGCCTTCTTGAACTGCTTCATATTTGGATACATAGCCCCAACAGTTAACTCATCGAACTCAAAATTATCTGCATCTACCTCATCAGCCCCAGCATACATGTCGTCTACTTCGACTGGCCGACTTGTGCCAGCAGGTAGAAATGGCCGACCATTGCCGGTAGGAGGAGCCACTTCTGTTGGCCTAAGGTTTTCACCAGAATCTTCGTCGTGATTTTGATTTCCATTATAATTTTCAGGATCATGGGCGGCCTCATCACCCTGCTCATCCTGAACCTCAACCTCAGCCTCAGCCTCGTCATCATCCTCATCATCATCCTCTGCAGGATCATCATCATTGTCATCTTCAGTTCTAAATTCTTCCAAATCACAACCGAAGACATGAAAATCATCCTCGAAAACATTAATATGCTCCAATGGCACATCTGCATCCTTCCCGCGGACAACGATATCTTCGGAGATATGGTTCCCATACATATCCTCCGAGAAGTTTTCATTTAGGTCAACTCGAACCCTACACAGTTCAACAATATAAAATCAGGATAGTAGATTTAGTACTTGAATATAAATAAAATTCTACAAGACATACCTTGAACTAAATTGTGCCGAGTCACCTCCTATGCTTGTATTACCCAATTCTGTTTCATATTCTCTTTGTAAGTCTACTTCAAAACGAGAGTCGAGAGTGATAGTTACTCGTTCCGGTGGATATCTTAGGTGTGGAATCGGTGGAACGGAAGTAGGAGGTATGCATGCATTATGAGAGGGATTTTGAGAGGAAATCGGTGGTAAAGAAGTCAAGGGTATGGGCAGGTTATGAGAGAGATTTTGCGGTGAAAATGAAGTAGAATGTATGACATTGTTTAGGCCATTGTCAATTTTTGTTATGTATAGCATCACAGAATTGAAAGTATCTTTGTCAATCACCTTAACCAACGTTTGGAAGATATCATCGCTGTCGACATCGATTAGAGTGCTTATATATGGATCAACAACATATCGACATTTGATGGACAGTGACACCCGTCCTCCAATACTCCCAATTCGACTGTGGATTAGAGCCTCCAATTCTTTAAGATTCATTCGGGGACTTACCAATAAGAATTTCTTACTCCCACCAACATATTCCCAATTAACTTCATCCTTCAGTATGCCATCATAGTGTAACAGTAGAGAAAGCAATGTGCGTGCCAGTTTACGAAGACCTGCAAAGGGCGGACAAGATATCATAAGAACCACTACGTAAAGGGGGCTTCTCAAGGTGAATAAGTAGAGGCCGGCTTAACCAAAACCTTGAGAGGCACACGTTGAGGAGGTGAACCAGACAACTGTGGTTCTGAAAGAAGAAAATATGACCTTCCTGATTGAGAACTTGTCTGCAAAAGGAGTATATGATATGGTTAAGACTTAAACATGAGAAGAAGATGATAACATTTTTATTTAGAGTACATTTAATACCAGACTAAAGCATGCAAATAATTGCACATAAGTGAATATTGCATTTCAAGTATACAGGTCACAGTACCAAATCTAGTTTAAAGATGAAATCTACCAGAAATTAGTTTAACATGTTAGATCTGGCAAGGATATAATATTTTCTTAATTAAATGACACCAAAAGGGATTATGGGCCCTTAAATGGGGTAAAAGTAGTACCATTGGAGGGCCCATCAAATCCATAAGATGGTCCTCAAATTCAAACTCAGGGGTTTTCAGCTTCATAAATGGGGTTACTAGTACCTAATGGGGGCTTCTCATGGGCAATGGAGGGGAGATGTGCATGGTATTACAGATGGGATTATGGGCCCTCAAATGGGGTAGAAGAAGTACCCTTGGAAGGCCCATCAAATCCAGAACATGGTCATCAAATTCAAACTCAGGGGGGTTTTCAGCTACATAAATGGGGTTACTAGTACCTAAGGGGGACTTCTCATGGGTTTTCAGCTACCTAGGTGGGGTTACTAGTACCTAAAGAGGGTTTTGAAGGAAAATATAGGGGAGCTCTACATGGTATTGAAGAAGGTGTTATGGGTCCTTAAATGGGGTGGAAGAAGTTCCCATAGAGGGCACATCAACTGCCCACCATAGTCCTTAAGTTCACAGAAAAGGGTTTTCAGCTACCTAGGTGGGGTTACTAGTACCTAAAGAGGATTTTGAAGGGCAATATAGGGGAGCTCTACAAGGTATTGAAGGTATTATTGGCCCTTAAATGGGGTAGAAGAAGTCCCCATAGAGGGCCCATCAACTACAAACCATGGTCATGAAGTTCAGACTCAGGCGTTTCCAACTACCTACATTGGGTTACTAGTAGTAAAGGGGGACCTGGATATTTTTCATTGGAGTATTGCCACGACCCACCTGGATATTTTCTTTGGCTATTTTGACTGAAGCGAACCATAGACTTGGTTTCCTGAATCTCAAATGACTTGAATTACCGTCAGACTTCAAATCGTGATTTTCTCCTACACATTGAATCTGCTCTTTTCCTCTTTTTAAATTGCCACATGAGACTTCTAACATGAACATTTACATCTACTTCACGCCATTTATATAAATTACCATTCCTTCCGGGCACAGAAAAGCATACAAAAATAATAATAGCAACATTTCTTCTGTCCGCATCCTATATGAAATGAAATCCATTTCTCCACTCCACAAATTGTAAAAATAAAAGCCTAGCATAAACAAATAGCAAACGAGCATTTGCATTTATTTTACTCTGTAGGTGGAAATGCGGTAAGTGATATGTACATGAAATGAAATCGCATTTCTCCATTCCACAAATTAACGTAAAAAATAAAACCCTAGCATCAACAAATAGCATGCAACTCTATTTTACTCTGTAGGTGGATTTGCAGTAACATACGCATATATGAAATGAAATCCATCTCTCCATTTCACAAATTAATGTACAAAATAAAACCCTAGAATAAGAAAACAACATAACATTTCTCCATTTCACAAATTAATGTAAAACATAAAACCCTAGCAGCAACAAACAACATTTACAAGCATTTATAACTATTTTACTCTGTAGGAGGAAATGCAGTAACTGACATGTATATGAAATGAAAAAAAATAAAAAAAAGATTGCATCAAAAAGGATTCCCCCCCCCCTTTTGCATCTCTCTCAACCTGATTTTCCTTTTAAAAAATAAATAAAAAAGAGATTGAATAAAGGAAGGGAAGGAAATGACGTACCAGGTAGGGCTTACTGTTTTCGAGGTTTGATACGTACTTCACCTTCGTCGAGATCGCCGGAGAGATCGTCGTAGAGATCGCCGGAGGAGAGGAGGAAAAATAAACAGAGACGAGAGGAGAGAAGAGGGAAAACTGAAATGTATTTTTAATTTTCTAAGTCAAATCACTCTGTTTCTGCCAAGGGGCATTATCGTCATTCAAATTTTCGTAAACCGGGTTTTGACCCCCTTCTGTAATTTTCAACAAACACTTGACCCCTCTGATATTATGTGATTTATTTGTCCCCCCTGTGTCAAATTTCCTTGTTTTTAAGAATTGGCTTAGATTAGGGATTTTTAAGAAAGGCTATAAATATATCCATTGAGAGGTTTGCGAAGACTAAAACAAACTCTAAACGTTTTGTTCAGCCTTGGAGGAAGAATTTCGTGGAGAAAGAGAAGAAGATCGCAATTTGGAATTTGCAAACACGAGTCAAGGTAAGATCTACGTTCTAAGTAAGATTTGGTATGTTTAAGAACTCTAAAAGAAGATTTTGCTGACCTAAAAGATATGATTTGATGGTCGATTTCATTTATTAAAGAACACCAGAACTGATCTTGAATTCCTTGGGCTTAGTATCGCTCTACGATCCCAATGAACTCCAGATCAGATTGTTATGACATTAGAACTTGGAGTTTTGGGGATTTTGACCTAGATTCTTGAATTATTTTACGAAAATCATTTGTGTGAATTCGGAGCGTGAAATTATGTTTGGTGGATTCCTCTCTTCGAAAGGAATTCATCGGATCCGAGCTTGCGCAGTTTGGAGTCCGAACAAAGGAGATATGAATTTTTTATGTTTTGGGGAAATCAGAATAAAATCTGGAATTCTCGCGAAAAATCCAACACCCGCACTTCAGACGCCCAATTAATGGTGTTTTGGCGCCCAAAGGGCTATTCGGACATCCGGTTCAGGCGTTTGAACATGAAGAAAACTGAAACCCGAGAGCTGGGTTTCCCTTCAAAAATTCTCAGGGACGTCTGAAGTAGGTTCCGAAGGTAGTGTTCGGGCGTCCGAAGGTTAGGCTTAGGAGTCCGAATCCGCTCGGAATTTCGAATTTGTTTTGGGATCTGGATTTCGAATTAATGGTTTATGGCTTACTTCCTAGGACCCTTATGTGATGTTATTGCACTATTTAGATTTAAGATATTGAACTGTTCGACGAAATTGGAGTATGAAACATCCGTCATCAATGTACGTAATAACGTACTACTTTGGGTGCTTCGTAAACCCTACACATTCTGAATTGACATTGATGTTGAGACTATGTATTTGTTTTGTATCTTTGAAACCTTTGAGACCCTCTTGGGTCTAGTATGCCTATTTATGTTTAACATATTTAATTATGATACTCGAGGTACGTAATAACGTACTACTTTGGGTGCTTCATAAACCCTACACATTCTGAATTAACATTGATGTCGAGACTATGTATTTGTTTTGTATCTTTGAACCTTTGAGACTCTCTTGGGTCTAGCATGCCTATTTATATTTAACATATTTAATTATGATACTCGACGTATGTAATAACGTACTACTTTGGGTGCTTCGTAAACCCTACACATTCTGAATTTGATGTTGAGACTATGCATTTGGTTTGTATCTTTGAACCTTTGAGACCCTCTTGGGTCTAGCAAGCCTATTTATGTTTAACATATTTAATTATGATATCGCGACGACTCTGAACCTTTGATAATAACTGTTATGTACCTCTTTTGAAATCCGAACCTTTAAAACTATCTGTTATGGACCTTGGACATATTATTTGGACACTTCTGTGTAGGCTTGGGTTATTTCTAGACCCGCCGTGAGGGTAGTTCACTGGAAGTTCTGTCCCGTCAGTGGGACAAAATGCTGGCCCTGTCGACTTGTATCTGAACTTTAAGGAACTAGTTCCAACATCGTGGACGGTCGGTGTAAGCAATAACAGGTCTTCTGGACCATGCCGATGATTCTGAAGTGGAATTGTATTCTCTACAACTTTTGGCTTTGACCACTATTTTTCTACTGCGCCTTATATTCAGTATTATATTTGATTTGCACCTTTGATTAATGTTGTGCCCATTATCTCTATTTGAGACTTAAGCATTCAGTTCTGACCTTATTTGTTTGACCCATATTGAGCCTTGGCATGCTTAGACCTACACTTAGAGTAGTATTTTATTATGTACTGAGCTTTTCAGCTGACTATGGTTTATAATTTTTTTAGATTTTGACCCTCGTGCAAAGAACGAGGAATTGGACACTTAGCTTCTGGACTAGTTTAGCTTGAGAATTAGCTTATTTCTTTAATTGAGTAGGAAGTGAGTAGTATGGTTGAGTTGTATAAGACTAAGTCTATGTTTATTTTAATTTAGCTTGGGAAGTGCCGAGATGTGGATTGGATTAAATTAAATTAAGATATTAAGACTTTGATAATTTAGTTATAGAACGCCAAGTGTAATTTTGTTATTGCTTTGTAGCCTTGTATGTTTGTGGGATTTATCTAGCAGGTGTACGGTGCGGCCATGTCCGATGCTTGGGTGGGGTTTGGGGTGTGACAGTTTCCGTAGTGTTCCTCTGTAAAAGAACATTGTTTTCATTTTTTTATCACAGATCTAAGCATATCAGTTCCACATCATAAGAAACAGAAATTCCTGTGCCAGATCCACATCATTACCAAACCACTGTAACAGGTGGATGTGGATCAAGCATGCATTCAAAACACGGTATAAAGAACGATAATTTTATCACAAACATGTCCAAAATATTTATCATGGAAAAATGAACAACTTTTTAACGTTAAAGTTTAGCCACGATGTATTTCACACCAAAAACCATGCAACAATCAATTGTGTCCATTAGCCTACACCACGGATGCTGCTACAGTCCCAACTAATAGGTAAAGGCGATTGGTCTAATGTGGTCACAACCAGTGCCACAGTCCCCCTGGCAGGTAACGATACTATAGGTGTAATACCCGGTCCCACCAGGACGATGTTTATTGTTCTATATGTGTGCCTTTATAAAAAATTGCTTATAAAATTTTTAAAGTTTGTAAGGAGTGCCATTATCGAAATTTAAGATAAATCTCTTTTTGAAAACTTGCGTGGGTGTCATTATGAAATAGCTTGGAGGTAATTGGAAAAAAGAGATCCTCAAACTCAACTCAACTAAGCCTTTGTCCCAAACTAGTTGGGGTCGGCTAATGAATCCTTTAGAAAATTTTCATGAAGAAGGTGAAAGAATCTCCCTGGCTCAAATTGACTAAGTCTAATCCTGATACTAGTTGGGTTCATCTACATGGATCATTTTCTTCCATTATCTTCTATCTAAGATCATACTCTCTGTTATGTTCCTAGCTACCAAGTCTTTCCTCACTGTTTCTGCCTAAGTTGTTTTCGGTCTGCCCCTACCTCTTTTTACTCCATCAACTTGGCAGAGTCGCTTCTTCTCACTGGAGGATCCAAAGGCGTACGTTGGATATGTTCAAACTATCTTAAGTGGTGCTCTTGCATCTTCTCCTCAATTGGGGCCACCCCCATCTTTTTATGAATGTCTTCATTTTTAATTCTATCTAACCTTGTGATGCGGACGGAAATCACCAAGAACAGTTCGGTTTGTTGGCGTGGAACAACGTTCTTATTTTTTAATTTGTATTTTCGTCATTTTATTTGTAGTACTTTTTTAGGGCATCAAATGGTGTTCTTGTGGCATGATTCTGGTGTTTTTAGAAAGGTTTTTGGATTTCCTATCTAAAGAGCCCAAGATTATGTGATTTAGACTTGATTTGAGAAAGTTATAGGCGTTTTTAGGATATGGGAAGTGTCTAGTACGGGATTACTATTTTAAGTAAGTTTTAGTCAAGTTTTAGGTTTTATTTTTCTTATTTTAGATGGACGGTTATGATTAGTTGCTTGGATATTAAGTTAGTTTTAGGGTTTCTTTTCTTATAAATATATGTTATGCACATTGTAATGGACTTTGATTATTGAATGAAATTTTCCTTTAGGCTTTTGAGTTCTTTTGAGAACTTTTGGTTGCTTGGATTAGCACCTGCAGGAGTATTTTCTAGTTTCGCTCTGAGAAACTCGACTTCGACGAGATCGAAGTAAATCACATCCCCTTCGACGGTGATCAAAGTGTCCTATTCCCTAAGACGTTGTTCGAAGGGCCCCTTTTTCATTTATTTTATCAATCTTGCATCCGCTGCTGCGCCACGAAGAGCGTCCAAATTTTCGGACTGCATCAGTTGGTATTAGAGCACAATATCTTTCCTTGGGTTGAAGAAGAAATTTGGTAGCGAGATTTGCGTGGATTTGTGATGGCTACAGATTATCTTCGATCACTTCAAATGAGAGTTTCTGAATGCCAAGATTGGGAGGTAACACCACAATTAAAATCGTTTTATTATTATCTAGAGGAAGAAATCATAAAATGGGACTCACCACCAATTTATGATGAATATTCGGAAGATGGATATTTGATTATTGTTAAAAATTCATATAAGGAGTCATTATCTTTTGATGGTGACTAAGTGATCGTCGAATCACTTGAAGCGATGATTGTTGTGCCGCGTGAAATCATGGACGAGGAACCAAAAGAAATTGGATCTGACAACATATTAGCTGAACTAAGGGAGATTGAAAAGATGGGTGAACGGAAAAAACAATAAATCAATTTTTTCATCAATTTATATTGATCCGTTTTACTAGATCACACGCTCAAGCTTACCGTGGGTATTTGTGACTTCAAGCCTATTCAAGATCGTGGCAGATTATCTATTCGTCTTGAAGATTATGAAGTAGGGTTTGATCCTTGAGGGATTCAATTGATGAATGTTCTTCGACATTTTAAAACTCGAGGACGAGTTTTTTTGAACTAGGGGAGTATGTGTGGGACCCGATCCCGCGAGAGGGGTGGGGCGCGAGCCGCCACGCTCTCTCTTGGTCTCTCGTACCCACGCGATTGGCGTGTGCATTTTAATTATTGATTTTAATTCAACTTTTATGTGAACTTGGGATCACTAAGGCAATCCGAATTCCACACAAAAGAGACTGACAGAGTCGCCACCTAGATGTGGGATCTAGGACCCATAATTAACCAGAAATCTAGACTCGCTACCTGGTTACAAGAATGGAAGGTATGTAGAGTTATCCACCACATGCATCATTCCTGCCCGATAATCGGTCTTCGATTCCAAAAGCTAACTCTTTTAAATTTATTTTAAATGGCTCATTCAACTCTCTGTTAATGTGCGAACTATGTGACATGCATCCTATGATCTAATTTCAATGTGAATCCTAAATGTGTATCTTGATTTATTTATTTGTATCTAAGTGAAAGTTCTCCTAAAATTCTAATTTCATGGAAAATCCTAAGTGATTTAATTAAACATTTACAAGAAAATTAATATACAAAACCCCACAATTTGTTGTGGAGCCGACTCGCGGTTGGTATGCCATCAGATAAGACATCGACCTAGACGGATTTGACTGTTTCAACAGTTTTAAGAGGAGTTATTTAATTCAAGTTGAGGATTTTATTATCCTAGGATTTCATCTAAGATGCTATATGATTCTTATCTAAATGCAAGTTATTCCTTGGACTAATGCAGGTTAGCCTACATCCTAGTTTACTAGGCTTGTCCTAGGGAAAGATTGGGTGACTAGTGTAACTAGACCTAGGGCACGGTTGCTATCCATAGCAAACGTACGTGATGAGGCTGGACTCCTAACTCTAGGACTCCCTAAAACCTAAAACTCCCTAAAACCTAGGACACGACCTGACACCAGTGTTCCTAAATTGGGCTCTAATGGTTCTTAGATCGGAAACCATAATCCAATGGTTCCGAAAGACTCGAGACAAATTGATTCAAGTTCTTGAAGTTAATGAATTTCAGATTTCAAGGATTTTCAGTTTCTGGACATTTAAGGATTACCAATGGCTCTAGGGTTCACCAATTTCGGCCTAGAATAACATCCAAGGAAGGGAATCGTGCGCTCTTTCCATGTGCAATTTAATACTTAGGTTATAGCATCTTATTGCCTGGCATATCTCAGGATTTTCGTGGACAGTAACCTCGGAGCCAACAACATGCTATAGCTTAAATATTCAAATTGTCAAATATCGAGTGCAATAGGGATACAATTATGGATGCACTGGCCATTTTTCCAGGAAAATCTAAAGATCCTAAGATTTCTGTTTCAATGGGTTGAGGAGTGAATATGTGACAAAAATTTAAGGTTCTTTAGAAATTTTGATAATGATTTTTTATTAATTTCGAATTTTCAATGGAATTTATCAATTTTAAACATGTGAGTCATTTTACAAGTGAAATTGTTGCAAACGAATTCGAAATGAATATAGATTTCTACAGCAGGAAGATCGGAATGCATGTAGCTTACTGGATGAATTTTGCAGATTGTTACATTAAGCTCATATTTAATTTTGATTTAACAACAATAAGACCAGATTGCAAAAATAACACAGAAACTACTAGAAATCGAAATCTAAATTCATTAAAATTTCTACAGTAGAAAGATATAAGTAAACATAGCATGCTGTGAGATTTTCATGAATTTTAAAGATTATTTACTGCCAGTTTCAGATTTTTCAATTTTAAGACCAGATTATGAACTTCAACTACAACCAATAGGAAACAAGATCCAAATAAATTAAAACTTTTACAGCAGCAAGAAATATAAAATATAAGACTACTGTAAAAATGTTGTGAATTTTAATTGTGATCTGATGTTAGTAAAAATTCTCACAAAATCTGATAATTTTCGAAGAAAGCATAAAATAATATACCAAATAAAATCCAAAAATTGTCAAAAAATCATGGTAGAATGTATCAGTATCATATTATTTTCCCACGAAACTTCATTAATTTTGGAATCCGTTTAGTATATAATTTATTTTTCTTCGTCAAAAAGATATTTTTGAAGAGTTTTCTATTTTTAAAACACGATTTTCGAGAAAATTACGATTCCGGAAAACGTCCTCCAACCTTATTCTGATGTGATGAACACAGGAAAAATTTAAAATTCTAAAAAATAGATCATCCTGAGATGGCTATTTTTTTCGAATTTCGTAATTTCTCAGCCATTATTTTAAATAAAATTCTACTCTTCACTCAAATTCTAAAAAACCGTTTATCCAATGTCCGATCCGATCCGATAGTTATTTTACTCTATTTAGATAGATCATTGTATTAAATTTTGAGACGACACGGAATTGAAGCACTCATGTAGATCATGATTTTGAGCATACATATTTAATATTCAATTAAATCCAATTAAATACTAAAAATCATGCAAAAATACATAAAATATACCAAATAATCCTGGAAAAATCCGAAAATTGAGCGCCTACCTGTGATCGAGATCCTCGCTGAATCCGAGAGCTGAAAAATCCAAAAATCCCGTCGACGCTCGATCCGTCTTCCTTTCTTTCTCTTTCTCTTTCTTTTTTTTTAAAAAAAAAAACTACTGTGAAGAGGGATAGAGAGATATGGAGAGAGTGTGATTGAGAGCAAGAGAGATAGAGAGGGAGTGATTGAGAGACAGACACAGAGAATGAGAGGGAAATATAGTGGTGGAGAGATTGTGAGCGAGAAAGAGTGACAGAGAGAGAGAGGGGCGTAGGTAGCAGAGAGGAAGAATGAGTGAGAGTATCAGAGAGATGGGAGTGAGGGAGAGTGAACGAGAGAGATAGAGAGATAAGAAGAGCATGGGAAAGTGGCCTCGTCTGTTGAGAGATGGAGATTGAGAATCTGAGAGGAGACGAGAGCCAGAGAGAGAGAGATAGAAGAGCATCAGAGAGTGGGCTGCTGAGATTGAGATCCTGGTGAGTGAGGGTTAGCCCGCCACGAAGAGATCGACCTACCTAGGGTTCCCTACTCGTTTTTTCTTCTCCCTCTCTTTTTCTTACAGAGCTCCCTTCCTTTCTAGAAAAACTGAGCCCTCGTCTTTTTTTTCTTTATTGCAGAGAAAAAAACCTCCTTTAATGGGGAATCCGAGACCTCCTCAAAGCCATCAGAATCCTTCTGAAAATAAACCTACCTCACCTCTTTTTCTGTGAAAGTTTCCTTCTCTAACCCTTTCTTTCCTTCCCACATCTTTTGTGTTACTAAAACCTATCTTCTATCAAAGGAAAAATCCGATCCTTCTTTCTAGAAAGGGAGAGGATATTTCCCAAAAATATTCAAGGACCAAAAGTAAATTTACA
Source organism: Tasmannia lanceolata (assembly GCF_043159265.1). Classification (NCBI taxonomy): domain Eukaryota; kingdom Viridiplantae; phylum Streptophyta; class Magnoliopsida; order Canellales; family Winteraceae; genus Tasmannia; species Tasmannia lanceolata. The sequence goes on along the minus strand of NW_027518701.1, from coordinate 10,213,460 downwards.
CCATGCTATTCTTAAAAAAGTTTCCTTTTTAAAATAATAACAATATGGAATCCTCAAACATTGCCGAATTTATTTATTAGGATTAGAAAATTACCAAATCTTGCGATCATCCATATCATGCATGTAATTAAGGGTACGGTGGGCCCTACTATAAATCCATAGGACGTGATGCATCAAAAGGTGGGCCCTACGCATGACCGAATTCCTCATTGTGATTAAAATTTGCTCTTGCCTAAAATAATATGCCCCACTCCATAGGATGATCCGAAATACCTAATTACTGGGTCACAGCATGAATGGTCATACCCCACAAATTAACCATTGGATGATCCAATCCGCCCAATTAGTGGGCTGCAATGCAAATAGATTGTGCCCTCAAATCATTTCCAAGGATTATCTGGATAGCTCAACTTGAGGATTGCAACAAAATTGGTTGTTAAGATAACCTCCCTGAAATCTTGATTATTCCCTTGATGGGCGTTTTTATGCACCGGATCGAAGTAGACTTGAAACTCGTTTTTCATTAAAACAATGTGCGGGACTCCTGTTGATCCAAATTTAAACAAATGTTCAATGCGGGCCCACCAACCGGGTCCAAATTCTCTCTGGTTTGGATTCTTCTGAAAAACTCTTCTCCACACTTGGGGAAAAGAAAGATACAGAACATTGCGGAAATGATCGGGAAGATTGAGAAAACATAAGAAGCAGACACAGGAATGGGAAATACTGAAAAAGGCTGATAACAAGAACACTAACTTCTTTGTTGATTAAAGCAGAGCAAAATGGGGTGTCTACAGTATGGCGCGGATTGAAATCACCAAGAATAGTTCGGTTCGTTGGCATGGAACAACGTTCTTATTCTTTAATTTGTATTTTTGTCATTTTATTTCTAGTATTTTTTTAGGGTATCAAATATTGTTCTTTTAGCATCATTTTGGTGTTTTTAGAAAGGTTTTTTTATTACCTATCTAAAGAGCCTAAGATTATGTGATTTGGACTTGATTTGAGAAAGTTATAGGCGTTTTTAGGATGTAAGTGTCTATTACGGGATTACTATTTTTGGTAACTTTTAGTCAAGTTTTAGGTTTTATTTTTGTTATTTTAGATGGACGGTTATGATTAGTTGCTTGGATATTAAGTTAGTTTTTAGTGTTTCCTTTCTTATAAATATATGTTATGCAAGCATTGTAATGGACTTTGATTATTGAATGAAATTTGCCTTTAGGCTTTTGAGAACTTTTGGTTGCTTGGATTAGCACCTGCAGGAGTATTTTCTTGGTTCGCTCTGAGAAACTCGACTTCGACGTGATCGAAGTAAATCACTTCCCTTTCGACGGTGATCGAAGTATCCTATTCCCTACGACGGTGTTCAAAGGGCCCCTTTTTCATTTATTTTATCAATCTTGCATCCGCTGCTGCGCCACGAAGAGCGTCCAGATTTTTGGACTGCATCACCTTGTGTGGCCACACATCCATCTAAGCATTCGCATCTTCACTACACTCATCTTATGCACATGCTGCTTCTTGGTGACCCTACATTCTGAGCCGTACAGCATGGCTGGCCTCACAACTGTCTAATAAAACTTTCCCTTCAACTTAGTAGGGATTTTACAGTCGCACAGAACTGTTGAAGCAAGCTTCCACTTCAACAATCCTGCTCTCATTATGTGGTACATCCTCTTCAGTCTCTCCTTCCTTATGTACGATGAACCAAGATAGTGAAAGATATCCCTCTTAGGTACCTCCTGTCCAGTCATATATACTACATCTTCGCCCTGCCTCCTTACATTACTGAAGTTGCACTCCATATACTCTGTCTTAGTCCTACTCAGTCTAAAACCTTTTGATTCCAAAGTAATTCACAACATGTGTTTTTCACAGCCTGTCCCAAGCCAGGATAAAGGAGGAGGGTTGTCGTCGGGTTGGCAGCCGGCCGTAAACTTTGCCACTCTTCTATGAAATGAATCCTGGAAAAAGAGATCCTACTGGTTGAAAATGCATTGGCTTTTGCCAATTGAAGAAGTCTTTGGAAAATTTTCCCAACTCTTAGGAGAGTGAATCGTTCTGATCTCATGAGAGATTGTAGGGATTTGTTTGATCCTAGAAAGAGAAAAACCGAATTTGGCTTTGGGTGGATTTACACTCTCCCCAATAAACCAATAATGAATAAAATAACATAGTCTCAATGATGTCTAAACCATACTCACTGTCTAATAAAACTAAATGAATCAACTAAAGTTGGAAATTGAAAGGTCACGCTTCCGCTCCCTCATCCGCACCACGAGGGTCAAAATCTGAAAATGTTAAACCACAATCAGCCGAAGCTCGGTACATAAAATCGCACTACAAAAGTGAGGTCAAGCATGCTACAAATAAGAAATCAATAAGTGAACAAAGAGAGTACAAAGCTACCATGAAATGGCTAACATAAGCACAATAGATAAATGAAAAGCAAGGTCCACAAGGCCATATCTCGAAGGTCACACAAAGAGAGAGAGAGAGAATCACAATATTAGAGAGAATCTCAATAAAAGGGGAGTCACAAATCACAAAATATAGCTGAAAGCAATCAAATAGGTACGATACCACCCCAAATAAATGAAAAGCAAGGTCCACAAGGCCATATCTCGAAGGTCACACAAAGAGAGAGAGAGAGAATCACAATATTAGAGAGAATCTCAATAAAAGGGGAGTCACAAATCACAAAATATAGCTGAAAGCAATCAAATAGGTACGATACCACCCCAAGGTCATCGGCTTAGTCCAAAAAGCATGCTATTGCTTACACCGACTGCCCACGGTGTCAGAACTAGTTCCCAATCCACTACCTGTGACAGGGTCAGCGTATAGCACCCACTGATGAGACCTAAAAGCCAATGTACTAACCCCATTGGTACAGGACCTTATAGTTCACATATGTACCTAAGCCTCCACAAAATGTGATCACGTGTACACAAGGTCCAAAAAGATGTACAAGGGTCCAAAGATAGTTATTCACATGGGTTCCACAAAGGTTTTCAATACAGTTGTGTACACAGTAGTCACAAGGTTCATATTCAATACGAAAGTCATATGCTGTCAATGGGTATGAGATTCAATAATTTTTATGTAATTAAAGAATAAGCATACAAGACTCAAATTAAAGTCTATGGTTACCGAAGATCGCACATATTCAAAGGGGTGAGGAAGTTATAATTAAACGCATTTTGTCGAATGGTAAATCATCACACCTATGACGAAAAGCTCTTCCTTGATTTTGCCTTAAGATTCAATTACATAATATAAACATACCTTATTCATCAATTAAGGGTCCTAAGAAGTGAGTGAAATCCCAAAGGGCAACCCAACAGGGGGTGAATTGGGTAATTTAAATTTTTCTTAAACTACAAGGGAGTGTAAGATTAATCCTAGATTATTCTAACCCTTGTTCAATTAATATTGTAAATAAAAGAAAGAGATTACCAAACACCACAAGGAGGGGGATGAAGAGTGAGGAGACCACATAACGATTTAGAATGGTTCGGTCACAAACGGACCTACTCCACTACCCAAGTACTTGGTCTTTCCTTGGGATTTTCCTTTACTATTGTGAGATTCCATATGCCGAGTCTCCAGGTTTTACAACGTACGCCGCCTCCAAAGGAACAAACCTCTTCGCAAAAACCGCCTCTAAGAAGTCAACCCTCTTCGTACACCTCCTCAAAGAGAACAACTTCTCTTTGCAAATGCAATGAAGAAAGAAAAAGATGAAAACTCTCAAGCCTCTTGATAGGCGAATACAAAATGCTCAACGATCACAATCACTCCTAATGATTACAAAACAATGCTCTATGGAGTGCCTCTTGATAAGAAGTAAATGCAAGAATAAATGATCAAGAGGAAGAAGACAAATCCTTTTAATTTTCAAGAGTGAAGTTCTAGGGTTTGTAAAATAATGATTCAAAAGGTTCTTTAGAAGGTCTTGGATAAGGTATATATAGCCGAAGCAAAGTTATTACCGTTTGGGGACAAAACCGTAAAAAACGGGCCAAGAAAAAGCGAGTCGTGCAAGCCCCAACGGCTACTTTGCTAGACGGGGGCAATCGACCGAGGTGCTGCGATCGCCCGTCCTTATCGAGCGCCTCTTTTTTATTTTAAAATTTTAGACCCTCGCAGTCTACCGGGATGTCGCAGTCGCCTGCGGAGGGCTCTCTGGACTTTTATGTTTTTGTCAAGGAACCTAACTGCAGTCGACCAACCCTATGGAGGTCGACCGCCGAGACCTTTCTGGATGGCTCATTGATTTCCAGGAGCTTATCCATGGTCGACCGAGCTTGCCTCGGTTGACCGGCCCAGTTTTGTCTGGTAGATGGTAGAGTTCCAGCATCCATCCCGCGGTCCCCCGGGAGACCCCGGTCGATCGGCCCTGTTTTGAAATCTGGGTTTTATACATTAATGCTTTGGGGCTTTGGGCTTTTGTCCTAAGTTTTCAAATACCATTTTGAGTTTGTTGAAATACATTTGAAAAGGATTTGAAAACATGAATTCATGCAAATAACTTAATGTCAAGAGGACTTTAATACAATCTAAAGTGTAATTGACCTTGAGTCTTCTTGAGTCTTCAACTTGTAGGTACTTGCATGGAACGTTCTTGACTTGGAAGAGTCTTCTATCTTGCTCTTGTGCTTGTGGTTTCCTTGATTCTTCAATGATTGTAGGGTGACCACCAAAGCTTGACTTTCTCCAAGTTGTGTCCTTCTTCTTTTGCTTTAAGTATTGACTTTAATATCTCCTGTCTAAATCACTACACTAGAACCATTAACATTCTACCATCAATTTGGGTTTGTTAATCATCAAAATATGAATGAGTTGCACCCTTGGGCTTACAGTGAGCCAGAACAAATATTCCAAAATCCAGAATCTCCAATTTTATTCACAAATTCCAACTAGTTCGGACGCCCGAACCAGATCTCCGGACGTCCGAATATCTTCGAAAGCCACTTCGGACTTTCGAACGCCCCCTTCGGAAGCCTCTTCAGACGTCTCTGAGAACTTCCGAAGGAAAATCGAACTACCGGGTTTCGGGTTCACATGCGTTTGGGTGCCCTAATTAGACGTCCGAACTGGGCATTCGAACACCTTTATTCGGGCATCCAAAGCATGGGCTGGATTTTCCGCGAGACTTCCATATTTTCACCCGATTTCTCCAAAACTTCAAAAATTCATTTATTTTTCATTTGAACTCCAAATCGCGCGTGGACGGATTTGATGACTCCTTGCAACGAGAGGAATCCACCAAACTAAATTTCACACTCCGAATCAATACGAATAATTATTGTAAAATAATCAAGTTTCTAGGTCAAAATCCCCATGGTCTTAGTTTACAAGGCCACAACAATCTGATCTTGGGTTCATCAGGGATCTGAGAACGAAACGAACCCCAAGAATCCGAGATCAGCCAGAGAGTTCTTTTTCCAAGACATAATCCTTGTTTTAGGGGTTCTTTCACAGACACAAATCATATTTAACACACCAATCTTACCTTAACTCGCGTTCTCGGACTCCAAAACTTTCTTCCTCCACGATAATCCTCTCTTGGGGATGTAGAAAATGATTAGGGTTGATTAATGTTCTGCACAAACCCTCCGAGTATTCATAGGCATACTTAAGAAGCCCTATTCTTAATTCTAACCAAAGGACAAAAATGCCCTTCACACACACAAAGGGGAACAAAATTATGAGAAGGGGGTTTTTGGGTGTTTACAAAAAATCAGCAGGATATTTCGGAGGGAACCTCACAATCCGTCCCTCTTAAAGAGCACCTTGTCGTCATGGTGCAAAATCATGAAATCGTTGCTGAAACTTGACCAATTTTCCCATGTAGCATCTTCAGGTGCTGTGTTGGACCATTGAATTAATACTTCAGTGCCAGCCTTGTTATGACGCTTTACCGATCGACAGTCCAAAATTTTGTAGGGCTGAATTTGAAAAATACCCTGATCTGAAATTGGAAGTAGAGTAGTTGATGATGAAACTTTGTCACCAATTTTCTTTTTGTGACATAAAACGTGAAAAACGGGACGCATATTGCTACCGTGTGGAAGATCCAATCGGTATGCTTCTTGCCCGATGCGTTCCAACACTTGATATGGACCGAAACACTTTGCTGCTAATTTCATTGAACTCAGAAAAACAACATTGATAGGGTTGTAAATGTAAGACTACATAATCACCAAGGGGAAATTCTCGCTCTGTACGTTTCTTATCGGCGTAACTCTTTATATGATCTTGTGTGGCAGCTAAATTCTCCTTTAACTGTTGCAGAATTGTAAATACCCGAAATTACCCCAACTTGCGAATTTGTCCCCCTCTTTAAGAAAGGGGCATTTTTGTCTTAGAGTAAGTCTATTTTATTAGGGATTCTTTAAGAAAGCCTATAAATACATCTTCTGAGAACAGTTTCGTTGGAACAGAAGAGAAGATCAAGTTTTGTAATCAGAGATCATGGATCAAGGTAAGATCCATACCCGAAGTTGATTTTGATCATTAAAGAACCCTAAAAAGGAAGATTAGTGTATTTAGAAGGGATGAAATAATGATTAATTATGTTCAAGATGAACCTTACACTTGACCTTGGATTCCTTAGGGGTTATCTTGCCTTTGAATCCCCAATGGATCCAAGTTCAAGACGTTGTAGTTTTAAAATTTTAGATTTGGGGGATTTTGACCTAAAAGCTTAGATTGTTTTACAATAATTGTCTATGTAGTTTTGGACCGTGAAATTGGGTTTGGTGGATTCCCCTCATCGTAAGGAGTCCATTGGATCTGACCTCGGATTTGGAGTTCAGACGAAAAAAATATGACCTCTCAAAGTTTGGGGACAGTTGGCCAAAATAAGCAAGTTCACGACCTGGGGAGAAAACCCAATCCCGAAGCTTCTGATGCTCGAACATCAGGGTTTGGACGTCCAAACCAACAAGGTCAGGTGATTTTCGAGCAATGTTTCTTCCAGACAGCTCAACTTCGAAAAATCACAACTTCTTCGTTTCTCATCCGTTTCACTCGTGTACTCTACAGACATGCCTGAAACGCATACTTTCTTTTAAAAATGATTCCAAAATTGTTTGAGAACTACATAATGAATTAAATTTCAAAATATTTTGAGGTCCCTAGTTTGGATTACAGTTCTTCTCCCGTTTGACCCCGTTTGGTTCCAGAAATTTGGGTATTTGTGTTTTGGTTCATATTTTGTGGTTCCCTATTGACAATAATGGAATGATTGTGGTATTATATGATCTATCTTGAGTTTGGAATAGTCTGAAGAGAACATTTGAGGTACGTAGTAACATACTACTTTGGGTGATTTGTAACCTTATTCATTTCAATATGTTACTGTCTATGAGAACTCGTACCATATATTGTATCTACACTATCTCAGAAATTATGACACTGGGAGCATGAGAGCGGCAATGCCAAGATGAAGATCAACACAAGAAGCGACTAAAATAATCTCGTGGGGGTTGGAAACCCATGCCACGGTTTGGAGAAAAACTCCAATACAACACGTGAAAGGGGCAAAGCTCCTTCACCCACGTGAAAGAGCCAATGCTCTCTTCATAATAGATGTCCCAAAAATAAACTTTATTCAGTCACTCTTCTTTCCTCATGCCATTACATCATATAAAGAGCCAAAACCTAAGAATAGCAACTCTAAAGACTTGCCTAACAATTATTCTAAATCTTCTAACTAATCAACATAAATAAAAAGTAGAAATATGGCTAAAATATTCCTAAAATAGTAATCCTGTAATTGACACTTACCCTATTCTAAAACTGCCTATAACTTAGCTAAATCAAGTCCAAATCGCGTAATCTTTGGCTCTTTAGATAGGTAATCGAAAAACATTTCTAAAAACATCAACATCAAGCTAAATAGACAAGTTTTGATGCCCAAAAAAATACTAAAAATAAAATGATGAAAATAAGAAATAAAAAATAAAAGATTTGATCAATGCCATGCCTTCTGTATCAAATTATCTTGGGTTTATCATGCCTTTTTGTAACCCAATGGAATCCTACAACTTTGGTATTTGCCATTGCTCTATTTATCGCTCAGTTATTGCTTGGGTTCTTTTATTTGTAATCTGAGACTTTGAACCTCTGTCGAGAATCTTTTTTTTTACCCTTTGACACTATTTGTTTTGGATTTTTGATTCATTATCTGAACACTTCCATTGAGTCCTGTGTTATTTTTTATACCCTCCATGGGGTTGTACATTGGATTTCTGATACCCACCGTCGGGGTACTCCACTGGATTTTTAGCCCATTAGTAGGATAAAATGTTGGCACTGTCGACTAGTATCAGAACTTTGAGGAATTAGTTCCAACACCATGGACGACCGGTGTAAGCAAGATCACGTCTTCTGGACCAGGCCAGTAATTCCGAAGTGGATTTGTATTCTGGATACCCTTTAGTTTTGACTATTGTTTTGATACTATTTAGTTTCTATTGCACCCCTATTCAGTATTCTGTTTTGACATGCACCTTTGATTATTGCTATGCCCACTATTTCTGTTTGAGACTCCAGTATTCAATTCTGATTATATTTGTTGACCCTTATCGATCCTTGGTAGGCTTATTCCCACACTTAGAGTAGTCTGTTTTTATGTATTGAGCTTTCAGGGTTTACAACACTTTTAGATTTCGAAACTCTTGAGGCGAACGAGGAAGAGGAGGCTTAATTTCTAGATCACTAACTTTGGAGATCTTTTAGTTTCATTTGATCACTTAGATAGTGAGTATTATGTGAAACTTGTAAAAGACTTTGTTAAATTCCTTCAGTTTAATTTATATTATGTTTGGATCTGATATTATTTTGTTTTGCCCTGTAAACTTGTAAAGCTTGCTTTGCACGTATACGGAGCTATCATGTCCTACACCGTGAGTATGGTTGGGGCGTGACAGAAAAGTGGTATCAAAGCCTAGGCTTTAGGTCTCATGTATAGAAATCTGAAAGTGAGGATTGAATGGAAAATTTGGGTATTAGAACCATGTGAGTTCTTAACCGATTTTGACAGACTGATTTATGATCTTTTTAGACTAAGAATATAACTGATGACTTGTCAACGAAAGGAATTTTAGGCATGACCTAGTGCATTATTAGAATCTTGATTATGCTACTAAGAACTAGTGGTATTCTAGACTCGGTTTTGTACACTGTGAGCACTTACGCTTGTGACCATATAGACTGTTACAGGTTAACTTTGAGAATTTGGAGATTCGAAGAACCTATCTTACGATCTTGAGAACTATCAGGGCTAGCTCTCTCAGTCCCATTCCTGATCAAATAACATCCCAAAAGAACGAACAAAGAATGGAAGGGTGTGTCGACGGGTTCCAGTAATTGGTGTAAAAAGAGATGCTTTATGGTCAAGGAAGATAGGTTTCTTTCTGTCTTTCTTTCCTAACTAACAGGAAAAGAGGGACATGCGAGTTCGACTCTCGTTCTATGCATGTTCAGCAGTCCTTGTCCATGTTGGAACTGTTGATGGCAGTTCCGCATCGAGCCCCAAAATGGCAAGCCATGCTTCAAGCTAAGTCAGTCGAGATCTAAATGATTTCTAAACTGAAGGAACTATCTCTGTGTGAGGGCTATAAGTCCTAGTTTGAACCCAATAACTATCTGAGTTCAGCTTGGTGACTCTGTAAGTAGCGAAAACATGATTGTTTATTCATTCAGATAAGAAAATATCGAAAATCTAACAGTGCAGAAAATGGGAAGTGTTTATTTGACTATGAGTGAATTGACTACCTATCGATTAGGATTTTGTTAAAAAGTCGGAATTTGGATTTTGAGACAATTATTGTTTAAATTGATAATAGAGAAAACAGTTCCTACACATATGTGTAGAGAGTTCTCTACACACTAGCTTAAAATACAGTGGGGGCCCACATTGTTTGGGTGATCCAAGCCATCCATTTTAAAGGCCCTCACATAGATAGGGTGTCTACAAAAAATCAGATCCATAGGATCATCTCAACCCTACGATTTGTGGAGGTAAAATGGATGTCTTTAAACCTTCACAAATTAGTCCATTTTTTGCCTCCACGGTTCGAATGGTTAGGATGATCCTATGGATCTGATTTTTTGTGGACACCCTATCTATGTGAGGGCCTTAAAAATGAATGGTTTGGATCACCCAAATAATGTGGCCCCCACTGTATTTTAAGCTAGTGTGTAGATAACTTATCTACACATATGTGTAGGAACCGTTTATTAGACATTAATGATGAATAATTATGAGGATCCCATGATGGACTCGTGTGCACTGGGTATGCCCAGTATGGCACACGAGTTAGTTGTGCTATTTAGAGACCACACGATAGACTCATGTGCACAGGGACGTTTGGTTCAGCATGTGGGTTATTCGTGTTGGATTGAGATGAGATAGTACGATGAGTTCGTATGCATTAAGGACGCTTGGTTCAGCATGTGAATTGGTTGTACTTGTGTGAGATAGCATAGTCTCTTATAAGGAAGTAGAACCTTTCGTTTCGAGTATGAGTTAGCTATGTTGGTATGGGACAGCATGCTGAGATTGTACGTATCTGGAGTGCTTTGTCCAGCATGAGAATCTATTATATTGGAATAAGACAATGTAGTCACTGTAAGGACTACAAGCTTTTGGTTTGGAATATGAGCTAGCTGTGCTAGTATGGGATAGTGCTGTGAACTCGAGAACCCCAGGAGCTTTTGAGATATTGTGTTCTGTGTAGGAAAAGAGACCATAGTCAAAAGTTTACTGTTTTGTTCATCCGATGTTTGCCTTTGACAAGATTTTGATTGCTTTGCCTTGTCTTGTGCTCATCCTCGCCGAGGCATGGTTGATTGTTATCAGATTTGAAGTAACTGTAAACTATCACAATCTAATGAGACATTCCATATCCTATCCCTGTATTTAGTGAAATTTTGTTGTCTTCCGACAAACCTTCTTAATCTAGTTAGATCAAAGATCATCAATGTTATATCTGAATAAATTCCGTTGAAATTGATCTTGAAATTGGAGAAAACAAATTTAGTTACTATTGATCTCTGAAATCATGTGCGTCATTGTAATCTAAATCTAACCCCAAGCTTCACCTCAACCTTAAGTTGTAAATTAAAAAGATAAATGTGTTACTTCTATAAATCTGAAAGACATGTTTTCGAATTAGAACTCTAGGGTAAGTCATTGTAGTACGCCCCTCGTTTCACTCTTATGGTGAGTATATTGTCTTCGCTTGTGAGTAGAAAATTTCGATATAAAAGAAGCTTCAAGAAAAATGAACTTAGTATTGAACCGAGTCCGTGTATATATATATATATATATATATATATATATATATATATAGAGAGAGAGAGAGAGAGAGAGAGAGAAGAGAGAGAGAGAGAGAGGAAAAGGATTGTACGCTCGAGTGTACCAAGCTTATGGTACGCTCGAGTGCCCAATCACATGTGGGTCCACTTTGTTAGGATGATCCAAAGCATTCATTTGAAAGGCCCTTACATAGATGGGGTGTGTACCAAAAATCAGCTCCATAGGATCATCCTAACCCATCCATTTGTGGAGGTCAAAATGGACAGACACTGTTTGTCCACAAAGCTGCCCATTTTTACACTCCACTTTTGGAGGGGTTAGGATGATTCAATGGACCAGATTTTTGGTACACACCTTATCTATGATAGGGCCTTGCAAATGAATGCTTTGGATCACCACAAAAAATGTGGGACCCATGTGATTGGGCACTCGAGCGTACCATAAGCTTGGTACGCTCGAGCGTACAATCCTTTTCCTCACATATATATATATATATAGAGAAAACGGTTCCTACACATATGTGTAGAGAGTTCTCTACACACTAGCTTAAAATACAGTGGGGGCCCACATTGTTTGGGTGATCCAAGCCATCCATTTTAAAGGCCCTCACATAGATAGGGTGTCTACAAAAAATCAGATCCATAGGATCATCCCAACCCTACGATTTGTGGAGGTAAAATGGATGTCTTTAAACCTTTACAAATTAGTCCATTTTTTGCCTTCACAGTTCGAATGGTTAGGATGATCCTATGGATCTGATTTTTTGCGGACACCCTATCTATGTGAGGGCCTTAAAAATGAATGGTTTGGATCACCCAAATAATGTGGCCCCCACTGTATTTTAAGCTAGTGTGTAGATAAGTTATCTACACATATGTGTAGGAACCGTTTTCTCATATATATATATATATATATATATATATATATATATATATAGAGAGAGAGAGAGAGAGAGAGAAAATGGTTCCTACACATATGTGTAGAGAGTTCTCTACACACTAGCTTAAAATACAGTGGGGGCCCACATTGTTTGGGTGATCCAAGCCATCCATTTTAAAGGCCCTCACATAGATAGGGTGTCTACAAAAAATCAGATCCATAGGATCATCCCAACCCTACGATTTGTGGAGGTAAAATGGATGTCTTTAAACCTTCACAAATTAGTCCATTTTTTGCCTCCACAGTTCGAATGGTTAGGATGATCCTATGGATCTGATTTTTTGTGGACACCCTATCTATGTGAGGGCCTTAAAAATGAATGGTTTGGATCACCCAAATAATGTGGCCCCCCCTATATTTTAAGCTAGTGTGTAGATAACTTATCTACACATATGTGTAGGAACCGTTTTCTCATATATATATAATTTGAATAGTACGTGTATCCTTGTATTTGGGCCTTGGATTAAAGCCATTTCAGCTTGACCTTTGTTCCACTCTTTAAGTGACCTTCTCATTTTATCTATGAGTAGAAATTTTTACAGATTTGGAATTGAAAAGGAACTACCTGATATTTGAACTCAATAGTGAGACTTGACCCCTCTTAAACCTTGAGAATATGAATGTGCGCCGCATGTGAGATTTGATCTTTTGTCCCGTGCTACCAAACTTACCTTGTAAGTATCTTACCAGGTTCGAATTTCCCTATGATAGACTGGAAGAGACCATCTTTGTTACAATGAATTATTGATCATTTGCAGTTGGGATACCACCTTCTGAAATGTAGTGGACATATAAAGACAAACCTAATTTTGTTTGAATCCTATAAGTGTAATGTCAAGCGCTACACTTGAAAGTAAGAACTAACTACTTAGTGTGAGTATGAAAGGAAGTGTCTAGAATGAACCTTACAGATATTGTGTGAACCTATAGCCTAGAGCTACTCTCCATTCTTTTAAGATATAATGTTGTCAATTCCTCAGCATGGGCATTCCTCCAGCAAATTAACCATATGCAATCCATTTTAGTACTTCTCTTTTACCATTACTGGTTGTTAAAGAATTATTTATCTGAAGAGTAAAGGGGGAATGAATGATAAGGTTTAACTAGTCAGAGTTAGCATTGGAAGCCTGCTAGATTTGATTCTTTAAAGAGTTCAGGGGTGATATCAATTAAGATCAGTGTTGAATGACAGGTAGTAAAGATCGAGTGTGGGAAACACCAAACTATATAGAGATTCAAAAAGGGAATTTTTGGGAGAATAACATGAAAAAGAGAACTAAAGTTTGAAGTTGCAAATAATGTACTTCTGAAGGATTCGCCCACCAAGAATGTGATGCATTTCGAGATTAGAGTAAAGTTTAGTCCAAGATTTATGGGACCTGTTTAAATATTGGAAAGGGTGGGAAAGTAGCCTACAGATTGGCATTGCCCCCATCCTTATCTGGAGTGCATAATGTGTTTCACGTATCCATGGTACAAAAGTATATACCGGATCCAAGCCATGTAATTGATTTAGCACCATTAAAACTAAGAGAGGATTTGTCTTTTGAAGAACAACCTATTCGCATTGTTGATTGTAAAGATCAAGTTCTCAGGAGAAGGACAATACCATATGTGAAAGTCCAGTTGCAGAATCACTTTAAACGTCAAGCCACCTGGGAGCTGGAGGAGAAGATGAGATCTAAATATTCGTCATTATTTGATGACTTAGGTCTGTGATAAGTTAAATTTTGAGGACAAAATTTTTGTAAGGGGGTAGAATGTAAATACTCGAAACTACCCCTACAAGCAAATTCATCCCCCACTTTAAAAGAGGGGCTTTTTTTGTCTTAGAGTAAGTCTGTTTGATTACGACTTCTTTAAGAAAGCCTATAAATACATCCTTTGTGTGTTTGTGAGAACAAAAACAGCCCTAAAAACTTTTTGTTTACCCCTAAGAGAAGAATTTCGTGGGAAAGGAAGAGAAGATCAAGTTTTGTAATCAGAGATCATGGATCAAGGTAAGATCCATACTCGAAGTTGATTTTGATCATTAAAGAACCCTAGAAAGGGATTCTAGTGTATTTAGATGGGATGAAATAATGATTAATTGTGTTCAAGATGAACCTTACGCTTGATCTTAGATTGCTTAGGGGTTATTTTGTCTTTGAATCCTCAATGGATCCATGATCAAGACGTTGTAGTTTTAAAATTTTAGATTTGAGAAATTTTGACCTAGAAGCTTTGATTGTTTTACAATAATTGTCTATATAATTTTGGAGCATGAAATTGGATTTGGTGGATTCACCCCATCGTAAGGAGTCCATCTGATCCTATCTCACGCGATTTTGATTTCAGAAGAAAAAGTTATGTCCTCTCAAAGTTTGGAGAAAATCGGCCAGAATCTAAAATTCATGGGCCCGGGAGAAAACCCAATCCCGCGGCTTCGGACGCCCGAACATCAGGGTTTGAACATCCGAACCAACTGGTTCGGGTGATTTTCAAGCAGTATTTCCCGTAGACAGCCCGACTTCGGAAAATCATTACGTCTTCGTTTCTCATCCATTTACGATCCTCTTGTACTCTACAGACATGCCGGAAGCACGTAATTGTTGTTAAAAATGATTTCAAAAATGTTTTAGAACTATAGAATGAGTTAAATTTCAAAATAATTTGAGGGACCCTAGTTTGGATTACCGTTCTTCTCTCGTTTGACCCCGTTTGGTTTAGGAAATTGGGTATTTATGTTTTGGTTCATATTTTGTGTTTCCTTATTGATAATAATGGAATGATTGTGGTATTAGGTAATCTATCTTGAGTTTGGAAGAGTTTGAAGAGAACATTTGAGGTACGTAATAACGTACTACTTTGGGTGATTTGTAACCTGTAGACACCCAATTTTTTCAAGGTGGTACTAATGATAGGTGTCGCGAGGAAGAACTTCATGACGAGTCCCAGAGCACCAGTTCAGTTTCTCTCAATCTCTCTTTAGGTTATTTGCAAAAGGAAACGATTTCCGAAAACCGTGTTATCACAGAAATGCAATCGAAATGCCTGTTTTACACAATACTCGCCTTTTGGCAACTGAAAAGCCTATTTTACACAGCACCCGCTTTTTCGGCATGAACTGCTAAACCCGTTGTCGCCGGGCATTTCAAATCGGTAAGTTAGCTTTAAGTAATAAAACATACATTTTTTACTCAAATACACTTCACCCAAAAAGGTTGCAACATTAGACTCGTTGGAATTTTCTTGGAACAAGGAATCCAACGGATCTAACCGCACGTGATTCGGAGTCCAGACGGAGAAGTTACAGACCGCTGAAGTTTTCTAAGAAGAGGCAAAAAATTACGCTTTTAGAAAAAACACAAAACGACGGGAACCCCCACAAAAATACCAAAATACCCTCAAGGATGATGTCATTCATGACATCACCCATGACATCATCAGGGTGACTCACCCCCATAAATTACCAAAATGCCCTCGATGATGTCACCGATGACATCATCAATGTGAGTCACACCCAACCAATTTCCAAAATACCCCCCCACCAAATCTATAAATAGGGGGGTAAGTGTTTTTCACATCTTCTCCTCTCCCTCTCCTTTTTTTGGTTTTCACCATTCCCTCTCTCTCTCTCTTCCCCCTTTTAGGTATATACAGCGTACTTTGGTGTATTTCTAGCCCAAAAAACCCATCTAAAATTCAAGAAAAACCTTAGTTTATTTGTTTTTTAGAAGAGAGAAAGTAGAGAAACACTAGGTAGCTCACACCGGGCGTGGGCACTCCACCGAAATTCCTAAGGTTCGGAGCGACATTATCTTTTTACGCTATTGTTCTGCCGAATTTCACAGAATGACGAGCTACTTTTCAATAGTAGTGTTGTTGTTCTGCCGAAATCTCGGCAAACCCGAAGCTTCCTCATCAATACAGTGTCGTTACGCCGCTGAAATCTGGGTAACCTCCTCTTTTTCAAACAAGCGTGATTACGCTGCCCAATCCTCCACCTGCAAAACTACATTTATTTAATCACTTTCTAGATGCGCTCAAATTGCCCCCAGAATCTATGATATAAATCCCTCTACCTTTCATTTACTTTCTGCAATTTACAGCTTTCTGCGCTTTCCTTTACAAAGTAAGGTACGACGTGGTGACGTCATAAAATCCGAAGTGTTATGCTAGGCAAATTATGACATAAATCCCTCTGCCTTTCTTTTACTTTATGCAATTTACTGTTTTCTGTACTTTCCTTTACAAAGTAAGGTACGAGGCGGTGACGTTATAAGATCCCTGGTATATATTGCCTACATCTTATAATATAAACCCCTCTACCTTTCTTTTACTTTCTGTACAGTTTTTTTTGTTAGATTTGGCGCCCCTTTTTGGGATCAGTTGCGAAACCCTGTTTGGGTTTGTGACATATGATCTCGAGTAGGATAAAGCCACAACCGGTTATTTTTTATTTTTTTTATAAATTCATTTCATTTACATTCGGGAACTAAGCATAACCAAAATAAAGGATAAAAAGATAAATTATCCTAATTCAAATCCTTCAAAAAATGCCAATTCAAGTTAAGAGACGAATTAATCCGGGCAAGAGGGGTGCCTAACACCTTCCCCGATTGTAACCACAACCCTTACCCAGATACCTGTAAGGACTACGCCTTAAAACAGAGCAAAATATAAGGTTCAAAAGCCCAGAGCAAAAGAACCCCATTGGTTACTGTTCTTCCAATGAAATTCAAGCCCCAATGCTCATTTATTTGGAAGAACAGACATGGGTCCTAGGCCCTAACCTAGGTGGCGACTCTTAATTCTATATCTCGCGAAGTTAGGACCCCGGTCCTGAGTTCGTAAGATACGCAGATCAATGAACACCCCCTTCGATAACCCGATGTGGTGATCCCTTGCCATCCTACGCAACGAGGGAAAAAACCGGCTCCCACATAACCCTATTCATTTCAATCTATTATTGTCTATGAGACCTCGTACCTTATATTGTATTTACACTATCTCAGAAATTAGCTTGGGTTTAGCATGCCTTTTTGTAAACCTTGGAATCCTACAACTTTGGTATTTGCCAATTTTCTATTTATCGCTCAGCTATTGCTTGGATTCTTTTTTTTGTAATATGAGACTTTGAACCTTTGTCAAGAATCTTTTATCAGTTATGTTTTGGATCCTTTGACACTGTTAGTTATGGACTTTGGATTCATTATCTGAACACTTCTGTGGAGGCTTGGGTTATTTTTTATACCCACCGTGGGGGTTGTACATTGCATTTCTGATACCCATCGTGGGGGTAGTACATTGGATTTTCGGCCCGTCAGTGGGATAAAATGCTGGCCCTATCGACAGGTATCTATGCTTTGAGGAACTAGTTCCAACACCATGGACGGCCGGTGTAAGCAATAACACATCTTCTGAAATGAGCCGATGATTCCGAAGTGGATTTGTATTCTGGACACCCTTTTGCTTTGACTATTGTTTTGATACTATTTAGTTTCTATTGCACCCCTGTTCAATATTCTGTTTTGACAGTCGCCTTTGATTATTGCTATACCCACTATTTTTGTTTGAGACTTCGGTATTCAGTCTTGATTATATTTGTTGACCTCTATCGAGCCTTGGCATGCTTAGACCTACACTTAGAGTAGTTTGTTATTATGTACAGAGCTTTCAGCTGACTGCGATTTACAACATTTTAAGATTTTGAACCTCGTGAGGTGAATGAGGAAGTGGAGACTTAATTTCTAGATCGTAATTTTGACCTGATGAAAAATTGGTAAGGTCGGATTACTGTTTTAATGCCCCAAAGTGTTCAAAATCATGTTCGAAGGCCTCTCACATGATTTAGTACACTTAAGTCATCAAATGTCATTTTTTGTCATTTCTTAGGTAAAACTAGTGAATTTTCCACAGATAAGTCGTGGAATATGTTCGCTTAAGGCGTAGCAAAATGGAGGTGTCTACAGTATCTACTCCTCGGAATCTGGAAGACATAGTTGTGTAACGAAGTGAGCATATGCTCAGCAGTTACAAAACTACTATAATAGGCAGACCAACCATGCATACAAAACATGGTATAAAGCATGATAATTTCATCACAAATATGTCCAAAATATTTATCAAGGAAAGAGGAACAACTTATTAATGGTAAATTTTAACCACGATGTATTTCACGGCAAAAACCATGCAATAATCAATTGTGTCCATTAGCCTACACCACGGTCAGTGCCACAACCCCAACTGACAGGTAAAAGCGATTGGTATAATGTAGACACGATCAGTGCCAAAGACCCAATGGCAGGTAACGATACCATAGGTACCATGGGTAATCCCAGAACTACATGTTTGATAGATCTACATGACCAAGTGCCAGTTCCACAGCCGCACTGGCAGGTACGGTATCTTGTTTAGTTCCAATGCCACAACTCCATCGGTAGATAGGAAAACCCAATATGTGGCTGGTCTAGTAGCACGCATGATCAAACCATGACCCAGAGGCCAAAGCAATTCCATGGAATCTTAAATGCGATAAATATCAATAAATCTTTCCACAACAAAAGACACACATGCTTGATACAGATTTTTCAAAAATATAACATGTTAGTAACGAAATCGAAAATGATTATCTTTCCAAAATATGATTGTTAAGAAACATGAATATAATAATGGAAGCATATATACTATTTTCAATTGGCATGGTTTCAAAAGCACTGGTATAGGGAAAAGCACTTACCACTGTCGATTAAAATATTCCTCATGGACAAATTCTCTAAGCCAAATCTCCAGGTAATATCCCCCTAAAATCAAGATGTAAGCCTAATGGTTTAACCCTTGGCAATCTTCTATCTTGTTTTGATGATTTCAAACCCAAGGGATTCATTATGTACTAATGATTTTTGTGTTTAAGCTATGTGCATGTATTGAAGATGACATCATCAAAGCAAAGTCAAGGATCTTGGATCATGGCATTGAAGCATTTTGGAGATCATGGAGCCAAAGACAAGTGAAGTGATCCATGGAGATGAAGTGCTCAAGAGTTGAAACGTTGAAGAGAAGAAGAATGAAGCTCATTTGAAGATCAAGTTTAAATCAAGTCCTTTAGATTGTAAAAGTCCAATCCACTCTTAGGATTTCATAAGAGACACTAAGGGGAATTGAATTAAGACCCTAATTAAGTTAAATCAACAAACTTCAATGTTTAACAATTTTTTAAGAGGATAAAAGTGAGTTCTTCATTCTTCTTTGAGATTGTAACGATGGTCTACGATTTGGCCCGTCAAGAAAGGTGAATCCGGTTTTCGTGAGAAGGGGTCTACGATTCGGCCCTTAAGAAAAGGTGAATCCGGTTTGTAAAGAGGGTCTTATCCCTCATTGGTGGTGATTGTACCTCTCTCTCCGACCCGGGCTTTGTGTGGCGTTGGATTTAGTGGAAAAAAATCCCAAGGAGAACCAATTTCCGGAGTGGAGTAGGCCTTCAAGGTGGAGGACCGAACCACAATAAATCTTTTGCGTCGTCTCTTTTTTGGTAATTGTCTTTCTCTCTTTCTCTCCATTATCTCCTTGTGTAATTGTATGCTTACGCTTTCATTGGCACTTAGATTTATCTTTCATATCTTATATTTTGTCAATTTTAATCCACCAATAATCAAGTTGTTGCATGTTACTTGTTCATTATTTTCAATCAACTTGATTAATCAAAACTTAAAACAAGGGTAATTCACCCCCCTCTTGGTTCCCTAACCGGTATTTCAGGTTTCTTCTTCAATTCTCTCTTTCTAGGGTTTCTTCTAGAGAAAAAGATATGGGTTAATACTAGTTAATCCTAATTCCAGCTACACCCATGAGCGTTAGCTGGGCAAAAACACCCCAAGGTTTATGGCGTTTCAACTTTGTTTTAGATGAAGGGCTGGTAACACATTGTATTAGTATAGCTCGATAATGTGATTGAATTATTTGGCTAATGAAAGAGAGGTCCATGCCATATTCTCTTCCAAGTTGAGTATTTCTAAGTGTTTATTATTGAGAACTTTTAGAGCTGCTCATCTGGAATAGTTTTTTTTTTCATAAGAATCTAAACTCAAAACTCTATGCATAACAGAATTTAAGAAAGTCAAGATGATGAGCACACCTCCATCATTCCTGCCACTTGCTACTCTTTTACACACATATTAACAAAATTCAGACACACTCATTGACTTTGCTCACATAAACAGCCATAAACACCTCTCTCTCTCTCTCTCTCTCTCTCTCTCTCAAACACCCACCAACAAACACATCTGGGTTGTTTGTATTAAAAGAAGGAATTTTATAAGGAGAGAAAAGTTTCTTTTGGATCCATGAAAAAGGCATTAAATTCCTCTACCTATGAACTCTCTATAAATCACCCACAAAGCTAAACGAACTGTCCCATTTCCTTCCTCATTTTCTAACCAATAATGCCTGAATCCCAAACATCTTTGCAGTTACCAACCTTAGACCTCTCCCAACCCTTAGACCAGTCTTCTCTCTCCTCCCTCTCTCAGGCATGCCAAAAATGGGGTTTCTTCCACATCACTAATCATGGCATCTCAAAAGACCTCTACAACAAACTACATTCCCTCTCCAACCACCTCTTCGGACGCCCTCCTGATACCAAATTCAAACTTGGACCCTCATCACTTCTCAAAACCTACACTCCCCATTTCATAGCCTCTCCTTTCTTTGAAAGCCTCCGAATCTCCGGCCCGGACTTCTTTGCCTCTGCTAAGAGCTCATCTGACGTCCTCTTCGACCCACCTAATTCGGAATTTTGGTAAGAACATGAACTCCTCAGACTCCCAATACACTCTATTTTACTGTTATTTATTTGGTTTTGTTGAAGTGTAAATGATTAAATAACACCATCTCCAACAGATTAAGCTTTTAGAATAATTGTTTGTTTCACATGGTATCAGAGCTATTGTCTCAAGGCAGGTCTTGGGCTCAAATCCCAACAACTCCTTGATATTGAAAATCCACGTGTACGGCCAACCCAAAAGAGGGACCACACGTGAGGGGGTGTGTTGAAGTATAAATGGTTAAATAACACCATCCCTAACAGCTTAAGATTTTTGGAATAATTGGTTGTTTCACAGTTTTTCCTTACATTCTGTTTCTTGTTTTGTAGTGACATATTGCAAGAAAATGGAGGCAAGATGACAGAGTTATCAAAGAGGATAGTCACTATTCTCTTAATGAGTATGATTGATGGTTTTGAAAAGAAGTAATTTGAATCCGAATTTAGTAACTGTCATGGGTATTTGAGGATAATCAACTACACTCCCCCAAGTAGTGTTGAAGATGGAGACGTCGAAGGGCTTGGAATGCATACCGACATGAGTTGTATCACGATCGTCAATCAAGATCATATTGGTGGGCTTCAAGTAAAATCCAAGGAGGGTAATTGGATGGATATAAATCCACTAGAAGGGACTTTGGTTGTGAACATTGGAGATTTACTGCAGGCTTGGAGCAATGGGAGATTAAGGTCATCTGAACATCGGGTTGTTTTGAAACAAACCGTGAACCGGCTTTCTCTCGCTTTCTTTTGGTGTTTTGAGGATGAGAAAGTAATCTGGGGACCTGAGGAAGTGGTGGGAGAAGGGAAAACAAGGTTCTACAGGCCATTTGTTTGCTTGGATTATATCAAGTTTCGGGAGAATTTTGTGCAAGGGAAGTTTGAGAGAGTTGGATTTACTGTTAATGATTTTGCCGCAGCTGAAACTTCGAATGAACTGCCCCCATGACTGAACTTGAGCAGACTGGATTTGGGTTCCTATTCTTTTATTTGTAACATAATATAGTGTTTATTTGTTCTTGCTAATGAACTATCTTTCATCGGCTTATAATGTAAGAGTTTTGTTATTCCGAGTGTTTGTTATTGAATAAAGACACAATAGGAATTTTGTGATTGAATTTTATATGAGGAAATTCAGGTTGAATAAAGACGCAAGTTGGGATGGTAAGATGGGGGTTGGGTTTATAATTCCTATTGTGTCTCTTGTGTGTGTGTGGGTTGGGTTTATAACCTGTCAAACAATAGATCTTCTAGAATGATCAATTATGTAGACAGTTCTAGTTGTTTTTGATAATTCAATTTTGGCTTCTCTGCATCTTGCAAATTTACTTTCTATTATTGTTTCTGGAATGTTTATACTATGCCCGATCGGGCATGCCCTTGGAAAAGGCACCACCCTTGATGTTTGATCCAACATCAGCCCCCTTTTTCATCTTTTTAAGGGCGGCTGTTGGATCAAATATCAAGGGCGGCCCTTTTTCACAAGGGCATGCCCAATCGGGCACCAAATAATTTCTCTTGTTTCTGGAGTCTGCCTTATGTTTGTATACAGAACTCATATGCATGAAGTTCAAATTAAATGCATTAATTAAAGTTAAAGGCAAAGATTAGAACTAGTGACCAACCAATGATCATGCAGTATTGGTGCTTGCTTGACCCTTCCAATCTCGTAATCAGAGAACATGCCCTATCTAAAAGAAGAATGCCTTCAAATTAATTCTAAAATTCAAAATTTTCAACGAGGATCCTTATGAATTGTGGGATCATGATTGAATCTCGTTATAGAGATTGATCTTTGCTTGATCTCCTTCCTCAGTCCGCCCAAGTTGAGTAATGAACCAAATTGTTCTGTCAAATGGACATATTGTGAGAAATTAACCCTGAGCCATATTTTCTATGAAAAAATTATACTTAATCTCAATATTCTTGGAACCACAATTAATACTATATTCCCTTAAAGGTATTGAGAAATTAACATATTAATTGTCATAATCTCTCTCTCTCTCTCTCTCTCTCTCTCTCTCTCTCTCTCTCTCTCTCTCTCTCTCTCTTCCATGATGAGATGTCATGCTACACTACCAACTGTTGGTGCAACTACATTGTTAATTTTTCCTGGAGGTTTGCAAACCCAGTCATCTTGGAGAACCAACTCATGTGCTGCCTTGACATGATCTTAAATGAATTGAAAGAATTGGCAACTTACTTCTTTTGGACCAAAGAAAGAAAATATATTACTGTAAATGGATAACCCACTTGCTTAGTGTGCATTGAATTGAGAAGCTCAAGCTTTGGTCACTTGAATAATTAACCACTTTCTCAACAAATTCAAAGAAGACATCATAAAATAATGAATAGAATCTCATTCTGAGTGCCTCATGTTTCGTTAATTCCCACTACATATTTAATAATTGTGTAGTATCTTCACTCCAACTCTCATCTTTTTAATTAAGGGATGAATTCAAATAACCATTCTATAAAAGGAGATTTTATATGGTGCCCGAGCGTGAATTCCAGTGCAGAACTTCACGCCCTTGATATTTGATCTAACAACAGCCCACTTTTTAAGAGGATGCTGTTGGATCAAATATTAATAGCTGTAAATTTGTGGTACCGCCCGCACTAGACTTCACGCTCGGGCACCATAGAATTTCTCCTATAAAAGTATTTAAATTTGAGAAATGCTAAACTAAAGGGCGCCCATGCAAAAGACCAGCTACAAGGGTGCCTCCATTGGGCCATCTAACTAAGGTCCATTTATTATTCCTTAAATTTATATTTTTCTGTGCTCAATAAATACACTTTGGTGAGATGGTCCGAAGGGGCACCATTCTAGCTGGTTTTTGCAAGGGAGACATTCAGTTTATCCTTTTTATTTTAATTTATCTTGCATTTTATGGTCATTCTGAGGGTTAATAACCACATTTTTGTTGGAATAATAATTCAAAAGAGTGAATTAATTGCAGCTAATGGGCCCCACCCAAGTCATGTTTACTTTTCACGTTGAAGAGTTAGAATAGGATACGTTTTCCATTCGGTTCTCAGTAGTTATCTAGAGAAAGTTTAATAAATATTTTATTAAGCGTGAGTGTAGTAGTGTGAAGGTAGGATTTTATGAAAAGTAGAAATGTGTGAGTACTCTTTTTACCGTTGTTGGACGTGAGCAACAACTATATATACGTTTTCTCTTGTTATTTATTTTAGATGAATTAAAAGTTAAAAAAAACAACTGTGAAAGTGTTGTAAAAATTTCTATAGAGATGGGGAGAAATATAGAAGAGAAGAGATTCTTCAAGGCGCGATGTCGCTTTCCTTAAGACAATATTCGCCCCCACCAGTCAGTGTGCAAGGGG
This sequence comes from Tasmannia lanceolata, assembly GCF_043159265.1. Lineage (NCBI taxonomy): Eukaryota > Viridiplantae > Streptophyta > Magnoliopsida > Canellales > Winteraceae > Tasmannia > Tasmannia lanceolata. The sequence goes on along the minus strand of NW_027518701.1, from coordinate 10,189,030 downwards.
TATCACGAATATGCCTCCAAGATACAATGAAACCAGGTGTAATCACCACCAATATATCTGTTGACGCTTTGCACCAAGCGAAAACAGACCCAAGAATCACCTTAAGAATGGAACAAGTATTTGAGACTACTAGTTATTTTTTCTGCAGAAAACAGTATACTAGATTTTTGTTACTGTAAGAAAAATGTAAACAGTAACTTTGAAAGCTTTAGAAGAGAGTTTTTTTTTTTTTTTTTTTTTTGGGTTTTGAATTTGTCAAATTATTTTTATAGAGCTACTGGTGTCTTTTTTGTTGAAAACACACCCTTACAGGGCACCTCTTTAGAGCGGGTTTGATTCTGGCCGTTAGATCACGCCCATCCGCGACTCTACAGTCTAAATCAATCCTGGAATGACAATTGGGTTGAGTAAAAACCCATTCAACCTTTCAACCCTTTACCGCTAGATTTGTTCTTGACCGTTGTGTAGAAGGGACACACCCCAACGGTCATCATCCACTAGCCGTTGCACTACGATCCGACGGTTCGGATCGCACCCACTCATGCACTATCCGTTGGAGCCTCTAGGCCCACTGGGCCAACCGTTGTGCCTGAACTGAGGTCCAACCCGGCCGAACCATTCGGTCCACCCGCTTGAACTATCCAAGACAGACGATCTTGATCCAACGGTCCAGATCAAATCAGAAAAATGAAAGGCTCCAATCGTTACGATGAGAAGTGCAAAGTGTGCCCTATAGCCCATTGCACACGCCGCGCGCGTGTGTGCGTTGCACCGTCCCGCGGGTCCATTCAATGGCTAAAGCCCATTGAGTATTAAAACAATAGAGAAAAGAGGGAAAAGCTATTTAAGCTCTTCTCCAACTTTTTTCTAATCCGGTGTGGGACTATCTTTCACAAGCACCTTTTTCCCTCTTCTCAGTTTTACCAAACAAAAGCACCATGTTTATAAAATACTTTTAAAACACCTTTGCTTTGAAAATTACACTAACAGAAAGAATACATACGTTCATTATTTTTTGCTCTTTTCTTTTTAAGAAAAGCCTCTTTTATCCTCTTTCTTGTTCTTTAATTTTAACAAAGTGGTATCAAACCAGAAGGTCTTGGGATTTCTCAATCAAGTAGAGAGCATAATGGCCTGGGGCGAATTCAAGAAAACATCGGCAAGGGTTCGGTAAGTTCGCAACATGGCAGGTAATACCAATTCTTCAAATTTTCAGCAAAACGTTCATTTATTTAAAGGTGATAATATTTATGTCATTTGAATTATCGGAATTGGTAGAGAATGGGTATGACAATTTTGCAGAACAGGAAAGATTGATTGCGGCACAAAAAACGAATTGAAGGAGAGCAAAAAGAAAGATGCAAGGGCTCTTTTCCTCATCCAACAAGCTATGACATCAAAGGAAGCATGGGATTTGCTTCAAGATGAATATCAAAAGGTACTTCGAAGGTAATCTCTGTTAAGTTAAAAACCCTCCGTCGTAATTTTGAGAATTTGATTATGAAAAATAATGAATCTATTCAAGTTTTTTTCTCAAGAGTTAGTTCTATTGTAAATCAAATAAGAACTTATGGAAAAAATTAAATGATAAAAAAATTGTTGAAAAAGTGTTAAGGAGTCTTCCTCATAAATTTGATCATGTAGTTGCTGCCATAGAAGAGTCTAAGGATTTATCTACATATTCTATGAATGAATTAATGGGTTCTTTGCAAGCACATGGGTAAAATTGAATAGGACTGCAGAAAATCCACTAGAACAAGCGTTTCAATCAAAAATGAATTTAAGGAAAAGATCAAGAAGAGGCCATGAATTAGAGAAAGAGGCCAATTCAGTGGTCATCAAAGAATTCAAACTGAAGGTAACCATGAATCTACTTCATTATTTTGTTCTTTTTCCAATAGATCAAACCATGTTGATAAGGATTGTTGGTATAAGGATAGTGGAAATCAAAATAAAAATTTACCACAATATTTTTATTGCAAAAGATATGGTCATATTGAAAATAAATTGTTATCAAAAGGCTAAGGAACAAGTGAATTTTCATGAAAAGTGATGAAAAAGATGAAAAAGAAGAAAACTTATCTTAATCATGTCTTACTGCCAATATTGAATTGAATGATGAAATATGGTATTTAGATAGTGGTTGTAGTAACCACATGACCGGGAACAAGGATTATTTTCTAGAAATAAATGAAACTGTCAAACCACGAGTAAGGATGGATGATAACAATCATGTTAATGCCCATGGAATTGGTCTTATCGTAGTTTCTACAATGTTCCTGGGTTGGCTCAAAATTTGCTAAGTTTGGGCCAATTGATAAAAAATAGGTATCGTGCTATCTTTGATGAAGGAAAATATAAACTTTATGGTAAGAAAAGTATGAAACTAGTGTTGTCTACTAAGATGACAAAAAACAAAATGGTTCCACTTGTGTTTTCAAAACCAGTATTCAATGCTTTTAGTGCATGTGATGATGACTATATGTTATGGTATTGAAGATATGGACATTTGAATTTTGGTGGATTGTCTTTAATACATAAATAGGATGGAAAAGTGTGTGAAGATTGTGTTTTGGAAAAATATCACCGTGAGCAATTTCCAAGTGGCCTTATGCAAAACTTTATCCTTGAGCAAAAATAAATATTTCATTCTATTTGTTGATGATTACACAAGAATGACATCTATTTATTTTCTAAAACAAAACGATGAGGCTTTCTCGATCTTCAAACAGTTCAAGGTTCTAGTTGAAAACCAAAGTGGCCATTCTATTGTTACTCTTCGTACTAACCGTTGTGGTGAATTTATTTCTAAAGAATTTCAAGATTTCTGAAAAGAAAGTGGAATCGAAAGACAATTGACAACGAGCTATACCCCATAGCAGAATGGAGTTGCAAAGCGAAAAATAGAACATTTGTTGAGGCAGCAAGAGCATGCTAAAAGATAAAGGGTTACCTAATGATTATTGGGCGGGAGTAGTGGCCACGGCGGTATACCTATACAATTGCGCTCCTACAAAAGCAGTATAAGGAAAAACTCCATATGAGGCTTGGAGTGGAAGAAAACCCAATTTGAGTCATTTTAAAATTTTTGGTTTTATGGCCTACGCTTTTGTTCCATCTGAAAAAAGACAAAAGTTAGATGATAAAAGTAGAAGATGTATTTTGATTGTCTATAGTGTGGAGACAAAAGGGCATTGGCTTTATGGTTGTATTTCCAAAAAAGTTGATCATACGTCGTGATGTTATTTTTAACAAAAAAGATGCTTGGAATTGGAAAAATGTTGTGCAAGCCCCTTGAGATTTGTAACGAAAAATGTTCTAAATGAAAATACATCATGTGAAACACCTTCCCTTGACATTTGTTTACCAAAGGCTAATGAGTCACCACCAAGTTCATCTGGTGATTCCACTCCCACGAGAATGCCGATATATATGATTCGTCTAATTTGCTTATTTTGCAGTGGAGCCTTCTAGTTTTGTTGATGCAGTGAAAAAGAAAGAATGGCGTGAAGCAATGAAGGAAGAGATTTGATGCAATTACGAAAAATAACACTTGGACATTGGTGGATTTACCTCCAAATAAAGAAGAAATTGGACTTAAGTGGATCTACAAGTCCAAGTTCAATGTCAATTGTTCTCTCCTAAGGCAGAAACCTCGATTAGTTGCAAAAGGTTATGCCCAAAAGCTAGGTATCGGTTTTTTTTTTAAATATTTGCACCCGTAGCTAAAATGGATACTATTAGAATTATTTTGGCTTTAGCAGCTCAAAAGAATTGGCAAGTTTTTCAACTTGATATGAAATCAGCCTTTCTAAATGAAGAACTTGAGGAAGAAGTGTATGTGGATTAACCTCAAGGCTTTAAGATCAAAGGAATGGAGCATAAAGTGTACAAATTAAAGAAGGCACTCTATGGGCTTAAATAAGCGCCAAGAGCATGGTATAGTAAAATTGACATGTATTTTCTTGAAAGCACATTTCAGAAGAGCGCTAGTGAACCAACTCTTTATGTTAAAATTTATGGTGATGATATTCTAGTTGTTTGCTCATATGTGGATGATATGATATACATTGGAGTTCTCTTGATATGATTAAGGAACTTAAATAGAGCATGTTGAAAATTTTTGAAATGTCAGATTTGGGTCTATTGCATTATTTCCTTGGAATTGAAGTCATTCAAGGATCTAATGGGATTTTCATATGTCAAAAAAATTATGCTTTGGATTTATTGAAAAAATTTGGAATGGAAAATTGTGCACCTTCCAAAACACCCATGAATACAAATGAGAAGTTTACTTTGCAAGATGGAGTTGAAAAGGCATATGAGAAGATTTTTAGAAGCATGGTTGGCGGTTTGATTTATTTAACTCATACAATGCTAGATATTATGTTTGCAGCTAGTATTATTTTCAGGTTTATGCACAGTCCAAGCAAGCATCATTTTGGGGCAGCAAAGAGAATTATGAGATACATCCAAGGCACAATCAATTTTGGTTTTTGTACTCAAAAGTCACTAATTGTAAATTTATTTGTTTTACAGATAATGATTGGGCAGGTTTCATTGATGATTAGAAAAGCACAACGAGCTATTATTTTAGCCTTGGATCGGATACCATAGCATGGGCATCCAAGAAGCAACTTAATACAGTGCTCTCAAGCATGGATGCTGAGTATATTGCTGCCACAACTACAACTTGTCAAGCAATTTGGCTACGAAGGATTTTGCGTGATTTGAAGGATGAACAAAGTGGGCCTACGTGGATGTTTTGTGACAACAAATCCACAATTGCCCTGACAAAGAATCCGACTCATCAAGGGAAGATGAAGCAGTTTGAGATTGGTCACCATTTCATTAGAGAAGTCACAGCCAAAGAAGAAGTGGATCTAAAGCATTGTTACACAGAAGATCAAGTGGCGGATATTTTCACAAAAGCTTTGCCAGAAGTTCAAGAAATTTCGTCAAATGATGGGAGTACAACCATTCACTTAGTTTGAATAAAGGGGGCGTGTTGGAATAATAATTCGAAAGTGAATTAAGTGGCAGCTAGTGGGCGCCTCCAAAGTCATGTTTACTTTTCATGTTGAAGAGTTAGAATGGGATACGTTTTCCTATTCGGTTCTCAGTAGTTATCTAGATAAAGTTTAATAAATATTTTATTAAGGGTGAGCTTTATCTGATGTAGTAGTGTGAAGTTAGGATTTTAAGAAAAGTAGAAACATGTGAGTACTCTTTTTACAGTTGTTGGACGTGAGTAACAACTATATATACGTTGTCTCTTGTTATCTATTTTAGATAAATTAAAAGTTAAAAAAACGTTGTGAAAGAATTCATACGTTCATTATTCCTTGCTCTTTTCTTTTTAAGAAAAGCCTCTTTTATCCTCTTTCTTGTTCTTTAATTTTAACTATTTTTCCATATCCACTTGTGCTTAATCAATCAGCATGCTTGGGTTACAAGGCTTCATTTTCTTTTGTAAGCAAACCCAAGTTATTTTAAAGGCTCTAAAGAGAAGGTTCTTAAACCATTCTATTGCTTTTTATGCATTTTGAATCCTGCAAACAATGCTTAGTGAGAAAGAAATGAGAGTATGAGAAGAATTCCAAACCATTTCAAATCAAGAACTACTTAGTTAAGGGAAATTATATCCACTCACAGTCTCTATCTTAAAATTCATTGATTGGCTATTGGTACCTTTTAGGCACATAAATGTAATAGCCAATGAGAAAAACATAAATTAAGAAAGGTTGTGTAATGTTCCTTTTTTAGAAATATTGATAAAGTGTTGTCAACTTGATTAAGGTGTAAGGATTGGGCCATGTGGGGCCCCTTTTTGTGTGTTTGGGCGTCATCCATGGGGACGGATTGTCTGGAGGAGACCCACTTGATTCCCATATCAACAAATACTTGCTCATCCACTCACCCACTGATGGGTGAAAATATCATTCGATCACCCTAGCAAAAATGAGCAAAAGAGAATTGCCTTTCCCATCAATAGACACACAAATACAAAGGGGTGCCTCTATCATTTTAACGCCAACGTAGAAGCAATACCAAGAGAGTGGTCTTCCCCATTTCATGATCAATTGCATAAACCAAACGGGAGAGGGTGTTTATATCATTTCTGCCTCAAGTTATAGACAAGCACAATAGATGGCCATGTCATGGCCCTTTGGTCCATGCCCTAAAGAGGGACTCCCACTCCATAGGCCGTGAAAGTGTGTGTCGTCCACACAAAACCTTCCACTGAAACCAGCTCTCCTCTCAAATTATTCTGGTCTCTGCAGCCACTTCAATGTGAATAACATTCCATTATTCAACTCAGGGTTAAAATTTAGAATTAATTCCATTGAAAATTGCTCAATGCCAAGCATGGGACATTTTCAATCTTTTCAACTTCTCAACCATCGTAACAACTTGATTCACCATCGCTTTAATTTCGATAGGCCTTGACTATCACCTTTTATAAATTTCTAACAATGAAAGAGTGATTGAAGTATAAATTTATGAATCGAACTTCTTGTACCATTGACTTGGAGCCCACTTTAATCCGTACAAACTCTAATTCGATCTTCAAACCATGTGCTCTTTCCCTTGAACTGCAAATCCTTCTGATTGTACCAAACATATCTCTCCTTTTAAATCCCAATGAAGAAAGGCATTCTTGACATCTAACCGATCAAGCTCAAGTGGTCTAAGCTAGTTGCCAAATCCAAAACCTCTCATGTGAATGTCATTTTCACAACTGGAGAGAAGATTTCATCAAAACCAATACATTTCTTCCACCCAAAGCCTTTCACCACCAAACAAGCTTTGTACTTCACTCACTTTTTACTGCCATCCTTTTTCAGGTTGAATCAATATTTGTTTTTAATGGCCCTTTTGCCCTTCGAAATCTCAACTAACCCACACGTATCATCTTTCTACTGAGAATTCATCCCATCCTGCATAACCTTCATCCAATTGCATTTGTCTTGATGAGATTGTATCTTCTGAAAGCATTCTTGCTCTGTACGAAATCTTTGAATAGGAGGTTCTAATACCTATGGTTGAGGGACTACTCCCCTTACTCATGATGCATCATATCATTGTGACCATCTACTTCTTGTTCATGATCATTATCATCTTCTTCTTGCACTTCTCCCAATATGTAAGATGTTGTGGATAACAAATAGATGTAAGATCAAGAATATCATCAACTGCACGTTTAGATTTTTCAACCCTATCAAAATTTGGAAAAGTTTGGTCTTCATAGAGCACAATTATCATCTTCACTATCCTCTACCTTTCAATACCTCATAGTCTGTAATGGAATTCTTCATTTCCATAGTCCACAAATATGCGTAGTGTAACTTTACCATTGAGCTTTAATCTTCGCTCTTTGGACATATGAGAAAGGGTGTTGCAGCCAAACAACTTAAGATAGTAGATTCTTATCAGAATTATCATGGTTCACCAAGTATCATCATAATTCAGCATCAAAGTCCTTTTTTTAATTAGAATTTACATTCATTCATAGAGATCTACTTGGTTTCCAATCAAATGACTAGAAATCTAATATTTTGATAGGATAACCTATCTAATATAGATCTTCCAGTAATTTGATCAACGATCTAGACCATTCTATTTGTTCTTAATAATTCAATTTTGGCTTGTTTGCATCTTGAATATTTACTTTCTATTTTATTTTATTTTTTGAAAAGTGACTTTTGTATTCATACTATGAAATAAATAGGGGACCAGCAGTCCCGCCAGAATTACATAGTATGATGGTTGAGGAGCATACTTCAAGACCCAAACAAAAACATAATTAAAAACATAGAAACTGTGTACAAACTTCTTACAACCCTAAATAAAACTCCACCTTCATCTAAATTCCTTCTATAGCAACCCTTCCTTCAATCATTCACTGCACCATCAAAAACCTCCATCCAAAAACGGAAACAACAACTTCATCCGTGAAGAGACCAAGGAGTAATTATGCCTTGAAATACATCAAGGACAAAGCATTTTTACACCCACCTTGTTTAGAATCATCGCCATAGGTAGAAATGGTTATCCAGGGGAAAGGAAGTTAATTCCCCATAGCAGCGAAAGATAAAGTCCCTCAAGGACACTTTGATTAACCTAGTACCCCATCCTTGAATTCTGAATAAAACTTTACACGGGTTTCCAGCCCCCCACAAAAAAACATCCACTCTTGCGGCAACCAGATACACCCATCCGAATATTTACTTTCTATAACAGTTTCTAATGTATGATCTTATATTTCTACATAGAATTCATGCATCAAGTTCAAATTAAATAAATTAATTATAATTAAGGCAATGATTAGAAGTAGAGACCTATCAATAATCAAGCAGGATTAGTGTTGACCCTTCCAAATTTGTAATCAGCTGAGACATACCACAATCTCAAAGAAGTATATATGCCATTTTGTACAAAGTTAATTTTGGGTCCTAGTCCTTTAACATATTTGGAAAATCAATTCATCAAATGAAGGGATGAATTTCTAATTAACTTGAACTTCAAAAATTTCAATGAGTATCCCTATAAATTATAGAATCATGATTGGATCTGGTTATAGAGATCTATCTTCTGCTATCTTATTCTTTATTACATATTTGATCTCCTTTCTCATTCCGCTCTAGTTTAGTAATGAAGGAGCCTGAACACCCAACCTGAATCAAATACCTTGAAAAAAAAAATCTTGGAAAGAGGTTGGGTGAAAATTATACCCAATTGTTTTGTCAACGGATAAAAAATATTGGAGGTTTGGTGAAAATGGCACCCAATTGTTTTGTCTACGGATCAAGAGGGATTCGAATAAATGAGACTTCATTACCCCGTTTCTGCTATGAAATTTCAAAGGCCTTTCAAGAATGGACATATTGTGTGAGTAATTAACCTTCAACCCTATTTTCTTTGAAAAAATGATATCTAAATATTCTTTGTACCTTAATTAATACTACATTCCATTAAGTATGGAGAAAGTAGGGCTGGCAATTTCACCCGGAAAAGCGGGGATCCGCCCCACCCCGCCCCGCTTGGGGAGGGGATTCCCCGATTTGAGTGGGGAAGGGGAAGGGGATTTAAAAAATTCCCCGGTGCGGGGAAGGGGAGGAGAAGGGGATGGAGTTGGCCCCGCCCCGCCCCGCCCCGAATTAATGCCATTTTTTTCTTGTATTTTTTTAAGTTTTTTTTTTTTTGGGAAAACTACTAGAAACCCCTTGGATCAAAACATATCTACAAGATTCTCCCAAAATTTTCATAATTTCCATTAGTACAGTTTTGTTCCTGAAATAGCTTTTTATGTTTTCTTTTACCCATAATCCATTGGGCATTGTCCCTCATTATATTAGTATATTATCCTTAGAAATCCCTAAAATCTCTCCCTCGAACCATCACTGTAAGGCAACATTAAATTCTTTGAAAATCTCCCTCCCCCAAATAAAGGCAACATCTCTCTGATGAGTGATGAGATTTTATATGGTGTGCGCTCGTATAGTCCATTATTTTTCAAAAAGTAATGTATGGGCTACGCCATAGGATGGTCCAAACCGTCCATTTGATATGCTACAATTTAAAAGTACTTTACAGGCCACACACCATAGATCATCCAAACCGTCCATGTGATGGGCCACAACGTAAATAGATTGCGGCCCAAAAATCATTTCCATAGGATGATTGCAACCCTCCGATATATAGAAGGTACCATAATATGCAATTCCTCTATAGATCAGAGGGTTGGGATTATCCTATGGAAATGATTTTTGGGCCACAACCTATTTACGTTGTGGCCCATCAAATGGACAGTTTGGATCATCCTACAATGTGCCCATCAAGTGGAAGGTTTGGATCATCCTATGCCTATGGTATTATGGTGTGCCCATCAAATGGACGGTTTGGATCTTCCTATGGTGTGGCACGTACAGTACTTTTTGGCAAGTGGGATTGGGAATTAGGGATCTGCTAGGGACTAGTGATCAATTAAATGAATCTGAGACCAACCACCTTTGTCCCCAGGTTAATAAAATGAATAAGACAAAATCTTAGCCTATGTGGGTTGTGTGGCTACTCTCACATGCAACAGCCAAGCCGCAACATGCCTGAAGTGATTGTCCCTAGCAAATCTTTAGTTTTAAACCTAACATTTAATAAAGTAAAATGAGAAAGTAAGTGATTGTCCCCGAAGGATGCGGGGCGGGGAGGGGGAGGGGATGGGGATGGGGATTAGATATTCCCCGTGGGGAGGGGAGGGGGATTCCCCACCATCCCCGCAGTGGGGAGGGGAAGGGGAGGGGGGAATTCCCCGCAGAGGGGAAGGAGTAGGGGACCCCAACATCCGGCCCCGACCCGCCCCGTTGCCAGCCCTAGGAGAAAGTAACATATTAACTGTCACAATCATCACCATCTCTCTCTCTCTCTCTCTCTCTCTCTCTCTCTCTGATTGTGAACTCTCTTACCACATTGTCAACTTTTTTGTTCCTTGAATGTTTGCAAAACCAGTCATCTTGGAGACCCAACTCATGTGCTGCGTGGACCCATCTTAAATGAATTGAAAGTTGGCAACTTGCCTCTTTTGGACCATAGAAATACAATAAGTTACTGCATATGCATCAACTACTTGCTTAATATGTTTTCAATTGAGAAGCTAAGCTTTGGTCACTTGCATTAATTAATCACGTTCTCAACAAATTCAAAGAAGACATCATAAAAGAATGAAAAGATCCTTTAGAATACCTGATGTTTCATTAATCCCACTATACATTCAATAATTGTGTATTACTTCATCCAAATCTCATCTTTTTAATTAATTTAGGGGAAAATTCACGTACCCATTGTGAACTCTCTTTGGTTTATTTAGGAACAAAGAAACTATTGGATGCAAAATAAAGCAAACAAACCTAGATGTGTAAAACTGCGAAACAATACTCTGCAAAAGAAAACATTGCACTCTAATCTTTATTCACACGTTCAGCTTTAATATATACATCAAGATGTTTGAATAAAAAGAAACTATTATAAGATAACTACTACCAGCTTATAGTTTGGTCTCAACAAACCAATTTGGTTCAGTCTTTATGGCTGACTTATAGTTCGGTTTTAACATGACAGATTTTTGGTCCAATGGGACCGATTTGTAATTCAGTCTAGTGCTCAAAGCTATTTGATCTCTGCCAGGATAATATGGGTGTTCGGTTTCTCCAGTATTCTCGCTGTTACATTCCATCAATTGAATGAATGTGGGGGGGTCAATGTATACACCAGTTTTGAAATTCTTCAATGGATGTTTGGCGGCGATTATTTTCATACATGATGACCTTTTCAAAGGAAAAATTACAAGTAGTTATTTTTCAAAGTGAAAACTACAAGTGGTGGTTGCGATACAGCAGTGGTGTGAAGCTTACAAGCGGTGGCAGTGTCCTTTGGAAGTTACTAGTGGACAAGTGCTCTTCAAATTTCAAAAGGGAAGTTATTGGTGAGAATAACTGCCACTAGATAATTGCTATAAGAAGAGAAGGTTGCACCAAGAGAAAGGATCACACACAATATCAAAATTGTCTTAATTTACTCTGCTTTCCTGTTTTATTTTAGTTTGCAGTCATGTTAGTTTGTAGCCCTAATTACGCAGTACCGTAATTTGTAATCGTTCTCGGAAGCACCAGAGTTCTTGTAATCAGTTTTTCGACGGTACCAGAAACTTGTTTCAGTATTACTGAGACGTTGAAAGGAATCATCTTATAAGGTGAGTTGTTCTTCCATGCAGTAGTGATTATGTTTGGATTTTTCAGTTACTTTTAAGCGCATTTTAATAGTATATCAAAAGAGTTGGTAGAGCCTAAGGAATAAGTGCCGTTCCCCCACTTCATCTCAATCGTTTGATAACCGATACCAGGGGACAAAAAGGCTCAATCATCCTCTTTCTGACCAAATTTTGGGAAACATTTTCCCCTGGCATGCCCTTACTGAAGCCCATTGGTTAGTCCGAGGCCAAACAATAACACACTTTGCATCATCATAAAGACAATTAAGCACCATATATTTTTCAAAAAACTAATATAGGTCATTAATCATGATTGAAATTAATCATAATCAGTTGGTTCCATCGGATGACACTGATCATGAAATCCGATTTGAACTGCAGGATCACAACCAATGAGAACTAAAAGTCAATTGAAATCTATACTGTAGAATCATGACTAGGCATGATCTAACACCAATATAATCGCATGGATTCAATCTAGGTCGCAGACTCGAAAACAGGCACAATAGAATCACGTGACAACTCATATTAATCAGGTGCAACAAGTGGTGCATATCCACTCAAACAATCACCAATTGGTCTATTTAAAGACCAGAAACCCAAAAAATGAGGGGCATTACAAATTACACATGTTTAAAAAGGATTTCTAAACATTTTTATCTTCACTCTAGGTTGTCTCTTCAGCATTCTGTTTTTTTGCAAAAACAAAAACTAGTGTCTTGACAAACTTGCAAAATTCTAAGGTATTCAAGCCTTTTGGTTTGTAGATATACCACAAACAAACAACTTGTGAAATCTGAAGATATTAGAGCCTATTTTCCTTTTTTTTAAAAACCCAGATTAGATGACAGCCCTGGGGTACATATCAGAAAAAAATGTACAAGAGATGGGCGAGGAGCATGTTGAAGTATAAATGATCAAATAACACCAACAACCACAAGGTTCTTCTTTTAGCTCCGTACAGGATCTTTGGCTCCAATACCATATGAAACAACAGGTAATTGGTAGTTTGACATAGTATATATTAGAGCTGGCGCAAACCCAACAACTCCTTGATATTAAAAACCCACTTGTATAGCCAACCCAAAAGAGGGCCCACTTGTGACACGTGTAGCCCAACCCCAAAAAAAGAGTGGCCACACATGAGGGGGAGCATTGAAGTATAAATGATTAAAAAACACCAACTCTAACAGCTTAAGCTTTTTCAGTAATTGGTAGTTTTACAGAGCCTGGCCTAGGAGAAGGCCCAAAAAATAATTACAACAGATAAAAACACAAGAAGACTCAATCTAAAGTTTCACAGAGCTTTGGGAAGCCTAAAGTGTCGACACTAACGGTGCCTCTAGCATGAAGGGGCAAATCCCTCCAAGAGCGGTAGAATCGGTTAGCTTTGGATGCGAATTCAATGTTAGTGAGTGCATTGTGAACTAAATTACCCTCCCCGAATTGGTGAATACATGATGGAGAAATGAGAGCCAGCAAGGACTTTATTTCAACACATATATTTTATAGGGGAATTGCTAGCGTCCATTGCAGAAGGCATTTCACGAATGGGCTGTTGCATGTGAGAGCGACAACCATATAATAAAGACAAAATCTGTTGAAAAGTGAGCCTGCGTGGCTGCTCTCACATGCAACAGCCCATGCGCGAAATGACTTCTATGATAGACGCTAGCAAATCGCATTTTATAGACCTGGGGATGGTACTTTACCCACTAAAAGGTCAATGAATACCTTACTGTCTGACTCCAAAATTACGTTCGACATGGATGGCGAATCAGGTACAACCACGAAGGCCACCAAGATGGCAACTGAGAAGTGCTCTTGGCTTCCGCAACCATGTTAGAACTTCTCGTGAAATAGTGCGAGAAAGCAAAGAGGATTTTGGCTGAATTGTCGCGAATGACTACGCCACTGCTGGATTCACCTGATTTCCCTTTGGCTGCTCCGTCGATGTTAAGTGATAGGGTCCGGACTCAGCACTGAGGGAATCCGGACTCAGCAATCCGGACTCAGCACTGAGGGGTCCGAACTCAGCATCCAATTAGCTTCTGGCGCGTGGCCCTCACAAGGACCGTTGGAAGGCCAACACCTGTCTCCCCTAGGTGTGACACCTGGACCAATCAGGGACCTCCACCTGCCCTCCTTAGGTATGAAACCTGGTCCATACAGAGGCCACCACCTGGCTCACAACTACCACCTGTCTTAGACAGGTGGCTCAGAATCACTATAAATAGCCTTCACTTGTTCTAAGGTGAGGGTCCTGAAAATCTGAGAACCAAAACTCTAAGCTTTTTGCTCTGACATTGCTCTACACTCCTGCTCATACTGACTTGAGTGTCGAAGCACCCGTCCGGAGTATCACTCCGGGTTGGTCCTCTGACCCTTTTCTTTCTTGTCTGTACTCTGTGCAGCGCAGGACTCAACCAGCTATTCAGCCGTGGCTCGTTAGCCCGGACCACCCAGTCCTACCATAACCTGTTACCGATTTTAGGCCTAACAGATTTGGCGCCATCCGTGGGACTCCGCAACAAAAAGCTGTTCGAAAATCTCACCCAGATAAAAATGGTAGGACAGACCGGCAAGCGAGCACCTCCGACTTCTCGGGCTACCCGGGCTACGGCCCCCCGTGAAGGACGAAGTGAGCGTCTGGCCTCACAGGTGGAGGTCGGGGCGGCCGTGGAGCGGACTTCGCCCCACTCGGACCGTTCAGACCCCACCCCGACCCCGAGGGAGATGAGGGCCCTTTTTCAGGAAATGACCGCTGTAGTTGCGCAGTTCAGGAATGCGGCTCCCGCACTCCAGCAACACCCCGTCGAGGTTTCTCGACCTGTTCAGAGGGGAGAAAGCTCCCGCAGAGAACGCGCGTCTACACCCCGCGACCAAACTCGTCACTCCACTCGAAGGAACCACCACTCGCGGGACAGGAGCGTGCGTCCTGAGCCTCGTCGACAGCATCGCCGGTCACGATCTCCTTCCGTGCAGAAGCGGGGCAGCAAGAGAGACCCTATGCACGGAGAGGGATCGCGGCACCGGCGAAGGAGTCCCCTCAGCCAGTCCGGATCCGCAAGGAGCCCATCAGCCGTAAGAAGTAGACCTGCCCGTCTGGCCGAACAAAGGGATGATCCGATGTTGCTAAGAATCCAGAAGATCGATAACAGAATCGAGGAGCTGGCTAGAGATCATGGCCGCCCTGCTTCAAGGATCTTTAGTAGCAATCCCCCTTTCACAGATCGGGTACTCGGTGCGGCAGTCCCTTTGGGCTTCAAGATGCCACAGATCCCGCAGTATGATGGGACCACCGACCCCGTGGATCATCTGCAGACCTTCAGGACCACGATGCTTCTCCAAGGGGCGTCGGACGGGTTCCTTTGCAGGGCACTCCCCACCACATTAACCGGAGCCGCAAGAGATTGGTACTCACGGCTCAAGCCCAAGTCCGTTGACAATTTCGACGACTTCGGGGACGACTTGGCCCGGCATTTCATGAGCAGCAGGAGGCCTCGAAAGACGACGGCTTCACTAATGGCCCTGAGGCAGGAAGACGGTGAGGCCTTAAAAGCGTTCGTTGGCCGGTTCAACAGGGAGGCCCTTCAGGTACCCAACCTGGATCCCTCCGCGGCAACGAATGCTCTTCTGGCCGGAGCCCGGTCCACCGACTTCCGAAGAGCAGTCGCCCGGCGAAATCCGCAGTCCTTGGCAGATCTGATGACCGGGGCGGAAGAGTACATCTCCGTCGAGGAGACTCTCGCTGCCCTGGATTCCGTCAGCAAGAGAAGACCAGAGGAGAAGAACCCCGCCAAGCAGCGTAGGGATGACAGACCTCAGAGGAAGGAGAGCAGTCCGTCCCGGAAGGAAAGGAGCTCCCCCCGGCCTCGAAAGGAGAGTAGCCCCCCGACGAGGGAGCGCTACACGCCCCTCACCGCGTCTAGGGCTCAAATTTTGGCAGCCATCCGGAAAGAAGACTTCATCCGGTGGCCGAAGAAGCAGACGTCGGAGGCAGGCACCCAAGACATGTCCAGGTATTGCCGGTTCCATAAGAGCCACGGCCACGACACCAACGCCTGCATTCATCTCAAGGAGGAAATCGAGCAGCTGATAAGCAGAGGGTACCTCGGGAGGTACTTAAAAAATAACGACAATAGAAGGGAGCGCCAGGACAACCCGAGACCCAGAGACAGAAGTCCTCGAGACGCCCAACCCCTGGGCGACCGCATCCAGGCTCCAGCCCCGGCCGTTCTCCCTCCTCAGGTACCTCAACCTCAACTCCAACCTCATGGTGTTATTGGTACCATTTCAGGAGGGCCGACCGCGGGAGGGACCTCTTCATCGGCCCGCAGAACCTATGCCCGGCAGGTCAACGCCGTCCATGCCTGCAGCAAGAGGGCCGAGCCAGAAAATGAGATATCCTTTTCGGAGGCAGATCTTGACGGTCTGATCCTCCCGCACGATGATGCCCTGGTCGTCACAATGCTAGTGGCGAACTGGGAAATGAAGAAGATCCTGGTCGACAACGGGAGCTCCGCCGACATCCTCTACTACCACGCATTCGAACAGATGATGATCGGAGCTGACCGTCTGAAGCCGGCCAACTCAGATCTGTTCGGATTCTCGGGAGAAGTTGTCAAGGTCGAAGGGCAGATTGAGCTTCCAGTTCTGATCGGGGAGCCGCCCTGCCAGTCCTTCGCAATGGTGACCTTCCTGGTGGTTAAGGCCAAGTCGGCCTATAACGCCATTCTAGGACGCCCTGGCCAGAACCTCCTCCGAGCGATTCCCTCCGCTTATCACCAGAAGATGAAGTTCATTACGCCAGGAGGCGTAGGTGAAGTCAGAGGGGATCAGCCCCAATCAAGACAATGCTATGCGGCAGCACTGAGAAGGAAGAATGCGTCTGAGTCTCTTCCAATCGAGCTGTACGATCTGAGAGACGAAGCGCAGATCACAGTCAACCAGCCCGCAGAGGACCTCATCTCTATTCAATTGAACATCGATGACGAACAGAGGGTTGTCCAGATCGGCTCTGCCCTGCCAGAAGCCGCGCAGCAGGATCTCGTTCAGTTCCTCAGGGCCAATGCAGATGTCTTTGCCTGGACTCCTTCAGACATGCCCGGCATTGACCCGTCGATTAGCACCCACGAGCTCGGTGTCGATCAGACCTGCAAGCCCGTGAAGCAGAAGCGTAGACACTTTGCACCGGAGAGACGGAGAGCCATCAGAGAAGAGGTGGAGAGGCTTTTGAAGGCCGATTTCATTCGTGAGATCCAGTATCCGGACTGGCTCGCAAATGTGGTAATGGTAAAAAAGTCCAACGGGAAGTGGAGGACCTGTATAGACTTCACAGACCTGAACAAGGCCTGCCCAAAAGACAGCTACCCACTTCCAAAAATAGACCAGCTCATTGACGCTACAGCAGGTCACGAGCTGCTCAGTTTCATGGATGCTTTCTCGGGATACAATCAAATCAGAATGTACGAGTCTGACATCCCGAAGACATCATTCGTTACCGACCAGGGGACGTATTGCTATCGGGTGATGCCTTTCGGACTGAAGAATGCGGGAGCCACTTACCAGCGTCTCGTCAACAAGCTGTTCAGAAATCAGATTGGCCGGAACATGGAGGTCTACGTTGATGATATGCTAGTGAAGAGCAGAAGTGCTTCCAACCACGTCTCCGACCTCGAAGAGGCCTTCCAAGTCTTGAGGGAACACAACATGAAGCTTAATCCGACCAAATGTACGTTTGGCGTCGGAGCAGGCAAATTCCTGGGCTTCATGGTAAGCCAGAGAGGAATAGAGGCGAATCCGGAGAAGATCAAGGCGGTAATGGAGCTGACTCCTCCCAGCACTATCAGAGAGGTACAGCGACTGACCGGACTGGTGGCAGCTCTGGGGCGGTTTATTTCTAAATCCGCCGAGAGATGCCTCCCATTCTTCAATGCGATCAAAGGTATAAAAACCGCGCCCTGGACTCCGGAATGTCAAGCAGCGTTCGAGGAGCTGAAGCAGTACTTGTCCTCCCCTCCCTTGTTGTCCACGCCGGAGCCAGGAGAAGAGCTGATTCTGTACCTCTCAGCGGGACCCTTGGCGGTTGCAGCAGTACTGGTCAAAGAAGAATCTAATCAGCAAAAGCCGATCTACTATGTTAGTAAGGTCCTCCATGATGCAGAGACCAGATATCAGAGAGTAGAGAAGCTCGTGTGCGCCCTCATTACGGCGGCCCGGAAGCTAAGGCCGTACTTCCAGGCGCACACAATCAAGGTCTTGACAGGACAGCCTCTCAGACAGATCCTCCACCGGCCAGACACTTCGGGCCGACTTGTCAAGTGGGCCGTGGAGCTCAGTGAGTTTGATATCAAATATTTACCCAGGCCGGCGATCAAAGCTCAGATTCTCGCTGACTTCATAGCCGAGTGCACAGTTCCGGACCCAGACCCCGGGCTGGTAGCAGTTCCATCTCCAGAAGCAGAGCTGGCCGTACCAGAGCCTCGAGTCGTTTCCAGAGCATCACCGCCCCCCGGGACTGAGCCCGTCATCGCGCACCCAGTTTTTGATGAAGAGCCGCTCTGGGAAGTTTATGTGGACGGGTCATCGAACAAGACAGGGTGTGGTGCAGGACTAGTTCTCACCGGACCAGAGGACTTCGTCCTGAACTACGCCCTGAGGTTTGGTTTCCGTGCGTCCAACAATGAAGCAGAATATGAAGCGCTCATAGCCGGGATGAATCTTGCTGCGCAGACCCGTGCTCAGAGGCTAAAGGCGTACTGCGATTCACAGCTGGTCGTCTGTCAGATCCAGGGAGTATATGAAGCCCGTGAAGAGCGAATGATCAAGTACCTGGGGAGGGTTCGCGATCTGGCCGTTCATTTCAAGAGCTTTGAGGTCGTCAGAATCCCCCGAGCAGAGAATGTAAAGGCAGATGTGCTATCAAAGCTTGCAGCCTCAGGTTACACCGCCCTCAGAGAAATTCGCATGGAGTTTCTGAAGAGGTCCAGTATCGATGCCCAGTCCGTCGTGGTAATGCAGATTGACGATGAGCCGTGCTGGATGGATGAGATAATCAGGTATCTGCGCAGCGGAAAGCTCCCGGGAGAGAGAAAGGAGGCCCGTAAGGTCACGCAGAGGGCAGCGAGGTTTTCACTGGATGGCGAGACTCTATACAAGAGGTCGTATACCCTCCCGTATCTGAAGTGTCTTCGCCCCAGTGATGCCTTGTTAGCCCTGCAGGAAACCCATGAAGGAATCTGCGGAGAGCACCTCGGGGGCAAGGCCCTCGCCATTAAAATCCTCCTGAGAGGTCTGTACTGGCCTACATTGAGGAAGGACGCGCTGAGCCTTGTAAAAAAGTGTGAGAAGTGCCAGAAGTTCTCTCCGACCGTCCACCAGCCACCCGTTCCGATGGCCCCGATCATCAGTCCTCTTCCCTTCGCAGTATGGGGAATGGATATTCTGGGCCCCTTTCCGCCGGCCTCGGGAGGCCGTGAGTTCGTTGTTGTCGCTATTGATTACTTCACCAAGTGGGTGGAAGCAGAGCCTCTGGCCAAGATCACAGAGCAGAATGTACAGAACTTCTTCTGGAAATCGGTGGTGTGCAGGTTCGGAATCCCCCGGGTCCTCATAACGGACAATGGCAAGCAGTTCGACTCGAGGAACTTCCGAAAGTTTTGTTCTGACCTGCACATAGAGCAAAGATTCACATCTGTGGCACATCCTCAGACGAATGGGCAAACAGAGGTGACGAACAGGACCCTCTTGCAGGGGATAAAGAAGAGACTGGATGGCAAGGCCGGGCGTTGGGCAGACGAACTGTATCATGTGCTCTGGGCGTATCGGACTACTCCGCGTACGGCCACAGGCGAGTCGCCTTTTAATCTCTCCTTCGGAACAGAAGCAGTGATCCCGGTTGACATCGGCGTCCCCTCCCCAAGGATCGTCCTTTTCAGTGAGCAGCTCAACGGGGACGGACTCCGTGCCAACCTTGACTTGCTTGAAGAAGTCCGTGAGGAATCTCAGATCAGGTCGGCGGCCTATAAGCAGAAAGTATCCAGATATCATGACGTCAAGATCCGACCAAGAGAATTCCGCGCTGGCCACCTAGTCCTGAGGAAAGCCTCCGTTTCCCAGCCAAGAAGCGTGGGCAAGCTCTCTCCGACCTGGGAAGGACCATACCGAGTCAAGGAAGTCATCCGCCCAGGAAGCTATCGGTTAGAGTCCCTCGACGAACAGATGCTGCCACATGCTTGGAATTCTAGAAATCTTCGGATCTACTATCAGTAATTTTGTTTGCCTTCATAGGCTTGTAAAGAACTGCTGTAATCATCCAAATTCTGTAATGAATAAAATAAGTTTCCCAAATAATTGTCCCTCTTTGAGTAACTCATTTAGCCATCAGTATATAGCAGCAGTGGTGCACTCCGGCTCATCCTAGTGGCTTGGAGATCAGTTCCAGCCAGGACGCCCGCAGTGGAAACCACCTCCAAATATTTCCTAAGTGTTTGAGTACCAAGCTTCCAGGTCGGCTCTCGCAGACTTAGGACGAGCAGCAGTGGTGCACTCCGGCTCATCCTAGTGGCTTGGAGATCAGTTCCAGCCAGGACGCCCGCAGTGGAAACCACCTCCAAATATTTCCTAAGTGTTTGAGTACCAAGCTTCCAGCTCGGCTCTCGCAGACTTAGGACGAGCAACAGTGGTGCACTCCGGCTCATCCTAGTGGCTTGGAGATCAGTTCCAGCCAGGACGCCCGCAGTGGAAACCACCTCCAAATATTTCCTAAGTGTTTGAGTACCAAGCTTCCAGCTCGGCTCTCGCAGACTTAGGACGAGCAGCAGTGGTGCACTCCGGCTCATCCTAGTGGCTTGGAGATCAGTTCCAGCCAGGACGCCCGCAGTGGAAACCACCTCCAAATATTTCCTAAGTGTTTGAGTACCAAGCTTCCAGCTCGGCTCTCGCAGACTTAGGACGAGCAGCAGTGGTGCACTCCGGCTCATCCTAGTGGCTTGGAGATCAGTTCCAGCCAGGACGCCCGCAGTGGAAACCACCTCCAAATATTTCCTAAGTGTTTGAGTACCAAGCTTCCAGCTCGGCTCTCGCAGACTTAGGACGAGCAGCAGTGGTGCACTCCGGCTCATCCTAGTGGCTTGGAGATCAGTTCCAGCCAGGACGCCCGCAGTGGAAACCACCTCCAAATATTTCCTAAGTGTTTGAGTACCAAGCTTCCAGCTCGGCTCTCGCAGACTTAGGACGAGCAGCAGTGGTGCACTCCGGCTCATCCTAGTGGTTTGGAGATCAGTTCCAGCCAGGACGCCCGCAGTGGAAACCACCTCCAAATATTTCCTAAGTGTTTGAGTACCAAGCTTCCAACTCGGCTCTCGCAGACTTAGGACGAGCAGCAGTGGTGCACTCCGGCTCATCCTAGTGGCTTGGAGATCAGTTCCAGCCAGGATGCCCGCAGTGGAAACCACCTTCAAATATTTCCTAAGTGTTTGAGTACCAAGCTTCCAGCTCGGTTCTCTCAGACTTAGGGCGAGCAGCAGTGGTGCACTCCGGCTCGTCCTAGTGGCTTGGAGATCAGTTCCAGCCAGGATGCCCGTGGTGGAAACCAACTTCAAATATTCCCAGCTCGGTTCTCGATGAAGCACAGAAATAATACGTACAAAAAAATAAGAATGCTGTACAGACAGTTTAACAAAAAATGTATTTGTATTCAGTATTCATATTCGCATTACAAAATTGCTCTCTTCGCCGAGCTGGCTTACAAAGAATAGGCGTTACCGACTGTGCAAACAAAAAAGAAAGAAGGCTGCTGCTCAGGCCTCCTCGTCGGCCACCACCTCGGTGACGACCCCTTCGGGAGTGAGGGCTGCGAGCTCGCCACCCTCCGCCGAGGAGACGGCGGCCACAGTCACCTCCGCATCCACCTCAATAGGCCGGGAGGAGTCCGGTTCGTCTTCCTCCTCATCTTCCTCGTCCTCTGGAGGTGCATACGGGACGGTTAGCGCGTCCAAGGAGATGCCGGGGTGAATCCTCTTCACCTGCTCGGAGCAGAGAAGGAAACCCGCCCTGTAGGCCTGGAGGCCTAAGTCGAAGTGCTGGGCCTCCTTCCTCTCCTCAGTTTCCTTCACGGCCGCCTCCACGGCCGCCTTTTCCTTCCTTCCGGCCCTCTCAGCCGCACTCAGGAGATCCTGCACGGCCTGGTTTTTGACCCTCTGCAGCTCGTCCTGTAAGCTGTTGAGCTCGGCCTCTTTGATCTGGACGGCTTCATTGAGCTCGCCGTTCTCCTTCTGGAGCTGGGCCTTTTCGGACTCGATCCTTGTGATCGTCTCAGAGAAGAGATATCGCTTCTTGGCCATATCCCTTGAGTACACCTGGAGTTGATAGAGGGCGGAGCTGATTGCCGCTTCGCAGGTCTCCGGCACCTCTTTTTCGACTGCTAGCCGGTCGCGGGCGAGGACACCCTTGTACATCAACTCTGCGGCCACCCGGGTATCCCCCAGGCCGGTGTCCGTTTTCTGCACGGCCCAGTTCGGGCGGAAGACGTTGTCGCCTCCAACCGTTGCCGTAGCCGGCATACCCAGTACTGCCCCGCCGTGCTTTGACCCCGTCGCCGCTCCGGACTTGGAGCTCTGACCCGTGGTGTCTGCCCGGCTAGATAGGGCAAGCTTATGCGTCGCCCGGCTGCTTTTAAGAGGCTTAGCCAGCGCGACCATCGGCGGGGTCGACTCCGGCACCTTCCTCTTCTTGCCCTTTGGTTGGGGCTGCTCCTGCGCTGGGGACGCGCCCGAAGACTGCTTGATTCTGTCCAAGAGGGACATCTGCTTCACCATTTCTGCAAAAGAGAACGGAGCGCAGTCAGCAATATGAAAGTTGAAAAATACTTCAGAAAAATAAATGCTATCCTATAGTGTCTACGTACGTGCCGGCGTCGCACGGCTGACCCCGAGTGCGACCAGCTCGGCCTCCTCTTCGAACTCTGAGCAGTGAACTGGACCTCGCTTGAGCTCTTCTTTGATCAGAGCGAAGGTCATATGGTCATAGTCTTCGAGAGCTGGTTTTTTACTAAGGCGGCGAGTGTCTGGCGTTCTCCATTGTAATGAGAACGGCCACTGCGAGCCCGGCGCGGTGTCCTTTACATAGAAGAACCTGTTCTTCCATGTGTGAATGGAAGAAGGTATCCCAGTGATCATTTTCATTTCAGGCCTCTGGCTAATGTAGATCCAGCCGCCGTCCTTATGCCTCTTCAGGTGCGCACACATCCTGAAGACGGGCACGGTGGGGTTCCTACGGAGCCGGACTTCAAGAAGGTACAAGAAGCCGATCAGTGTCCTCCAAGAGTTCGGGACGACCTGTGTAACTGCCAGCCCGTAGTAATTCAGTGCATCCGCAAAGAAGGGGTGGAAGGGGAGCCTAAGCCCGGCCCGGAAGGCCTCCTCATACACGCAGAGGTCTGCGCTATCGTTGCTGGCCCGATCCCCTTCGACAGCCGCCCTCAGAATGTACCGGCTAGGAATACAGTATTTGTCCCTGACGATCTGAAGCCTGTTCGGCCACAGATGGTTCACCTCGTATAGGGCCCCGATGTTATACTGCGGGTTGGCTTCCATCTGTGCCTCCGCTATCACCTCGACTGGCATGCGCGACGATTGAGGGACTGCCGCTTCGACGTCCTCATCATCGTCGCTGGTTTCTACCCGGTCCGGTCCGTCCCCACAGGCCGGGATTGTGTCTAAGTCCACACTCATTTCCTCACCGCTCTCCTCGTCTATTATGATCACTAGCTCTTCGCCCTCAACACCGGCCTCCACTATAGGTGAGGCCGGAACCGCCCTCTCTGATGCCTCGGACCCCGATGCGGTACTGGTCGAACCGGACTCCCTTGAACTGGAGTCCGTCTCCGAACTAGTGCTAGACATAAAAAGAAAAAAAAAAGAAGGAAAGGCTAAAAGCTAAAAAAGATTACCGAACTGGAGTGTTGGACGAGGACCTCCGGGCTCACTGATCCGAAGCGGGCAGAAAACTTGAGCAGCCGAACAGAAGAGGAGGAGAGTAAAAGATGAAAAGTAAGAAATGAAGAGTAAAATCCTGTATTTATAGAGAAGCTGGGAAGAGCGGGAAAAATCCCGCCCATTTCCGCCAGCCGGAGTGCGCCACGTCGCCTTCCGCATTAAATGCGCCGCTCGCATTAAATGCGCCGCTCGCATTAAATGCGCCGCCTGCATTAAATACAAGGCACAGGTCCCAAAGCGACAGAAGACAAAAGACCTGTCCGGCTGTCCGGACAGGATATGGGGCATTCTAAAGACAAAAGACCTGTCCGGCTGTCCGGACAGGATATGACGCGTTCGCTAGGCGACAAAAGCGCTAGACGACAAAAGACCTGTCCGTCTGTCCGGACAGGATATGACGCGTTCGCTAGGCGACAAAAGCGCTAGGCGACAAAAGACCTGTCCGGCTGTCCGGACAGGATGATTCAAGAGGACAGAGACCTGTCCGGCTGTCCGGACTGGATATGGCGCGTTCGCTAGACGACAAAAGCGCTAGACGACAAAAGACCTGTCCGGCTGTCCGGACAGGATACGGCGCGTTCGCTAGACGACAAAAGCGCTGGACGACAAAAGACCTGTCCGGCTGTCCGGACAGGACATGACGCGTTCGCTAGGCGACAAAAGCGCTAGGCGACAAAAGACCTGTCCGGCTGTCCGGACAGGATGATTCAAGAGGACAAAGACCTGTCCGGCTGTCCGGACAGGATAATTCAAAAGATAAAAGACCTGTCCGGCTGTCCGGACTGGATATGGCGCGTTCGCTGGACGACAAAAGCGCTAGATGACAAAAGACCTGTCCGGCTGTCCGGACAGGATACGGCGCGTTCGCTAGACGACAAAAGCGCTGGACGACAAAAGACCTGTCCGGCTGTCCGGACAGGACATGACGCGTTCGCTAGGCGACAAAAGCGCTAGGCGACAAAAGACCTGTCCGGCTGTCCGGACAGGATGATTCAAGAGGACAAAGACCTGTCCGGCTGTCCGGACAGGATAATTCAAAAGACAAGAGACCTGTCCGGCTGTCCGGACAGGATATGGCGCGTTCGCTAGACGACAAAAGCGCTAGGCGACAAAAAGTTTCACCAGCAAAGACCTGCCCGGCTGGCCGTTCACAGCCTTAGCCGAGCAGGACCCCATGACTTCCTGAACCAAGGACGTCCAGGACCCCTGGCCGCCCAGGCCCCTGGTCAAAAATTCAGCCATGCTGGATAGTCGAATGCCTTCTGCCCGGCCGTACTCCTTCAGGCTAAACGCCAAGGCCAGGCCAGGGCGCCAGGAGTCTCCCGTCCAGCCACTATTTCTCCTAGCTGAGTCTGAGCCCGGCCTCAGCTGCCTGGAGGTCTTAAGGCCGGCCCGACGCTGTCTTTACCTTCTCTTTGCTTCTTCTAGCCACTTTCATGGCTTGAAGAACCAGGGGGCAACTGATAGGGTCCGGACTCAGCACTGAGGGAATCCGGACTCAGCAATCCGGACTCAGCACTGAGGGGTCCGAACTCAGCATCCAATTAGCTTCTGGCGCGTGGCCCTCACAAGGACCGTTGGAAGGCCAACACCTGTCTCCCCTAGGTGTGACACCTGGACCAATCAGGGACCTCCACCTGCCCTCCTTAGGTATGAAACCTGGTCCATACAGAGGCCACCACCTGGCTCACAACTACCACCTGTCTTAGACAGGTGGCTCAGAATCACTATAAATAGCCTTCACTTGTTCTAAGGTGAGGGTCCTGAAAATCTGAGAACCAAAACTCTAAGCTTTTTGCTCTGACATTGCTCTACACTCCTGCTCATACTGACTTGAGTGTCGAAGCACCCGTCCGGAGTATCACTCCGGGTTGGTCCTCTGACCCTTTTCTTTCTTGTCTGTACTCTGTGCAGCGCAGGACTCAACCAGCTATTCAGCCGTGGCTCGTTAGCCCGGACCACCCAGTCCTACCATAACCTGTTACCGATTTTAGGCCTAACATTAAGCTTGACAACTTTGCATGGAGAACGCTTCCACCAGATCGAACAGTCCTTAACCAGTTTACAATCCCAAGGAGAAAATCCCTATTTGCACAAGAGAGCTTATCAAGCAAAGATGATTCAACTATAGGCAAGACAAAGGACATTGATCTGAGTCAGTCTTTTCATTCGTAGACAACACCAACAGACATTAGTTATCTTCACCAAGCTTTTATTGCATCCCATAGGTAAATTCTTTGTAACTTAGTGGACATCAATTCAGTTAACTGGTAAGGTAAATATTATCATAGGGAAATAGGTAAAGTACCGCTTTGGGTGCGTTTGGATTGCCTGAATCAGGAATCGGTATTGACATCACATTCCATTCATTTTCAAATTCCCCCAGTAAACAGAATGGCAATTCGAGTTCTAGTGTTTGGGTAAGCATTGAAATTCAACTAGGGAATCAGTCATGATTTCGATTCTAACGTTTGGTGCCATCTAGACCAACGTCCGAATGGAATCAAAATTTCAAAAAAAAAATTAAATACATGTTGATCTAGTCCGCAATCTGTTCATATGTGGCGATCATAGAGTTCCATGGCGCCAAATATTTTCTCCATGGTATCAAATATTTGTTTTGCATCTCCAACACAACCTACTTTTGCATACATCTTGACCAGAGCAGAGCATTGGACAATCTGTTCATATGTGGCGATCATAGAGTTCCATGGCACCAAATCTTTTCTCCATGGTATCAAATATTTGTTTTGCATCTCCAACACAACCTACTTTTGCATACATCTTGACCAGAGCAGAGCATTGGACTCAAAAACATCAAAATCTAACCCAAGCTTTACAAAGTGCAGATGGATCGATCTCCCCATCAAAAGAGTTCATCAAAGGCGCACAAATGGGAAAAAACTTGAGATAGTAAGCCAATCCATCCACACCCCCTCCAACATCATCTCCTCAAGCACACCCAATTCCTCACCGAGCTTGAAATTTTGGCAAAACCCAGAAATCATCGCATTCCAAAGCCCAGAAATTATACTTGAGATAGTAACAGACATTGCATCAAACACTTCTCTTTTCTTTTTCTGGTATTTAACCTTTTGTGGAATACAAGAAACAGCTCAACCAGCAAAATTACAAAACATTAAACTAGAAATGTGCCAATAATATACTAAAAATTCCCGCTACAATTGAGAAGCATGAAAAATTTTGGAGTCCTACTTGATACTAATCCTAAAATAGACTCAGTGACCCAAAAGGCTCCTATTACTACGCTGGGTTTAATGATGGAGCAGTACATGAATGACTGAGGCAATTTCAAGCTCACTTATGGAGAGACCAAACACCCATAGAGAAGTGTCGAAGTAACATGCCTGTAACTCATCTTCCTATCATAAATTCACTTGAGGGGATTTCAAGGAGAGAACAAACACCCATTCTATGGAGCAACCATACATATATCAATGCATTAGTAAGAAATCCATTGACAAATCAAACCTCAGAACTTACCAACAACTCTCTGAAGAACTTGTTTGATCACCCCCGCCGATGCTACCGATGCTCCCCTAAACTGCAGGAAAATTGTTTAACAACTCAGCATTTGAATCAACATCAACAACCTGAAAAGACAGCAAAAATCATTTTTGAATCACCCAAACCTTAGATCTTAGCATTAGAGAAAGAATGCCATCAACGGTGGATGATTGCACTGAGTAAACATATAAATGGAGATTGCTTATTGACTCCACTATTTCAAGCAATAACAATTCCCTCCACGGACAACGCATATCAATCTGAACTTCCTTCTCAACTATGGTGACTGTCAGATCTGCTAAACTATCCTTGGGTAAAACCCAGTTTAGTTCAGCATCTGCATCGTCTACATCAGATGCCTTCCTCTTGTTTATGGACGTTTTTCCATTAGAAATCTCATTGTTTCCATAATTATCAGATGTTCTCTCTACTATACCTGGATGTTTCCTTCTTTCTCTTGCATCGGATCCAGCTGAATCTTTGCAAGCTTCTAACTCTTCCACCCTTCTCTCAAGCTCTTTCAAGTACTATATTGTGTCTCCAAGGATAGATGCCTTATCAACCTGTGAAAACATGAATATTCATCAAGAAGTAGCATTGCAGAGGGATTTGCTTGGCATGGAAGAAACTCTTATGTCACATATACAGAACAAGGAAGCTAAATAAAGTATGAAAGTTCGAATCCACAAAAATTAATGATCCCATGGTTTAAAAGGTTACTGTATCACTCAAATTTACCATAAATGATACAGAAAAGGGTAATCCACATATTAATATTTTTCTAAAAAAGACAGAATTCTTCACAAATATTGATTCAATTTAACTCACCACCTTTATATTTTACCTTAGATTGCAGAGGGATTCACCCACAATAAAAATGACACTATAGTCACAAAAGTTTGAACAAGCAGTCTTATTGTCTATTTTAGCAACAAATAAGGAAATGTTTAGGAATATGCATCTATATATTTTCCTTCCACTTGAAAAATGCAAAATGTGAATATAAAATTAGAATAAAGGTCAAGTTAGGTTCGGGTTCGGGTTGAGTCTTTCCAACCCGGGTTGAGTTCGGGTCAGGTTCGGGTTGAGGGTTTGGGCAACCCAACCCGAGTGAAACCCGATATTTTTTTTTAAGCTTAAAAACTCGGGTTGGGTTGGGTTGCACTCGGGTCGGGTCGGGTTCGGGTTGGAAAAAAGAGTTCCTTGGGTCGGATCGGGTTGAACCTTGTCGGGCTAGAAAACGGGTCGGATTCGGGATGCAAAAAAAGAGTTCCTCGGGCTGGCCTCAACCCGACCCAACCCGACCCGAGTTGTACCCCTAGCAATAGGTCGTCCACGAGCTCTTCGTCCACAAGGCATTTTATAAGCTTGAAAAAAAATCAAGGAATCTCGGATTTGCAGTCCCCTCCGACGGCCTTTAGTAAAATGCTAATATCTCCTTGTAGAAAACTTTGATTTATAATCTGTTTGTTATGCTGGAAACTAGACTCGAAGATCTTTCAGTTGGTGTATTGCTTGCTCATATCGGATACCGATAACCCTTTCAAATATGCCACGAAACAGACCCACACTTTTTGGACTGCAAAAATTATTGATTGTGCCGATTATGAAAGTGAGCCACAAAATCTTCCATACCAAATTTGGTGCAGGCCGCAACCAGCAAATGGAAACACAAAATGAAAATTGATCAAATAACAAGAATAATGACAAAGTTACAACCGAGAATTGCTCAATCGGTTTGTAGCGGAATCACTCGATGCCAGGTAGAATGCTAGGAATCACTCGACCAGCAAGGCAAAATCGCTCAACACCGAAGGGGAATCACTCAACCCTTGGGAGGAATCACTCAACTCCAGATTTACAGTAATTTGCTACAAAGAATTTTAACCAAAGTACCATACTGCCATCCCTTCTTTGCTAATTCTCATTAATATATATGGTGATAAAAGTGTAGTAAATGAGATACATGGACAATGACTCACAAATAACTTCTAAGACAGCTTCCAAAACGCCGCAAGTTCATAGGTAGTCAAAATACAAAAATCAACAAGTCTTAACATAGTTCCCATAAAGCATTAAAGAAAGACTTAACTGATACATACTAAAAACTAGACATAGTAATTAGTTAGCTAAATTCCCATGCAACAACCCAAGACCAAGTCAAAACACATAGATGTGCCACATGGATGGCAAATGGCATCATCCTACAGTGCCAATTGGCTATGACACTGCATCACTTTCTTTTCTTTTCCTTCACGCGAAAAACAGGTGTACGGACCCTTAAGGGAGACTATATGTAAAAAAAATTAATGTTGTAATTATGAAGAGAAAATATGAAGGTTTTTTCTCCACCATTGAAAAAAAACCCTTTTTAATTAAAGTATTTTTTTGTTGTGATTCGACTTTCAACCATGGAGAAATGAGATACTAATTTAATCCCCTGTGTTAGGTTATCTTTTTTCCTTTTCGTGAATATAGGAATGAACAAGACATACATAAAATTGTCATATCATTAAAATTTGGGATTTTTGCTGATTAGTCCCTACTTGGCAAAATAATTGCTTAATAGGCTCTAAGAAAAGAGTATTAATCTAACTTCAACAAGTTGTTAACATTTTAGCCCATTTTGACATTACACGTTAGTATTCTTAAAATTTCATCTAAATTTTAACCTGAATAATATCATTTAATTTGCAATGAAAAAGTTAACAACTTGTCCAATGATTTTTTGTTGAAGGATTTTTGACGAAAAATTAGGAAGAAATACTATTTTTGGCTGTTTCCTAATTTTTTTCTTAAATATTGGAAGGGAAATCGAAAATGGGCTAAAACGGATTAAAGATTGGGGGGTAAATTTGCCATTTTAAGATTTTTAGCTGAGAAAATTGACGTACGTCAATTTTAGTGACCTTTTAGCATTTTTTAAAAGTAGGACTGTTAGGATAATATCCTTTTCTTACAGACTATCAGGCAATTTTTTGCCAAGTAGGGACTAATCAGCAAAAATCTCTTTAAATTTTTAATGTTTTTCTTCTATTTTCCTTTCTGAATCTAGAAATAATCATAAGAGAAAATGACACCATTTTAACAATAAGCCATTTTTTATTCAATATTTCGATCATTGTCACAGCAATGTGCTTAATTTCTTTTGAGAAAAAGGAAAGAATCAGTTAAAGAGAACAAGAAAAATTCAATATTATTATTGCTTTTATAAAAAAACAACATTTCTAAAATCATATCTTTTATTGTTTGATCAGTTTTTTAAAATTTAATTGCTTCATAAGCTTGTTTTTCTTTAATTTTAGATATTTTGTAAATGCAACTCCCATATTTCTCTTATAATTTACATTTTTTATTTTACAAATTCAAAAGTGGGAACTAACGTAGTTCATTGTATCAACCCACTTGATTATCGGCAACCCGTCTCAGTTCCCAAATTTTAAACCTTCCCTTTAGCAGCAATGATGCATAGATTTTTTTTAAATGCAGAGGCTCATGATTCAACAAATGTACTTCAAAAAATTCTGGAACCAAGTCACACAATGCTTAAATGCACTTACAAGAAAAATCAACCCTCCGAAAACCTAGGAGTCAACCCATGAAAATACAACCCTCTGAAAACCTAGGAGTCAACCCATGCATCCTTCAAAAAAAATTCTTTATGATGCCCTTTCAGATTTTCAACTGAAAATTTCCTCAGCGAAGAAATGATTGTGTATCATAGTAATGACAGCTTAAATAGAAACCCAATGATAGAAAATTAACTACTAGTAACAGTCTACGATGGGAGTCAAGTACCTTGTCGATCGAAGGAACCAGCGATCTAAGAATCATAAACTTCTCGTTAATTTTCTCTCTCCTCCTCCTTTCTGACAAAACATGGTTCACACTTCACACTAATATCATCCCCTTCCAGTTTCCAATCTCTCTCCTCACTTCCGATTTCTTCTTGGGACTTCAGTGAGCAACTGCCATGCATCCAAGCGACATTAAACAAAATTTTCTTTAATAATTTTTGTGACCTGCTAATATGTACCTTCTGAGTATCCACATCCTTCCACCAATTTGTAAAGCTTGACCCACAAGTACGATTATAAAAGTAGGGTTTCTTAATTACACAGTGGGAATTTCTAAAAATGGTAGAAAGGGTTTTCAAATAGTGCGAGTCATCAGCTTCGAGATCCAATGAGCTAAGTTTTGTGTGATTGCAGTCTTGAAGCTCTAAATTTTTAATCTTTCCACCCTTTCGAGAAGATATGACCTTTTCAGGATTTGCAAAGGACTGAGATAATATACAGTCACTTGAATTTACAGAACCATGGATACAATTACTTAATTCGTCATCCATGCACTGCCAACTCTGAACTTGAGAAGTGCCATTAAGTCCCTCCAACATGAAAGAGTCATCAGCATTATGGTTGGGACAATAACCATTAGAACTGTTGTCAGAAGAGCCTGTTTTTAACTCCTCGCAGACATCAGCAAGCAATTCATCTATTCTTTCAGGGTCCAATTCAATTTCTTCACCCTTGTCTGCTTTCCGAGGGCTTGATGTAGACTGCTCGGAGCATACAGGGTTTGGAAACTCCAAAAAGAAAGTTATAACGTGTTGAATGAGAGTAGCATCCTCTGAGATCTTTAGATAACAAATACAGATGGAATCAGAATTACTTGTTTAATTAATGCAAGTGGCAACAGATGAGAGTTGATAACAATATTATTTAGCTGGAAATGTGACACAGAAAGTTACCAGTTGAGTCATACCAAGCTCTAGCACACCACTCATAAGAGGAAAGCATACAACAGTCTGCAAATCAATTTGAAGAGAAACCGTATTTCAACCCCCGATAGAATTTGTGATAATTATTAGGGATTTGCTAGGGACAATCGCACAAGGCATTTCAGGCCGGGATGTTGCATGAGAGAGCAGCCACCTCAGATGAATCAAATGAATAAGATAAAATCTGTTGAAAAGTGAGCCTGTGTGGCAGTTGCCTCATCCAACAGCCTGCCCATGAAATACCTTGTGTGTTGGTCCCTAGCATATCCCTAATTATTAACATGGTTTCTCAAATATTATTGATAACTGTATAAAATAAATCATACCTGAATAGACGCACTCTGAGGGTTATAATTGGTAGCAGTATAGTTGTTGAACAGAAATCAACACAAAAAAATCAGCTCATTCTGTTGTTTAAAAAAAAAAAGAAAAAAACACTGGTCTAATCTTCCAATCGAAGCTTGAATCAGAATAACATGAGAGTTTGGTCGAGGAACACTGACCTTTGCTAAATGGGAGCGAGTGAAGACTTTGCTTTCCGCATAATGAGCATTGCATTGCCAGATATGGTGACCATTTGCTAATGCCCTTCCAGGCAATCTGGGGTCAAACATTTGGTAAATCAAATGAAGGCCAATATATCAGCATAAACGAAACTTACAGAGTGAAAAATTGAATAAGCCATGAAACTTTAGCCCATGAAGGATGCATGAGATCTGAAGGCATTATGTTCATGGTAAACAAAATGCAAAGATGATGCTAATGAACCGAAGAAAAGATTATTTCTGAGTGGTCCTAAACAAGATATCAGGACAGTTAGTGATCATACACAGCACAAAAAAGAGAGGAAAGTTAGGGAAACAAGAGCCAAAGAAAATAACTATTGGATTTATTTGACAGCACTAAATTAGAAGATACATACACAACACAAAAAAATTGTTATTGTCACCATTGTTATCTTTGAGGCCACATAGATGAAGAGAAAACAATGGAGAAAACTGAAACACTTGGCCATGACAACCTATTCAACATAAATGACCATATAAGTAAGCATTATTTCACCTAGACAAGGACAAAACCACCTTTTCTTTTACCAACAGAACTACCACTCTTTCTAGAGTTTGCATTAGAACTGAATTGAAGTTTAGGATAAGCTCTCAAGCTCAAGGTACTTGACTTTTCTTCCTTAGTTTTGGGTAGTTTCTTGCATCTCAATGATTTACATGTACCTTCCTTTTCCCATTGGTAACATCATGCACTGGGTTAACCCTTCTCATTTGATAAAGAGATTGTAATTTACATGTTAGTGTGTCACATGTAAACTGGAACATAAGCCAGTTCTGCTTTTGCGATCAAAGATGGAAGTGTGTTTTACTACTAGAGAAAACACCTCATTATAGTCCCCACCATCCTTCAGCACGTAGCCTTTTGGTACCCAATGTGCCTTGAACCTATCTTTATCAATCTAGGGGATCCTTTCTTATTTTTGTAACTTAACAAGTTCTCAAGTTTGATTTCATTGAAGAGATTTCTTCCCTTCACCATGGACATTGCCCACTAGCCATTGTATTTACTTTTGTTCTCTATCATCAATGCATAGGATACCATATCTTCATAGACGTATCTGGAAAGTAGCAACATTTCTCTCGGGTTTATTGTACATTTGTCGCCTGATATGAGGCATCTTCCAATATCCTGGGAAGAATTAGGTGCTCCTTCCTTCTTTCTCCCCAAGCCAAGAGTGTTAGGCTCCACCTCCATAGTAACATTTCCCTTTCCACCATTCTACTTGCTTAGATGAAGCATAGAAGACTCATAACAACTTACATCGTTACTTACATCATTTGTCCAAACTCCATTGCAAGCCAGATTGGAGAGTATATAGCATGCCTGTTTCAAGGCGAATTCTATTCATTTATTATGTGACCATTCTGTTGTGGAGTACTGGTATCGATGTAGTGACAAACAATGCCTTAATATTTTCAAAACTTCTCAAAATGCTTCTGCTGAAATTTAATACCATTGTTGGTCCTTGATTGCTACAACTTCTTTCCAATTTGGCTCTCGACCATAGATTCCCAATGTTTTAATGTGACTAAGACCTGATCCTTGGTCATCGAGGTATATATCCAGACCTTCCTCAAGCAGTTGTGCACAACTCAATCAAAACTTGCTAAGGCAACTAATTTGCTGTCATGACCAGTAAAACAAATCACAGATTAAGAAAATACAAGCCACGGAAGTCAAAGATTGAAATGAGAAAAAGACATACCGGAAGCCATGAATCTTGTTTTTCTTTCTCTCAGGGTTTCTCCTTGCTACACAATAGTCGGTGATGGGGACCGGTTTCCTTTCTCTTCAAGCGTGGATTCTCAAAGATTGGAAACAAATTCGTTGTGTGCAAACAGGACCCAAGAGTTCTTTTTATAAGCGTTTGTGGGAAGAGATGCGACTCCTCATCGCGCCGATCCCTCTCCCCAAACGTCTCTTTTAAACGTTTATACCTTTTACATAAAGTCTTTTCATTTAATGACTTTTCACAAAAGTAATTAACTAACCAAATGATCTCGACCGTCGATCTTGCAAAAGCTACATCCACCGTTAGGATGCCTTAAAAATCCAAAGTTTTGAACATTATACTGTAACTTTGAAACCAAGTTTCAAAACCCAAAAACCGATGTAAAAATAGGTTCTAGAGGGTCAAAAACCCTAAGAACTGGTCCTACCTGGGTCAAAATATCAAAAAAAAATAATGGCCGAAACGGCAAAAAATGATGACTGAGCCGGACCGGTTCGGGTCGGGTCGGTTCGGATCTGGTAAGGTTAGGTGGGTTGTGACATCATCACGTCTCATCAGGACACGTTGGTGATGCCGTATAATATAAATATTATATTACACATGCAACATTGTTCATCTCTTTTATTATTATTTTTTTTTTTAAAAGTGCAACACTGTTCATGCCTACTTTCACAGGACACTATTCATCCCATTTTAATAATAGCACTTTTGACTTTTCCAATTTAGAATTCCTAATATGCCCTTAGTAGGCAATCCGAATTCAGAAAATGGGTGGAGTGCCAGTATGAAAACAGGGAGTGTGAGTATAATTATTCATGCCCTTTTAAACAATAAACACTGTTCATCGTCTTCCTCGGCAATAAAATATTATTATTTCTGTAACTTCTTCCGAAAAAACACTAAAACTTCGATTTAACATCGGGAAGTCTATAGACATCGGATCCATGTTCCGTTTGTGCCGTTAGACCCGTCTCGGGATGAACTACATATCCATGCCAGAATACCGCCGGTCAGAATATCCTATCGCCGGCAGCACGCCATTTTCCGGCAATGCCCAAAACTTCCCAAAAATTAAATTTTCTACCTTTAAATGCCCGCCAAATGCAATCCAGACATCGAATCGACGAACCGTTTGTTGCGTTGGATTCGTGGGAACACTAGCAACGTTCCAGTAGCACTAAATCATCGATTGGATGTGTGGAGTGACGGTGGCATTCAAAATATGAAGTCACCCTATTTCTTTCAATTTTCACCCCGATTTTCTCGCCGAAACCATGGCTCTGATACCACATGTTCGTGTTCGATACAATATGAACACTGGCAACGGATCTTGGAGATTCAACATTGAGAAAATCACAGAACAATATGGAATGAATTGAAATGAGAAAAAGACTACCGGAAGCCATGAATCTTGTTTTTCTTTCTCTCAGGGTTTCTCCTTGCTACACAATAGTCGGTGATGGGGACCGGTTTCCATTCTTTTCAACCGTGGATTCTCAAAGATTGGAAACAAATTTGTTCTGTGCAAACAGGACCCAAGAGTCCTTTTTATAAGCGTTTGTGGGAAGAGATGCGACTCCTCATCGCGCTGATCCCTCTCCCCAAACGTCTCTTTTAAACGTTTATACCTTTTACATAAAGTCTTTTCATTTAACGACTTTTCACAAAAGTAATTAACTAACCAAATGATCTCGACCATCGATCTTGCAAAAGCCACATCCACCGTTAGGATAATTTCCTAACAGATATTAATTATCTCAAATACGACAATCTCTCGCTATTGTGTGTGCGGGCGGGCGCCACACAGCTTTACATCACTAAAATACCCCTACACACTATAATGTATTCCAACATTCTCCCTCAAGCTGGAGCAACATGGAAAATATAAGTCAATAAGTTCCTAACTCAAAAACTTCATAAACAAATTAGAGAGTTGATCTTCAGACTTCACAAATGGAGTAAATTCATCTCCACTCATGACTTTATCTCGTATAAAATGGCAGTCAACCGCAATATGATTGGTGCCTTCATGAAACACTGGATTGAAATCAATGGGCACATCAGCTAGATTATCACAAAAAAACTGCATAGGAAGCTTCACTAGAAATACTAGCTCCAATAGAAAATGCTTCAACCAAATCAACTCACATGAATTGTGAGACGTACCTTAATACTCGTCTTTCGCACTAGACCGGGTATACACTTTGCTCAATTACCACCTAGAAAAATGAAATAGCCAGCAATAAACCTTCGAACAGAAGGAGATCCAGCCCAATCGGCATTCGTAAACCTTGTAATATGGATGTTAAAGTATAAAAGATTAAATAACGCCTTCTCCAACAGCTTAACCTGGCTCTGATACCATTTTGACTTACCAACTTCTCCAAAAGCTTAAGCTGTTGGAGAAAGGCGTTATTTATCTTTTATACTTTAACACTCCCCCGCACGTGTTGCCCACTTGGCAAACACGTGGCACACATGTGGTCCAACTTTGGGCCAACCATCGCATGTGGATTTTTGCTATCTGGGAGGTTTGAACTCGAGACCTTTGGCTCTGATACCATGTTAACTTACCAACTTCTCCAATAGCTTAAGCTGTTGGAGAAGGCGTTATTTAATCTTTTTATACTTTAACAATGGAGGCGACCATTAGGCCTATACAACAGACCACTTCTAGGGATCCCATGAGATACAGTAAAACCCGTATTATGGCTTTCCATGGAGTAGATCCAAGAGTGCAAAAGGAAAATCTAGTCTGGCAACCCGTATTATGGCTTCCCGCCTTTCTAAAATTCAAATTTTACTTTTAGGTACTATGTAAACAAAACTCATATTTTAGCATATTAAATAGTTCTAGATAAATTACCTTGGGTTTATATTTTTGTTTCAAATAGTAAAGAGACTATAAAGTGGTCTTTGAAATTAGAACCGTTTAAAGGGATTAGATATATGGCTTTGATTTCGCAGTTACGAGTATCTGACTTTTGTTATGGTGCTGTAACAACGTTACTTTGGCTTTATATTTTTGTTTCGAATTGTAACCAACTTACAACCTACTACTTGCGCCCCTGGTGGAAGAGGGACCAATTGCCATGTATGATTTGACTCCATAGCACCCATCTCTGCATTCATTGTTGCTCGCCAACCTGGATGAGCCATAGCATCTACCACAGAACGTGGAATAGAAACAAAGGACATAGATGATAAAAAAGGAGCTATAAGAGGGTGACAAATGAGCATAAGAAACCACAACAGAAATGGGATGATGTGTAGAACGAGAGCGTGTACAAGATGACATAGGGGCCTCATCAAGAGAAACAGTTAACTCTGGAGAAGTAGGGAGTCCTGCGAGCTGTGACGGAGCTGGTGGGCATGAGGTGTCGGCTGGACATGAAGGTAGTGAAGATTGCTGGCCTCAACGAGAATAAACCTACAATGGCTTGGATTGTTCCACAGGTTTAAATTCGAGACTGGAACGAGTAATGGTAGTGGAACCTAAGAAGGAGGAACTGAAATAGAAACAGAATTAGTAAAATAAAGGGTATCCTCAAAAAATGTGAAATCCCAAGGGTGATGGCAACCCGAGAGGGGGGGTGAATTAGACTTCAAAAACTTTGCCAAAAATAAGTGCGGAATTCAAAAACTAAATGGCAAGTTAAACCACGAACAACAAAGAAGTAAAAATCAAATGCACAAACCAAAAGAGATAGAGCGAGATAAAAAGTGTGAATCGGGATTTTTAAGTGGTTCGGTCCAAGCCTAGGACCTACTCCAGTCCACCAAGACTCTTGATGGCTTCACTAAAAACGGATTCCCTTAACGGAGGAGAATCAACCCAATTACAACTTCCGGAGAAAGCTCCGCGACTCCCACACTCGCTCTACGGAGATGGCTCTGTGTCTCCACCAACACTCGCCAAATACACTTTTTGAATGTAGAAAGAAGGAAAAATAAAATCCCTTTCAAAGGGTTACAATGTTGAAGAAGATATACAGTTTGAAGCCTATGATCCAAATTTTTAATCTAAGATTAGAGAGGCATAAACAAGATGAATCACACAACTAAAAAGGATTCTGGAATGCCATGTTGAATTTTTCTGAATCTGCTAAGGTATCAGGAAAGTTGCTTCAAAAACTAATGAGTCAGAGAAGCATCGAGACTCCTAAAATAACAGAAATGGCAATTGAAATTGTTCCGAGCAGCCAGTAAAGGAAGTGGCAATAGAAATTGGTCCTTGCTAATCAGCAAAGCGAGTGGCTTGACTTTTATGAGGAGCAAAAGATGAACCTAACACACATAAGAAGCTTTGGTGTGATGTTACGTCAAGAAAATGCAAAATGAATAAGTATTGAAGCCTTTCAAAATTGCATAGACAGAAACTAGCCTGGAAACATTGAAAACCTATAATTCACAACAGAATACAAACAAGAATACTAAACCTTTATGAATAAATGAATGAGTGGTGTTTCTTGGGCGAAAAATTTCCCTCCTTTTAGATTCATCTCCGGTTATGACTTATGGCATGGGTGGAAGGAGGTTTGTTGTAGTAACGAGCGAAAAATTAAAGTCATGCTGGTGTGGGAGCCTCTGCCGGGAGGTCACTATAAATTCAATTTTGATGGTTCTAGCATCGGTAACCCCGGTCCATCGGGTATTGGAGTGCTACGGGATGAGAGGCGAGAGGTCAATTGGGCTTTTGCGGGACCTGTTGGAGTCTCTGATGCATCGGAGGCGAAGGCGAAGGCGATTCACCAAGGTTTTAAACTCTTGGTCCCGGAGTTGCTTGATAAGTAGTGGTGGAAGGAGACCCCTTCGATGGTTTGAGGGGCCTATAAAGCATCATTGGAGGTTTGATAAATTCTTTGACAAGATCAAGGACCGAACTAGATCATCGGCGGTTGTTTTTCGTAACGTTCGTAGATCGGCAAACGATGTGGCAGATCATCTTGCGAGAGTAAGGGTTTCCAAGGAGTCTCGCCCTTTTTGACGCTCTCCCTCCTTGAGGCGCGTTTGTGTATCTATATTTCCTTTGTCTTTTTTCGGTTGTTCTCTTCCTGTCTCTTTTCTTTTTTCTGTTTTGCCTTTATCTCTCATGTAAGCAACAATCTCGGTCTGGTTTTTTTAATAAATGAATAAGGAAAAAGGAAAAGAATGATGCATAATATCTGAATAGGCATAATAGGAGACTAATTCAATCAAACAACAATAACCTCAATCTACATTTACTATTAAGCAGCTCTCTTAAATATAACCCGAAAAAACCAAACAACAGAAATTTTTTAATTAGCACATCCACTAATATAATTTCTTTCATTTGGACCAATAATGATCGAGGACAAATAAATAACTCATTTCATCACTATGGAAGAAAGAATTACCCTTGGCCAGGATTGAAAGTGAAGGACATGCAAACCAAGTAGTACCATTCTGAGTCTGAAAGATCTTCAGGCGATAATGCCACAGAAGGTCTCTTAGCCTGTTGGTTGTTTTCACCCGCTGACAGAGATTCATACAAATCTCTTAATTGCTCACTCCTCTGCAAACCCAATTGGTTAGCATTAAGCTTCATGGGCTGCACTGACTTCCTGTCTTTATATCACCATTGTAGTACCCAGCAGCCCATTCTAACATCCTAGAAAACAAAATTTCCACCATAAAGAAACAAAAGAAAGATTACAAACATAACGATGTAAAAGAATCTAAAACCATTAAAAAAAACATTTTCAATAAATTAACTATAAGCATTCTTAAATGGTGACACATCATAGGATAACTCATATTGCAGAGTAGTTTCTATGTGAAGTTTGCATCTTTTCGGAACAGGAACCATATAGAA
Source organism: Tasmannia lanceolata (assembly GCF_043159265.1). Taxonomy (NCBI): domain Eukaryota; kingdom Viridiplantae; phylum Streptophyta; class Magnoliopsida; order Canellales; family Winteraceae; genus Tasmannia; species Tasmannia lanceolata. The sequence continues at coordinate 10,148,824 of NW_027518701.1, read as the reverse complement.
TAACATAAACAAACTAAATATATAAAATAAGAAGCAAGGATGGAATTTGAATTCTTGGAAACACATTTGATATTATAAACTGATTGTGTATACAAGCCGTGTTTCAAAATGCGTATGCGGGTAAAAACGCGTTTGAAGAAAAGCCTAGTCAACTTAGCACGACACGGTCGAGTACTCGGTTGATGCAGTCATAACTCAGGAGAATCAAAGGAGTTTTTATTGACTCTGTAGGGAAAAACACAGAACACAGTGGCAAACGGCGGAAAGCAGCCAAGGGAAAAGGGAATCGACTCAGAGGAGTCCACGATGACGAGGGGGGGTTTTTAAATTGTGGAAACAAGAAATTGCCAATCTAAAGCAGTGGAAATAGAAAGGTGATAAGAAAAATGCAAGAACATACAGTAATTGAGTAGAACAAAAACACATGAAAAGAAAGCAAGATATATTTCAAAGGTCACCAACTAAATTTTCATTTCTTAAAAGACCAGGTAAAGCATTATTAGCAATGTCCAATGACATTGACCTTGATTTTGACCTACTAATAAACAGTTAATGTTTTCAACAATTTCCACCACACAGCTTACACAATACAAATTATACTGGAGAAAACTGCCATTTACTTTAAAAAATCTGAACATGATCTATATACAGAAAGAAAAGGCATAATCTTCATTCACCAAACTGAACACTACCCATGTTTTATATCAGTCCTCTGAAAATTAAACAGAGCAACATGCAAAAATGAAGAAAGAAAAAAAGGGTTGGACTTTAAAGATTATATACCCTTGTTGTCTAATTGAGGTGGACCAGGAGACACCATAGCACCACTGAATGCTCCTAACAATAGCAGAAATCTCTCTCCTTAAGTGATTTTCTGGCACTCCTTCCGGGTTTTGGAGTCTAGTATCCATAGCACAATACATAACCTAGGCCTTCACAGTAGATTCTCTCTGCTTTTGAACCCTTGATTTTCAGCCCAACAACCAAAGGAAGTTGAAACTTGGAACTCCTCAAAGTTTTCTTAGGTGCTATAAGTTAGTTTTTACAGAAAGAAAGGCAGAAAGGGACAGAGAAAACTGAATCATAGAGAAATAGAAACATCTTTTTCTACTTTTTTCTTCATCTCAAGGTGGATTTCTGTTTTCATCCACAAAAACCAGAACCCAGCTCAAATAATGATTTTAAAGCCAAGAAATTAAAAAAAAAAAAAAAAAAACATAATGGAACAAACCTTGACAACACTAGCATTAGAAGTTTTTTAACTATTTTTCCAGGTTAGTTTGGATCATCATATGAAGTGGGTCCAAATTTTTGAAAAATGCTAGACTTCACTTGTACACAACTTATAAAATCATCAAATGTGAATTCCTTTAAGGCACTGTTTAGATTGCAAGAAAAACATTTCTTATTTCTGACAGAAAAAGGGATTCTTTTTTCTTTTCACCATTTAGTTTGGATCTATGATTATTGTTAACTTAGATGGATATCATTATAATTTGAAGGTCCCTCTAAGTAAAAATTGAATAGGATCCGTTCAAGGTATCACTTTTCGTGTGTAAAACAAGTAAGATATTTTAGAAAAAATTTCCATTCCAAACTTTTCCAAAAAATTCTTGCAATCCAAACTTATATAGAAACTTTAGTGTGTGAAAGAGAGACCATCAGCCACATTAAGGATGATCATAACCGTCCGATCAATGCCGAATTTCCCAGCTTTAGTGTACAAAATCCAGATTTTAGCTTCGTAACATTCGGGATTTTAAAATCCTAGATTATAATCTAGGACTTTACAATTCTGGATAATAAAATCCATGAATGGGCCTTTGTATTTTGTGGAGAGAGAGAGAGAGAGAGGATGATCATGATGACGATGTGGAGCGTGGATGTCCCATTTAGCATAACAGGAGAGAAAGTAAAAAAACATCGTTGTACATTAATTACTGACACATGCAGGTGGGTATTAAGGAGAAAAGGGGGCATAAATTAAGGGCTTATAAAGAGGGGGGGGGGGGGGGGGGGGGGGCATTTCTTGTAGACAGAGGGGGGCCATTTATCAAGGGCATTAGTTGATAAACATTTAAATATGAATTTTTTTTCAAATTTCCCCTTGCCCCCACCTGGCTCAGCCACTGATTGGTCGTTGGGAGGACGAGGGAGTGGACACTAAAGGAGCTAGGCATGCATGTACAGACATTCACCTTTAAAAGTCATTTGGGGGGGGGCTCATGCTATATGTGCCTCCGCCTCTGGATCATAGAGCTGCCAAAACATCAGCTCCATAGAAAACCCTTCGATTAGTGGAGGCAAAAAATGGACATATTTGTGAAGGTTTATACCTGTCCATTTGTGCCTCCACAAATCGAAGGGTTGGGATAATCCTATGGAGCTGATTTTTTGGGCACACCGTATCTATGTGAGGGCCCATCATACTGATTCAGTTTGCCTTGATTCTTGAAAGAAAAAGAATAATAGAAAGGAACCGAACTGTCTCACGACGTTCTAAACCCAACTCACATAGATTTAGATGTGTCTAGAAGGCAGTCTCAAAGGCTCTTTCGAGAGTATTCTGAGACCAACTTCCGTCTTTCGATGTTTCCGCTCTTAGGTTAGCGAAAGCGTCCCTTCTTTTCCAGCGTCATAGAAAATCCTTAAAGCGGTATATCTGTAGCTTTCATTGTCAAAGCCCTGCAAGCAAGCTACGCAAGCAATGCCCTATTAGTTAAGTCAAGCCGTTGTTAGCAGGTTGTTTGCTGCGCGCAACGGCTTGTCTTACGTTTAGGGCATTGTTTGCTCCGGTGCCTACACTTGTAGCTTCCTTTGTTTCAAGCAGCTAATTCTTTGGTTTTTGTTTCTTTAAACAAGATATACCTTGCCTAAATATTTTATCTCAGAAAAAAAAAGATCATGGCAAAGTTTCTCATGCATAATTCATAAAAATCATTAGCAAAGTATCTCATGCATAATTCATAAAAATCATTATTTAGAAAAAAAAATAAGTTAATGCATACAATTGCCTCAGAATACAAACCACTACTTTGCCATTTCAAAAAAAAAATACAAACCACTACTTAGCAAACTAACCATAGATGAACCTATGGTTACATAATCAAACACGGCAAAGTTTCTCATGCATAATTCATAAAAAATCATTATTTAGAGAAAATACAATAAGTTAGTGCATACAATTGCCTCAGAATACAAACCACTACTTAGCAAACTAACCATAGATGAACCTGTGGTCACATAATCAAACTACTACTTAGCAAACTAAGAATAAAGAGGAAGCTAATAATAATTAAATGGGATTCACTAACTAAAATATGGAGGGACCCAAATAGGCTTCGTAATCCAAGTCGAAGAGCTGGGATAAAATGGTTTTACACTCTTATCCTCCAAGTTGAAGACACCGTTATCAAGACCCCACTCTGGTAAATTTTCAGAATTGTCAGTGAAGTAGATGCAGTTTCCCTTGCCCTGGGGAAAGTCAGAAGCTGAGAGAGAGAAAGAGTTACTGTATCCCACAAACAACATTTCATCGCCTAAGCTTTCGATCAGGATCCACTCTCTTGTCACTTCGTCCAATTCAAAAACATCGAACCAGTCCGTCCTACAAACCCATTCTGGACAAGGTTGGACTACATTGCCATCTCTATCTAACTCATAATCAGGATTCCATTCGCAAAATCTTTCAACCTTCAACAACTTCCCGGAAGATTCCACTAGATACCTCCTGTCAATTCCTCCTTCAAATGGAGGTGTAATTACTGTAAACTTGGGGTTATCAATGGAGGCAAAGTCACAAGTTACAACAGCATTATGATTGGTGATTGCATAGAATTTGTCCTTGTAATATATAACATCTTCATAATGAATCCATTCATTGTTTATTGTAGTCCATTTTTCATCCCCCGGTTTATAGAAGGACAATTTCCAGTCATAAGTGACAATGGTAGCAACAATGTAATCTTGTGTTGAAATAGGATTTGCTGATAAAACAGTCTTGACAATATACCTGCAAGGATAATTTCAATCAATTAGTGATAATGGTAACAACAAGTCTAGTGTTGAAATAGAATTTGCCAATAAAAAAAAGTCCTGATGATTACCTGTAGTTCCTTGGTACTTCAGGATTAGTACTATGTTGGTTGTCAGGAAATCTGTTAAGGGAGGGAAGCTGAATTTGGGTACTTGTGAAGGGATTTAATAGATGAACGTTACCGCTCTCATCTATTGTGACCACCCATCCCTTGGAAGACACACAACACCATTTTCCATGAAATTCTGGCAATTGAATATTGTAAACCTTATTTTTAGTGATACTATAGAAGCCACGAGTTTCATTACGCTCTTTATCAGGGATTATCATAAGTGGAAGTTGGTCTTGAAAGTCCAACCGGTGGTGATTTTCCTTGGTGACCTGATACCAGGATGAGCACACAGCACCAAACCGGATATGATCGATGAGAGGTAGACGATCCACGACCATTTCTAACAGCTCATTTGGAATTTCGGACCACTTACCCATGTCACTGATCATGAGTACCTTCTTGCTATTGACGGGATTGGAAGCTAAGAAAAGAAAAAGAATTATGGAACACAGACAGAGCAAATAAGTAATATATACAATTGAAGTAAGACATGTAAATATGCGAAGGAGATTTAGGCCCTCTTTAGATACTCTCTAAAAATTATGTTACTGCAGTAATATATGTGCATCGTGTGAATGGTGGAATTATTTAAAATCCTCTAAGCTTGTTGGTACATATGTTTCCACAGCGAGTTATGTGTCAAGAATGCATATTGACCTAATTAGGCGAAGATATGTCAACAAAAACACATCTACAATGTTTATAAGACCATGAGACTTGTCAATGGATATTTGGACCAATGAGTGCTACCTGGAATGTTCTGCTAGAGTTTGTATGAAGGACGCGGATGTTCTACTAGAGTTTGTGTGAAGAGCGCTCTTGAAGATTGTCACCCTCATGTGATCGAGCAAACATCGATAAATATATATAGGCATGAAGGCGAGACTCGTTCACAACATGAGAAATTTAGACACGCATGACTGATTATAAACTAATTATATGAAAGTATTTGGGCTTATATATATATATATATATATATATATATATATATATATATATATATATATATATATTATGTCACATCGATATGCACCATAGTCATTACAGTGAACTCTTTCGTAAGGGACATATGACATTAAACGGAAAAGAGTGACCTATACCAAAACTACTTGATGCTTCTAATTTGCTTGTTTGGATTTCTTGTTGCCATGCATGCTCCCCTAGATAATAGAAGCCCACTTTTGGAAATAAATGCTATACTACTATAATAGATGATAGTATCACTCTACCGATCAACACAAATAGGATCAGATGATACCGGAAGTATGGCACAATATAATGCTTGCTTTACACAACTCAGTAAATTTGCACATAATTGGACAGATGAAGGGCATGTGGAAGGTATGAAATTCTTTATGATTAGGGAGAATAATTGTGTAAGGCAACAGAAGCACAAACATGTAGTATATCATGATCCCCAACTTATTTCATGATTCCCAACTCTATCTTTTACTGAACATTATGACTTTAATCAAGTAGAATTCAAGATGAATTGTTAAGTTCATCTTATAATGGCCAAACTGATCTGAATTGTAAGTTACACGATTTTAAACAAGGTGCATGTGCAGATAAGTTTCGAGATGACCAATTCACACAAGATTAGAGAACTGCACCATTGACGCATGACTCAAACAAAGTTCAGCACGGATATCAGGAAAAACAAAAACATATCCTTTCATGCTTTATAAATTATGTAAGCCATTGATTGAGAGATTTTAAAAGGTCATTTAAGAAAAGATATTCAACTGAGAGATATTGAGAGATGAAAAGCGCGAAAATTCAATTGACAGAGTGGAAGAAAGAGAGACAGAGATATTGATTGAGAGATTTTAGTAGGCCATTTAATAAAAGAAAATCAAGAGAGAGGGAAGTGCCACCACTTTTTTAGGAGAGAGTGATACCTAGTCACTGACTAAGTTTTTTATTTAATACCCTTAAATCTTTCCACATGTGACACTTCTCTCTTGATAAATAGGGGCTTAATAAAATCACTTTTGTGAAATTGCCTAAATGCTCTCTCTCTCTCTCTCTCTCTCTCTCTCTCTCTCTCTCTCTCTCTATATATATATATATATATATATATATATATATATATAGAGAGAGAGAGAGAGAACGGTTCCTACACATATGTGTAGAGAGTTCTCTACACACTAGCTTAAAATACAGTGGGGGCCCA